>NW_022436960.1:10649472-11120927 GCF_009761245.1 Sapajus apella | reverse complement strand
GCCTGGGTTCAGGCAATTCTCCTGCCTCAGCCTCCTGAGTAGCTGGGATTACAGGCATGCACCACCATGCCCAGCTAATTTTTTGTAGTTTTAGTAGAGGCGGGGTTTCACCATGTTGACCAGGATGGTCTCGATCTCTTGACCTCGTGATCCACCCACCTCGGCCTCCCAAAGTGCTGGGATTACAGGCTTGAGCCACCGCGCCCGGCCCTGAGGAGTTCTTTCTATCCCCCAGCTCATGCTCTCAATACTCCAACAGTCCGGGGCCTCATTCTCCGAATGCCCACACACCTGCAAAACAACACCTGCAGCCTCTCTTTTCAAATACACAGCTGTGAGAAAGGTGCAGACTCCCTAATTCAAAACCAACAAAGGCTGAGGGTGCTTCGGGAAAAGGAAGCGCAAGAGCAGAGAGGAAAGGGAAGAAAGACGCAGGGAAGCGCTTGGGTGCACCCTACCATCCGTCTCGGCCCTTCTTCCTCTCCCCCAGCAAAGGGCTGACATGGCCAGATACATGACATTCCCATCCTCCTTTGCAACAAAAATGGGTGCATGTGCTCTAATCTTGGCCAGTGGGACCCATAGGAAGAGGGGTTTCTTTGTGTCTTCTGGGTAAGGTTTTCTTCCCTAATTCAAGGAGATGCCTGCGTGGAAGTGCTCTTCCTCTCCCTCCAAATATTGTCATACCCATATGTGATCTTGGGAACACAAGGACAAGTTTAGGATCAAGTCATTATGCTGAGGAAGCCTGAGCAGACACGTGGAAAAGAGTCTGAGTCCCGATGACATCCTCGAGAACCAACCCTGGAAGTCCCCTAAGGTAGGTTTTCTGATGATGTGACACACCGAAGCCCCTTATTATTTAATGCTCTAGCAGTTGTGTATTTTGTCCCAGGTTGGGGTGCAATGGCACCATCATAGCTCACTGCAGCTTCAGTCTCCAGGGCTCAAGTGATCCTCCCACCTCAGGCTCCTGAGCAGCTGGGACCACAGGCGAGATGCCACCACACCTGGTTAATTTTATTTTTGGTAGAAGTGAGGTCTTTTTATGTTGCTAAGACTGGTCTCAAGCTCTTGGGCTCAAGTGATCCATCTGCATCGGCCTCCCAAAATGTTGGGATTACCTCTCCAAAACTTGCAGGGTGCCCGACATCATTGCAGGAAATGCTTAATACATTTTTTTTAAAGAGCAGACATTTTATTACATCTCTTTTTCTAGTTTTCTGCCTAAAAAACTAAAAAGATGTATGAGACACCATGCTCGGCCAGTTGAAAATATTCTGACAGACACAGAAGAAAACAGCATTTGCTAAATTTCCCTGTGTGTAAGACTGCGCCAGGGCTTTATGTAAGGTAATTGGTACATTATCCCTGTTTTACATAGAAGGAAATAGAGTCTCAGGTTAAATAACCTGCACAGGTTATGTATTAAGCGCCAGAGGCAGAACTCGAAGCGATTGTGACTTAAAACACAGAACAAAACAGAAGCATGGTCCATCAACAAATGAATGGATAAACAAAATGTGGTTTATACATACATGGAATATTATTCAGCCTTAAAAAGGAAGAAAATTCTGGTACATCTTACAACATGGATGAAGCTTGAAAAAAGCTGAGTGAAATAAGCCAGATACCAAAGAACGAACATTGTGTGATTCCACTTGTATAAACTAGGTAGAGGAGTTGAATTCATAAAGGTGGCAAGTAGAACAGTGGGTACGAGGGGCTAGGTGAGTGGGAATGGGAAGCGATGTGGTTTGTGCCCCACCCAAATTTCATCTTGAACTGTAGATCCCATAATCCCCATGTGCTGTGGGGGGGACCCAGTGGGAGATTACTGAATCACGGGGGCAGTTTCCCCCATACTATTCTCATGATAGTGACTAAGTCTCATGAGATCTGATGATTTTATAGGGGTTTCCCCTTTTGCTTGGCTATCATTCTCTCTTGCCCACCACCATGTAAGATGTGCCTTTCACCTTCTGCCATGATTGTAAGGCACCCCTAGCCGCATGAAACTGTGAATCCATTAAACCTCTTTTCTTTCTAAATAGTTACCCAGCCTTAGGTATGTCTTTCTTAGCAGCATGAAAACAGACTAATACAGGGAGTTACTGTTTTACAGGCACAGAGTTTCATTTGGGGAAAATAAAGTTCTGGAGCTGGATGGTGGCGATGGTGGGCAACAGTGTGAATGCACTTCGTGCCACTGAAGTGGCAATGGTTACAATGGTGAATTGTATGCTATGTATATTTTACCCCCAAAAAACTAAAAAAGAGACGTAATGAAACCTCTGCTCTAAGGAAAAACAGAAGGTTTTAAGCACTTCCTGTATGATGTTGGGCACCCTGCAAGGGCTGGGGATGTAATGCAAAGGAGATGGATGAATCTGGGCTTTTGTGGAACTTCCATTCCCGTAGGGGAGGCTGGCAATACACAGGTAAACTAATAAGACCACTGCAGATTAGTGATCATCGCTAGAATGGTAATAAATAGGTGCTGTGATGGAAAATAATTGGGGTTTCCGGTGTGTATTAGGTGACATTTTAGATAGGGTAATTAAGTTCATCGAGGAGTCACATTGGAATGAAGCCTTGGCAGATGAGAAGGAGCCACCATCCTTACGTGAAGGCCTGGAAAGGCTTTCCAGGCAGAGAGAGTAAGAAGTCAAAGTCCCTGTGGCAGGAAAGAACTGGGGACATCTGAGGCCATTGTGATTAGAGTTCAGAGGCTTGGGTTGGAGAAAGTCAGAAGCCAGATCCCGTGGGGCCTGGTGGGCCACAGTGAAGGGTCTGGATATTATTCTGATTGAGATGAGAAGTCACTGAAAGGCATATCTGATTTACATTTTTGGCAGGTCTCTCTGGACACCGTGTGGAAATTGGATTTTAAGGAGCAACATGGAGGCAGCAAGACCCATTAGGAGGCCATTAGTGTAGCCCCAGAGAGAGCTGATGGTGGCTGGGAATTGGGAGAGGTTTAGAGAGAGGCGAACAGATTCCACCCAGATTTTCAAGTCACAGACCACAGGGCCTGCCAATGGGTTGGACGCACAGTCTGCAGAAAAGGGAAGAATCAAGGCTGACACCTTGGGGTGGGGCTTGGGCGAGGGGACGGGGGTGTGGGGGATGGTGAGGCCCATGGAGAGGAAGAGGTTTGGGGCAAAATCAAGAGTTCTGTTCTGGGTATCCAAAAGTGCACTCTTTTCCTCTTTCCACTCCACGGCATCATCTCCCTAAAGTTAATAATACCAGAACATTAAACCTGGACCTGTGGGCAAATCTAAGTTGCGGGTGACGTGACATGGTACTAGGAAACACGCGAGGCTCTCAAGAACAGCACAAACTCTAAGGGCCCCTTTTCTCGTCACCTCAACAGTGTTCAGAAAAGGGAAGTGCTACCGTTTGACCACTGGGGTGGGTACCTTAGTACAGTGTCTTGGATAGGGCTTTCCCAGGAGCAGATTCTGAGACAAGGGTGTGTGTGCAAGGAGGGTGATTGGGAGGAGACCTCAGAAGGCACTGGCAGAAGAATAGGTGTGTGAGGGAGGGAAGGGATGAGCCAATCAGGGTTTGCTAACAAGGTTATACCCTGGGCAACTGGGTGTGGTCCTGCTGCCACATCTGAGAGAAGGCATACAATGTGCACTGAATTGTCCCACCCTGGGGCAAACACTGGGCTTTTTTTTTTTTGAGGCAAAGTCTCACTCTGTTGCCCAGAGTGGAATGCAGTGGCGTGATCTCAACTCACTGCAACCTCTGCCTCCCGGGTTCAAGTGATTCTCCTGCCTTAGCCTCCCAAGTAGCTGGGACTACAGGTGTGCGCCACCACGCCCAGCTAATTTTTTGTATTTTTAGCACAGAAGGGGTTTCACCCTGTTGGCCAGGATGGTCTCGATCTCTTGACCTCATGATCCACCTTCTTTGGCTCCCAAAGTGCTGGGATTACAGGCGTGAGCCACCGCGCCCAGCAACACTGGGCTATTTATCCTCGATGTCCTGCTCATCATTTATTGAAGGGTGCACCTGGGGGCATCAATGCTCCAGCACCTGTTGGCCCTTCCTGCTGGCCCTCAGAGAAAGCCTGCAGGTGGAGCCTTGCAGGCTTTTTCAGGAGGAACCTGGTGGTGAGTGCCAAGAGGATGTGGAGGGGCCTTAATAGTTTCTGTTATTACTGTACCAGCATCACACTTTCACTTCTGCTAATTCTTTAGAGCAAGTCTCAAAGCTATTAGATGGTACTGTTCAGAGTGTGGTCCATAGACCTGTGTCACCAACTGTGTGCTACCTTTCAAAATAAAGAAGTTGTAAATCACTCCCTTGCTTGCTATAAAAAATCAGCTGATCTAGACGGTGTGCCTAGTGATGAAAATGGATTTGCATCCTGGCGAACGCTCCTAATCATATTGCATACTGGGAATGAACAAGTCACAGACCGGCACATTCTGCCACACTGTGCTCAACTCAGTGAGATCCCTGAGGAAAGGTCCCAGGCACATTCATCTCTGCTTTCTCAGGGCCTGGCACAGAGTCTAGTTCAGAGGAGGCACTTGGTGAGTCTGTATTGTTCCATTGTACAGAGGAGGAAACAGGGACATGGAGGTGGTGTGATAGTTGGGGTGTTTATGCCCTCCAAATCTCACATTGAAATGTGATCCCCCATGTTGGAGGTGGGTCCTAAGGGGGGTGTTTGGGTTGTGGGTGGATCCCTCATAAATAGATTAATGCCCTCCCTGTGGGAGGAAGTGAGGGGAGTGGTTCTCACTGTTAGTTCCCTCCAGAGAGCTGGTTGTTAAGAAGAGCCTGGCACCTCCCCCCACCTCTCTTGCTCCCTCTGTTGCCATGTGATCTCTGCACACACAGGTCCCCTTCCACCATGAGTAGAAGCAGCCTGAGGCCTTCACCACATGCCCCGTCTTCTAGCCAGCAGAACCACGAACCAAATAATCCTCTTTTCTTTATATGTAACCCAGCTCAGGTTATGTATAGCAACACAAAATGGACTAAGACAGGCAGCCTCCCATCTCTGGGGCTTGGTGCCTCCAAACCTCGATGCCGTCTCCCGCCTTGATGGATCCACTCGAGATGAACTCTCTCCTAGGAGGGTGACACCAATCAGATTCAAGTTCAGTGTCATTCCCTCTCCCGCTCTAAGAATTACGTATTAGGCAGTGTCTATTTCTAGGGACCACTCATGCAGCCAAAGCTCTTCCCCATGTCTGCTCCTGCCTGGACCAGGTTTCATCCTGTTCCTAGTGGACACCATTGAATGCTCTTGATGCTGATTCTATGATTTCACCATGAAATGGGAAATCCCAGGTACTGAGGAATTGCCTTTTGGTGGTTAGTCTTTTCAACCACATAAGGCTGGCAAAGGACTCAGAACTCCTGGGAGTTCCTGATGAAGAAAAACTTTGTCACAGTAACTCATGGACAGATGAATGGGAGAAAAGTCACAGAAGTCTGGTGATGGGAAGAAGAAGGAGCGGATAAGGACAGAAAGGAGAGAAGTGGAAAGGTGGCAACAGTGTTCATTGGTAAGTCATCTGTTGGGTCCTTCATGGTTCAGGATCTAGGACTGTTATTTTACCAAAGATGGGACAGCTGACTGAGATTCAGTATTTTGACAATTTCTAGCCAGGGGTGATAATCTGGCTCTGCCATGGGCCAGGTTCTACCACTACTGACTTTTGTTTGGCCAGCAAGGTGTTTTAAAAATATTTGCCTTTCCAGTGGCTGGGCTAGGTTGGGCAGTACTGCAGTAACGAGTAACTCCCCTCACACCTGTAATCTCAGCACTTTAGGAGGCCGAAGCAGGCAGATTATGAGGCTAGGAGTTCAAGACCAGCCTGACCAACACCATGAAACCCCACCTCTACTAAAAATACAAAAATTAGCCAGGTGCGATGGTGCACACCTGTAATCCCAGCTACTCGGGAGGCTGAGGCAGCAGAATGGCTTGAACCCGGGAGGCAGAGGTTGCAGTGAGCTGAGATTATGCCACTGCACTCCAGCCTGGGCAACAGAGCAAGACTCTGTCTCAACATCAACAACCACACAAAACAAAAACAAAAACAAATAACTCCCACACCGTAGGGGCTGAACACAACTAGAGTTTATTTCTTATTCATGTTGCCTGTCCAAGGATGTAGTCTTCTCACAGCGTCCACTCAGGGACAAAGGCTCTTAGCGGCTTTCTCTTGACATGGGCCTGCAGGACCACAGCCACAGTGACGGGAAGGAGGCAGAGTGACTGGCTTGCTGGTTCTTGAATCTCTGTCCTGGAAGGACATGTGCCCCTTCTGTCCAGATTTCATTGCCAGGGCAAGCTGCATGACTCCCCTAACTTTAGAGGAGGAGGGGACGGTAAACCCTGGCAGATGCTGGAGAGTGACGGCAACCACAGCTGTGCCCTCTGCAGCGGGCATGATCCCACCCTCCCTACTGTCTTACATTTTATGTTACCTGCCAGTTCCAAAAAGCACTGACGTTTGTTAAACCTTGCGCAGGAGAACGTGAAGCATTGTATGCCCAGCTCTCTGGCACTTGCCATTTAATAACTCAATCTCACTCCCCAGGCATAAGCACTAGCTCTGTCGCCCAGGCTGGAAGTGCAGTGGTGTGATCTCAGCTCACTGCAACCTCCGCCTCCTGGGGTCAGGTGATTCTCCTGCCTCAGCCTCCCGAGTAGCTGGGACTACAGGCTCGTGCCACCATGCCCGGCTAATTTTTTACATTTTTAGTAGAGATGGGGTTTCACTGTGTTAGCCACGATGGTCTTGATATCCTGACCTCATGATCCGCCTGTCTTGGCCTCCCAAAGTGCTGGGATTACAGGTGTGAGCCGCTGTGCGCGACCGTCACTAGCCTTTTGTTCCTTTTCACTTACCCACTCTACCACCTGTTTATGTTGGAGTGTTAGTTATTTCCTGCACCTGGGTCCTCTATCAACATCACCTGACCTTCCTTAGTCCCTCGTTATTTGGACTACTGCCTGTTGCTAATCAGTGTCCTCTCCAGGCACCATGGTCTCTCCTTAGTATAGGAGGGCTTTTGGGAGGCACTTTCCACTGCTTCCTTCCCCTGGCCTACCCCTGGCTCCATTCCTCACAACTCCACCATGGGCGGGTCTAGAACCAGTCCCTCTCCCCGCCCAGCCTATCCAATTAGACTGTACCACGAACATCCCTCCTGAGTTGTTCATATTCCAGATTACACTAAAGCTACTATACACTATATAGTATACACTACTATACTATATACTATTACACTGTAGCCACATGAATGATGCACCCATCCACTGTTTCCATGCCCTTAGCCCCGCTGGGAGGTACATCTAAGGTTGACATAACACCTGCCTCCACTCTGCCCCAGCAAGTATAGGAATAGTGTCTGTTCAGCACCACCCACAGTGGGTGAAGCGTGGAAGTGATGTTTCCAGAATAAGAGGGTGTTGGGACCAGGATGAGCTGGTGAAACATTTGCTAAAGACAGACCAGCAGGACGTGTTGGGGTGTGAACCTGAAAACTGTCAAGGGGAAGTCAAGGTCAAGGCCAGGAAGAGCGTGCCAAGTGCAAGAGGCAAGGAGAGGATGGGAACCCAGGGTGCAACCCGGGGTGGCCTTTGCCAGGAGGCTCAAGAGTAGAAAGTGAGGGAGGGTGTGGGTGGACAGGGCAAGGTTCAGACCCAGGCTGTGAACAGCCCAAGCGCCCTGGGCCGCCTCGCTGGCCTCCCTGGTGCTCCACACCTTGCAAGCACTTTTAATCCAGTGTCGAGAAAAGCTGACTTGAGAAACAGAGACAAACAATAGCTGAGAATCCGTGGGCCTGTCGCTGTGGTGGTTTAGTGCCCTCTGAGCAAGTGCAGTGAAGCAAAGGGCGGGGACCATGAACAACGCCCCTGAGGGAGTTAGGCTGGAGGGGAGGAGCTTTGCATGGGCTCCGGGCTCTGCAGAGGAGGAGAACACAGGTGGAGTCTCTCTTAGGTCCCTCTTGGCCTGGCCCTGCCCAGGCAAAACACTCTTTGGGGACACAAGGGCCCCACCAGGGCTGATTTGATGCCCGGTGTCAGCGAGGTGAGGGGGAGGAAGAGGAGAAGGAGAAAGACGAGGAAGAGAAGGAAGAGAAGTAGGAAGAGGAGGAGAACTCTGCTCCCTGCTGGCAGATCGCAGGGGGGCCCCATGAGGATGCCCCAGAGGGCAGCATGCCCTGTGCCCCTTTGGACCTTTGGACGGGCAGCTGGGGAGCGCTAAGGGACAGCTCCCTGAGCTGTGGTTCCCTAAGAGTGCCTGTGAGAATGGATTCCCAGGCAGCTGGCTGCAGCAGGGTAGGGCAGAGAAATCCCTGAGGACCCCTCCTGAGTGTGCAGGGGTTGCCTCCAGGGCTCCCCAGGCTGCTGGGGAGTGCCGTGCAGGGGTGCTGCCGTGATGCCGTGGTGAGGGGAGGAGAAGCCCTTTGTGCTGGGGCTCTGGTCCTACCGCCTGGGGAAACCTCAGGTCATGGGGAGTCTGCAGTTTCCCTAAGGAGGCGTGGAGCCTTCACAGGCAAACCCCAGCCTCTCAAGGGTCTTTCTGCATCCCTGTGGTCTTAGGGCTGGAGGGTGGGAGGAGACGTCTGTCTAAAAGGTTGCACTGCATCCCACATCGGGCCACTCCTAGTTCTCCACAGCCGGAGTGCCCTGGAGCTCTGAGCTGTGCCCCCAAGCTTCTCGTGGGGTCCCATCCACTGGGCGGCAGGCCATGCACCACACATGCCAGGGTTTAGAGGAGGGGGGCGAGGGCTCGTCAGGTGTATCCCCGTGTGCAGTCACTTTGCTTTCTCTCAGTTCGCTTCAGCCACGTTTTTCCTTTCGTCCTTACCGTGAAGGCGGTAAGATCACAGAAGCTCTGTGTGCTGTCCGAGGGCAGTGTCTTTTCGCTGTGTGCCCAGGGGAACCCCGCAGGATTCTCAGCATTGTCCCTTTTCCCCCATATCTTGGAACTGGAGCAGAGTGAAGAAGTCCTGTCTCCCTTGTTCTGCCCGTCCTCGGAAGGAACCAGGGATGCCTGCCACCCACCACATGCAACACCTTGAGCGTCACTGACCCTCCTAGTTCCTACTCTCTTCAGTGAAGCTTGAGACAGGTCCTAGAATTCCCCCTCACTTTTTTCTTTTCTTTTTGGAGACAGCGTCTTGGCGCGATCTCAGCTCACTGCAACCTCTGCCTCCCGGGTTCAAGCAATTCTCCTGCCTCAGCCTGAGTAGCTGGGACTACAGGTGTGCACCATCACACCCAGCTAATTTTTGTATTTTTAGTAGACACAAGGTTTCACCATGTTGGCCTGGCTGGTCTCTAACTTCTGACCTCAAGTGGTCCTCCTGCCTCGGCCTCTCAAAGTGCTGGCATTACAGGCGTGAGCCGCTGTGCCTGACCTTAGAATTCATTTTATTTGCAGTTCTCTTTGAGGGTGTTTGCCATCTTTAGGGCTTCAGCAGGTAAAACTCCAATCAATCAGCAGCCCCCTCGCTTTTATAAAATAAAAGGTGCATCAGGCCTGCTGAAACAGGTTCTTTTGCATGCACAGTTATTTTTGTTTTTCTTGTTTCTTTTCGGCTTACATTTTTAGCTACATTTCCAGAACCCTGAGGGAAAGTGGCAGGAAAGTCTCTGGCGACCTCCATGCTCATTGTGCCTGAGAGATGCTGGAGAGAAACGCCTCATCTCTGTAGATGCGGTCTTGTCATGCTCTGATGATGTGCGTTTTGGAAGTGAGGTGCTGCTAAGCTCACACTGAACAGAAAGAGGTTGACTCAGGAGCGATTTATAGCGGGACTGGAAGGAAGCCTGCTGAGGCAGTTGCCGAGGGCCTGTGAGGAAGTGCTGAACGTGGAAATCCTATCATTGTTTAAAAATGAGCCAGCTCAGAAACTCCGGCTTCAAAGAGCTCAGCCTCTCGCAGCAGCGGGAGGCAGCCGGGAGAGGCCCGCCTGTGAGCCTGCCGCACGGAAGGGGCTCGCTTGCTCTCCAAGATCCAGCCATGGAGCACAGCAGGTCGCAGGCCTAGCTCTGGCTGCTGCCAGGAAGGCTGGCACTCTGGATGGCAGCATGGGGCCAGAGGGTCTGGCAGCAGAGGCCGAGTAAGGGAAAGAAATCAAAGGGGCAAGGAATGGGGATGAAGGCTGTATTTGCCTAGACAGTGCCTGACACACTGCGGACGGGCAGTCCTGTCTGTGGAACGGATGCATGAATGCAGGAATGCCTCGTCCATGCCACCGTTCTAGGTACTGGGGATCCATCCAGAACCAACCAAATAGTCCAACATTCCTGCCCCCGTGGAACTTCTATCCTAGAGGCAGGGGAGACAGATGACAAATAGATGCACATGCTGTGTAGTGTCCTGGAAGGGGACAGCGTTCAGATGCACATGCTGTGTAGTGTCCTGGAAGGGGACAGCATTCTGACAACAATCGAGAAGGCTGAGGGGGCTCGGAAATGCTGGGGGCTGCAGGGTGCCGTCGCTGCTTGAGGCTGAGCTCTTTGAAGCCGGAGTTTCTGAGTGTGCTCAGTTTTAAAGTCGTCAGGGCAGGCAGCACTTCGCATGCCATAGCTGAGAGAGGCCTTGCAAAGGGGCGAGAGGCTAAGTTGTGTGGATAAGAGCATCAGGAAAGAGAAGGCAAGAAAACAAAGCCTGTGCAAAGGTAGGCGTGACAGAGAGGGAGAACGCTAGAAGGCAGGGCCAGAGAGACAAGAAGGGGATGTCAGTCAAAATCCTGGCAGGAAGCAGATGGCCTGCTCACATTGGAGGACTAGGGGGGAGTTTACTTAAGGGACTGCTGCAAAGAGTAGGCAGATGTAGAGACACCCCAAGGAATAGCACAATACCGCCTACCCCAGATGCCATTACCACCCCTGGAATTAAAGAGGCAAGAAAAGAGAAGCTAGGCTGGGCACGGCGGCTCACACCTGTAATCCCAGCACTTTGGGAGGCCCAGGTGGCCGAATCACCTGAGTTTGAGAATTTCGAGACCAGCCTGACCAACATGGAGAGACCCCGTCTCTATTAAAAATACAAAAATTGGCCAGGCCTAGCGGCACATGCCTGTAATCCCAGCTACTCAGGAGGCTGAGACAGGAGAATTACTTGAATCCAGGAGGCAGAGATTGCAGTGAGCTGAGATCACTCCATTGCATTCCAGCCTGGGCAACAAGAGCAAGACATGTCTCAAAAAGAAAAGAAAAAGAAAAGAGAAGCCACAGAAACCTGGGGAGAGAGGAGAGGGCTGCTTCCAGTTGATTGGCAACTGCTGGCCCATGGGGACCCCTGCAGGGAGAAGCCTGGGGGGAATGAGCACCCCAACTCCATTCTCCTCCCACCCAGTCTCCTGCCCAGGTTCCCTTATTGTTGGAACCCAATGCAAAGCCAGAGGACCCGTTGCAGGCTGGCTTCCTGGGCCAGGGACCTGCAGAGAGCAGAGTGGTGAAGTGGGGGGTGGACATGGAGAGGCCAACCAGAGGCGCCCGGCCAGTGCAGGGCACTGGGGCCAGCGAAGGACTTGGGCTTCCCCTCTGAGTGAGACACAAGCCCCTGGGGTGCTGGACAGAGTGACATGGTCTGACATCACAAATAAGCACCAGCTGCCAGCTGTTAGTGACCAGGAGCTGAAGAAGGGAGGTGGGTAGAGAAGGAGGCACAGGGAATGAGAGCGGGTGGTTTGCGCAGGCCAGATGGGGAGGGACAGGTGCACAGCCCCCAGCACCTCCAGCCTGGGGCAGCTTGGGTCTGCCAGGGCTGTCCTCCTCCTCACTGAGAGGAGTGCTCTGGATCTGAGTTTACTCCCCGCCAGTGAGGTAGGCCTGGGCCCCGCAAAGGACTGCCACGGACAGCAGGTATGTGGGTGTGGCCGTCCCACGGGAACCTCATGCAGCCCGAGTTGGACCGTGTATTGCCCTTTGCTTATTGCTGTGGGCTCAATCGTGCCCTCCCAAAATACATTGAAGTTCTCTCCCCTAATACCTCAGAACGTGATCTCATTTGTAAATAGGGCCATTGCAGGTGCAGTTAAGATGAGGTCACCCTGGACTAGGGTAGGCCCTTAATCCAACATGACCAGTATCCTAATAAGAAGAGGGATGGGGGTGTAAAGACAGACACGAGGCACGCAGGGAGAAGGCCACGTGCAGTCAGAGGCAGAGACCAGCGTGATGCCAGGGGCTGGCGGCCACCAGCAGAAGAAACCAGAAGAGGCGATGAAGGATTCTACCCAGAATTTCAGAGAGAACACAGCCCTGCTGACACCTTGATTTTGGATTTCTGGCCTCTAAAACTGAGAGAGAATCAGTTTCCACTGATGAAGCCATCCAATTTGAGGGGCTTCGTTCTGGCAGTCCTAGTGTGTTAGTCCATTTTCAGTTGTTGATAAAGACATATCTGAGACTGGGTACTTCATAAAGAAAAAGAGGCTTGGCCGGGCGCGGTGACTCACGCCTGTAATCCCAGCACTTTGGGAGGCTGAGGTGGGCAGATCACGAGGTCAGGAGATCGAGACCATTCTGGCCAACATGGTGAAACCCTGTCTCTACTAAAAATACAAAAAAATTAGCTGAGCATGGTGGTACACACCTGCAGTCCTAGCTACTCAGGAGGCTGAGGCAGGAGAATTGCTTGAACCTAGGAGGCGGAGATTGCAGTGAGCTGAGATCACACCACTGTACTACAGCCTGGGTGACAGTGCGAGAGTCTTGTCTCAAAAAAAAAAAAAAAAAGAAGAAGAAAGAAAAAGAGGCTTAATGGACTCATAGTTCCATGTGGCTGGGGAGGCGTCACCATCATGGCAGAAGGTGAAAGGCACGTCTTACATGGTGGCAGACGAGAGAATGAATGAATCAAGTGAAAGGGGAAACCCCTTATAAAACCATATGATCTTGTGAGACTTATTCACTACTGCAAAAACCGTATGAGGGGAACCAGCCTCATGATTCAGTTATTTCCCACCAGGTCGCTTGCATAACATGTGGAAATTATGGGAGCTATAGTTCAAGATGAGATTTGGGTGAGGACACAGCCAAATCCTATCACCTAGGAAACTGACATAGTCTCTCAGTTCAGATGCCCGATGAGGGGCTCTCAGGCTGCTTGGCTGACATCTGGCTATATTGTGCTGACTTCCCAACTTGGGTTCTTTTCCTGGGTGCCTGTGATAATTTCACAGCCAGACTGACCGGGAAGAAGTGGCCCCTTGCTTGGAAAGCCCTAGCCCTCCCCTGCTGTTTGGGGCCCTGGGTTGCTGGAGGGTGACAGCTGCAAATAGCTGCATGGCCAGGCACTGACCGCAGGATGAAGGCGCAGTAATTGTCCAAGAAGCTGCGAGGCCTCCAGTGTGTGGGGGGGCTACAAAAGACAGAGTCCAGCATGAGTCCGGCATAGAGCTGGCATTCGATAAATCCAATGAGTGACCTTTTCTGGACTTTTGAGCTGGTGTTGAACAGCAGCCTCCAAAAAGATACATTTGTGTTCACATCCTGGGAATCTGTGAATGTGACCTTTATTGGAAAAAAGGTATTTGCAGATGTAATTAGGTTAAGGATCTTGAGATGAGATTGTCCTGGATTAACAGGGTGGGACCTAAACCCAATGACAATTGTCCTTATAAAGAGACAGGAAAGAAGATACCGACGTCGTGTGAAGATGAGGGCAGAGATTGGCGTGATCTGGCCCCAAGCGAATGAGGCCAAGGACGGCTGGCAGCCACTTGGCGCTGGCAGAGGCAAGGAATTCTCCGCTAGAGCCTTAGGAGGGAGCATGGCCTTGCTGACACCTTGACTTCAGACTTCTGGCCTGCAGAACCAGGAGAGAATGCATTCCTGTTGGGTAAGCTGCCCAGTTTGTAGTGATCTGTACAGTAGCTCTAGGAAGCTAGCAGAGGTGGCAACCTTCGCTGAAGGAAAGGCTCGCTCTGATGATATTGGAGAAGCCTCCCGTGTCTGAAGAAAGCCCTGGTGTGGGACTGAGTTGTTGGTGGACCCTGGAGGGCTCCGTTCTAGGGAAGGTCAGAGTTGGTTGGATAAAGCCAGGGGACCGCACAGAGCCTTATTAAGCATGCGTGGGTGTTTGTGCTCTTGCCTGGCTGGCTCTGGTTTGCTTCTCTTATTTGTTATTTGTCATGATCCTGGTTCATGCCCCTGATGAAAATGTTCTTTAATGAAGAATTTCACATGAAGAGAAATGGCCTAGTTATGGGTCCATCTCAGGGGGACGTTCTCTTGACAAAGACAGTTCCTCAGCTTCCTGGGATCCCACTGGCAGTGGTGTGGGCTCCCTGGGCCACCAGGAGGATTGTTTACTTCTGTTTCCTGGACAGTCGGCTTGCCCTGGGTGGCCCAGAGCAGGTTCCTCACCTCTCTGCTGAGTGGCTCCTGCCAGAGACAGCAGGCTGCAGTGCTGATAAGGTTTGGCTGTGTCCTCACCCAAATCTCATCTTGAATTGTAGCTCCCATAATTCCCATGTGCTGTAAGAGAGACCCGGTGGGAGATACTTGAATCATGGGGCAATCTCCCCCATACTGTTCTGGTAGTGAATAAGTCTCACGAGATCTGATGCTTTCATAAGAGGAAACCCCTTTCACTGGGCTCTCATTCTCTCTTGCCTGCTGCCATTTAAGACGTGCCTTTCACCTTCCACCATGATGGTGAGGCCTCCCTAGCCACATGGAACTGTGAGTCCATGAAACCTTTTTTTCTTTATAAATCACCCAGTCTTGGGGTATGTCTTTATCAGCAGTGTGAAAATGGACGAATACACTGCCGTCTCGGGCAGTCATAACGAGGTGGCTGGCACCAGGGCCGGGCCTTCTGCCCCATGTTCCCATCCAGCTGGCCTTCCGGGTCTTGTCAGACTCAGAGCCCAGTGCAGAACCTGAGTTCCTCGCCTCCACCCTCCCCACTCACATCTGCTCTTTTGGACTGAGGATTCTTCTGTCCAAATGAAAATACAAGCATGGTATGAAGAAGAGATGAAGAAGGTGAGGATGTTGATTTAATCTAGAGAGAAGACAGAAGGACCCATAAATGCAGCCTCAGGTATGAGAAAGGTAATCTCTTCCCATAGCCAATGATTGACTAGGGCTGTTCTGGAAGGTTCCTGACCCAGAGGGGGTCAGACTCAAGAGATACATTTAGCTCTGTATGTAAACACAAACTTGACAAACTATCAGAACACAGTGGTTGTGCATGGAGGGTTTCCCCACGCTCTGCCTGTCTCCATGGTGACTACTGAAGCCCAGAGCCTCTGTGGCAGGACCAGGTCATGACACTTCCATAGACCCTGACGACTGAGCAGCGGATGGATGGTGTGAGGGCCACCAGCTGACCTGGCGCCAGCCAGTCCTCTGGCTGACCAGTGCCAACCAGGTGCTCTCCCTTAAGCATTTGACGAAGAGACATAGATTGGTCCATGGAGGGGCCGGGGAGCCACGCTTGCAGGAGTTGATGTGATCAGTGCCTCACGCATGTCCCCTCCACTCTTACCTCTACACACTTAAGGCGGCTTTGTGGCCATACCTGTGTGGTCTCTATCAAGTTAGTGACCCTAGAAGCAGCCCTCACCACGATAAGCTGATTTAGCAGGGAAATGCCTGACTTCCTCATCCCTTGGTTGAAATAACTCTCTTTTCCAGAGTTTCCCGGCAGGATTGAGTTTCAGTTGTCCGTGGTGGTAATTCATTTGATAATGTCCTTTTATTGACGTCCATCTTCCCTGTCTCACTTCCCTACTCCTTTACAAAGGGATTCCTTTCAAATAAACTACTTGCCTAAAGCCTTTTATTTTTTCAGTGTCTACTCCTGGAACAACTCAGACAAAGATGGGATTGGATCTACTGGGTCATGTAGACTTAAGGCTGGTGACCACGTTGGGTCAGATATTAGTGGGAAGCCAAGCCCAAAGAAAGACGGGGTGGAGGGAACCTGACTGGGAAGGTCCTCATGGCCTCTGAGAGACAAGGAGATAGAAGCCAGAAGTCACCTGCGACACAGAGGGAAGAAGAACTCTGACTCCCCACACCACAGTCTCGTCTTCTGCTACACGGCTTCTGCGCCTTGTAGTCGAAGGATCTTAGCAACAGTTAACTCTATAAAACTCACTGCCTGCCAGGCATTGTCTTAACCTCTACGCCGGTAGGGTGCCCAGATTTAGCAAATAAAAATTCAGGATGCCCAGTTAAACGTAGGACACAGTTATACTAAACAATTATTTGTTATCTAAAATTCAAATGTAGTGAATTTAAATTTAATCTGGCAATCCTACATACTATCATATAAGGCACGTTCTCTTATTGTTTTACAGCAGAGGAAGCAGAAATTGAGTAACTTATTCAGGTTCCCACAGCTGCTATACAGTAGGGCTGGGCTGTGCCCCAGGCAGTCTGACTCCAGAGCTTGCCCTCTGAGCTGCCTCTTCAGTACCTTTACTGGTCCCATATCACCCAGCAGTGAGGTGGGTTGTCTCTCAAAGGAGTGAGTTACCTGTCGCTTATTTTTTTGTGCCCAAGCAGTTGTGGAGCATCATGGATTGGTGTTTGATTCCTACCTGGGAAATCTTTAGGGCAAGAGAGAGGGATCTTAGTGTTGCCTTGGCAGAGGAGCAAATGGGAGTTGCTGCTCTGCAGGGACCAGAGCTTGTGTGGGCAAAGGATGTGTGCATTTTCCTGTGAACCAGTTGTGAACCATTGGTGTGCAGCCACTGTCCCTAGTTTGCACAGGATGGCTCCTGTTTAGGCATGTCATCTCATGGTCCCCATCTGGTTCACCATTTTACTTCCAAGCAAGGTGTTATAATCATAGTTGCGAAGCAAACTTCCAAGTAAACAATTATAATAATAGTCGCATTCAAGCAGACTGGATGGGGTTGGAGCCCACTCGATACTTCTAGCTCTACACCACAGCCTCATCTAGTTATGGGGACTGCATGGGAACAGTTTGATCTGTGGTTAAATTCAGAAGCTGTCTAGCAACATCTCTCTTTGTTGCATGCCATAACCAATACCTCTCTTGTCAGGACAGCACACAGGGTGCTCCCAAATGAAGTGCACTATGACACGAGTGATTCAGTAAAGCTAACTGCTGCCAGCTGCGCCTGGTGGGAGGAGAAAGTATTTGATGTGATGCTGCTGACCTCATGGGCAGTTGGCATGCCAGCCAGTTGTGCCAATGGCCTGTACCAATAGCCTGGGCTATGGCGTGCAAAATGCTCAAAGCCACCAGCCTGCCAGTTGATGGTGTCAGTGGGAAGATGGGAAACTGTAGATTAGACGTTTTAAAATATGTGTGGGAAATTCAGGCTAAACAGTCCTGCAGGGGGTGGGGGTGGTACATAGCGAGAAGGCTGAGTGCTTCCGCTACAGTTGCACTGTCATTTACCACGTGGTGCAACTCTCCTTATTCATTGTATTGTTTGGTAATGATTTTTACATTTTTCAATAAACCCTGCAGGCCATAAGGAGCTCAGAAACATTTCCATGCATATTTAGTGAAAACTTAAATACCACATTTCTGTTTCTCAAGCAAGTTGATGATCAGCATGCACCTAGCACAAAGCGTTGATGTTTGCCAGCATACCACAGTGGCTGAAGTCACCAACCATCTGAAAACCAGTTAGTCACAAATCTGCCACAGAAGCATCAACATCTAAGGCAAAAGCGAGTGACTATTTGTAGGCAGCTGTGCCCAAAGAAGATGATTTAACATGTGCAGTTACAGAAAAATACATTTACACTCCACGAACTGTGATTTTTTTGTTTCTATCAAATGATTGTTCTTTAAAATTAATCATGTTCATTTTGGGGGAAAATGTACTTGAATAAGATATTACGCCAAAGAAGATATACAAATGGCCAGTAAACACACAAAAAGGATGGTCAACATCATTAATTATTAGAGAAATGCAAATCAAAACCACGGTGAGATGCGCCTGACACCTATCAGGATGGCTATTACTAAAAAACAGAAAATAGGCGGGTGCGGTGGCTCATACCTGTAATCCCAGCACTTTGGGAGGCTGAGGTGGGCGGATCACAAGGTCAGGAGTTCAAGACTAGTCTGGCCAACATAGTGAAACCCCGTCTCTACTAAAAGTACAAAAATTAGCTGGGCGTGGTGGTGCACGCCTGTAGTCCCAGCTACTCAGGAGGCTGAGGTAGGAGAATTGCTTCAACCCTGGAGGCGGAGGTTGCAGTGAGCCCAAGCACTCCAGCTTGGGCAACTGAGCAAGACTTTACCCACCCCCCACAAAAAAAGCAGAAAACAACAAAAATAACAAGTGTTGAAGAGGATAGGGAGAAATTGAAAGCTTTGTGCATGATGAATGGGAATGTAAAATGTGACAGCCAGTGTGGAAGATAGTATGCCAGTTCCTCAAAAAATTAAACCTAAAATTATGATGTGATTCAACAATTTGTCTTCCAGGTATCAGCCCAAAAGAATTGAAATTAGGAACTCCGATACTGTACATCCATGTTCATAGCAGCATCGTTCACAACAGACAAAAGTAGAAGCAACCCAACTGTCCATCAGTGGATGAATGGAGAAACAAAATGTGGTGTGTACATAGAGTGAGTGTTATTCAGCCTTCAAAAGGAAGGGAATTCTAATACATGCTACAACATGGATGAACCCTGAGGACATTAGGCTGAGGGAAAGAAGCCAGTAACAAAAGGACACATATTGTATGATTCCACTTATGTAAGGTACCTAGAATAGTCAGATTCATAGAAACAGAAAGTAGAATGGTGGTTACCAAGGGCTGGGGTAGAGGGAAATTGGGAGTTAGTGTTTAACGGGCATGGAGTTTCAGTTTGGGATGATATATAAGTTCTGGAGGTGAATAAAGGTGATGGTTGCGTAACAATGTGAATGTACTTAATGAGAACTACAATATACTTAAAAATGGCAGTGGCTAATGCCTGTAATCCCAGCACTTTGGGAGGCCAAGGCGGGTAGATCACGAGGCCAGGAGTTCAAGACCAGCCTGGCCAAGATGGTGAAACCCCATTTCTACTAAAATTACAAAAATTAGGCAGGTGTGGTGGCACACGCCTGTAATCTCAGATACTCGGGAGGCTGAGGCAGGAGAGTTGCTTGAACCCGGGTGGCAGAGGTTGCAGTGAGCTGAGATTGCACCACTGCACTCCAGCCTGGGTGACAGAGTGAGACTCAGTCTAAAAAAAATGGCTACAATGGTAAATTTCATGGTATGTGTATTTTGCCACAATAAAAAAAAAATCAATCTTGCTCATTTTATATTCCAAGTTTTTTTGTAGCTGTACAAAGAGAAGTGGTAACTTAGTGTGTGGGTTTCATTGGCAGAACAACTTTGCAAACAGATAAATGATGCCAGTTTGTCATTAGTGTTATTCGATATTCCAAGTATCAGCTAACTCTCAGAAGGGTTTGATATTTTTCAGCCAACTCACAGAATCAAAATAAAGCTTTGGGAGGTTCATTTTGTCAAAGATGAAACATCCAAAATAAATGTAAACATTATTTTAAATTTGGTTAAAATATTCAGCCTTGAAGATAAGATTGTTTTTGTGGTCTCAATACAAATATATATTTTGCCAAAACACAGCTTCATGATAAAAACAATGTTTTGCTAAATTTGACTACCGAGTAGCAATGACCTTGGAATTGGCTGTAATGAACATGTAATTTCTTCTTTATTGAAACCAGCTGTGATAGTCTACCAACTGAACTACAAGCTGCAATTGTTAAATGTTACAAATATTTTAATACCTACTCAGAGTAACTATGATTAAGCTGAAATAGTATTAAAAAAAAAAACTTTGGCAATGTAGTATATCATTTTTTCTTTGCTGCAAGTCATTAAACAGATTTTAGAAATGTTTGAGCTTTTGCAGAAGTACTTTGTAAATCAGCCCAACAGTCTTCTGAAAAGAATTGGACAAGTTCAAGGGTGAGAAGATTCATAGTACAGTCCACTATTGTGCTTTAGCAAATTGTAACTTGAAAATGTGCTCAATATCATTGCTCATTAGAGAAATGCAAATGAAAACTACAATGAAGTATCATCTCACCTCAGTTAAAATGACTTCTATCCAAAAGGCAGGCAATAACAAATGCTGGCAAGGATGCAGAGAAAAGGGAACCCTCGTATACTGTTGGTGGTTATGTAAATTAGTACAGCCACTGTGGAGAACCGTTTGTAGGTTCCTCAAAAAACTGAAAATAGAGCTCACTGCAACCTCTGCCTCCTGGGTTCAAGTGATTCTCCTGCCTAAGCCTCCTGAGTAGCTGGGATTACAGGCATGTGTCACCATGCTTGGCTAATTATTGTACTTTTAGTAGAGGTGGGGTTTCACCAGGTTGGGCAGGCTGGTCTCAAACTCCTGACCTCAAGTGATTCAGCCATCTCAGCCTCCCAAAGTGCTGGGATTACAGGTGTGAGCCACCACGCCCAGCCAAATTGTGCTTTCAAATACAGTTTTTGAATAGAAAGATTTTATAGGCCCACTAATGTGATAAAACCAATTTGTCTTTCTATAAATACTTTTATGTTTTCAATTATGTTTAGGGTCCTGTACTCCCATGGGAGAGTGATAAGTCTGTAGAGTTTGAAATCCTGCTCAAAAAGGTTATTTGGAGAGGCCATGGGATGTCCCAGAGACTGTATGGAGTCATTGGGTAGCAGGAAAAAGGGGAAAATGCATTGCCCACCTCAAGATGTTTGCAACTCCAGGGCCCCAGTGGGAGCTGTGGAAGAGCACAAAGCAGATGTTGAGAAAGGTTGTGAAATGTTCATCAGACTCGGAGAGCTTAGAGCCAGTTCACTATAGGACCAGTTAAGTGGCAAATTTTCTTCCCCTTTCTAGGGGCAGAAAATTCTTTCATCCCTCATGCTCCAGCCCAGAGGGGCCAGAAACCAGAAACAGAAGTGAGTAAACTAGGGAGGAAAAAAGAGGGAAAGAAGGACACTGTCTGCTGTCCCCAAGGATGGGGGCCTTCCTGCTGGTGGCCATGGCAAGAGCAGGGGCAGGAGGCTCATCTGTGAGTCAACTTAAGTGTGGATTGGACTGGAGGTCTGATTTTTTGAATGGAGACAATGTTTGCAAAGAAAGTTACCTTAAGGCCGGGCATGGTGGCTCATGCCCGTATCCCAGCACTTTGGGAGGCTGAGGTGGGCGGATCACCTGAGGTCAGGAGTTTGAAACCAGCCTGGCCAATACGGCGAAACCCCGTCTCTACAGAAAATACAAAAATTAACCTGGCGTGTTAGTGGGTACCTGTAATCGCAGCTACTCGGGATGCTGAGGCAGGAGAATGGCTTGAACCTGGGAGGCAGAGGTTGCTGTGAGCCAAGATCGAGTCACTGTACTCTAGCCTGGGCGACAGAGGGAGGGAGACTCCATCTCAAAACAAAACAAAACAAACAAACAAAAAAGAAAGTTACCCTAGGACTTTTTAAAACCAAAGAGTAAACCAAAATGAAAGGGCTAATTAAAAGGAATGAAGTACTGATCCATGCTAAAGCGTGGATGGACCTTAATAATATTGTCTTGAATTAAAGAGACCAGACACAAGGCCACAGAATGCATGGGTTCACTGATATGAAATATCCGGGGAAGTCAACCCACAGGGACAGAAAACAGACTTGTGGTTGCCAGGGCCTGGGGTACGGGGTAATGGGGACTGCTGATGTGTATGTGGGTTCCTTTTGGGATGATGTAAATGCCCCAGAACCAGACAAATCTGGTGGTTGTACATCACTGGGAATGTCCTAACTGCCTCTGAATTTTACACTTGAAATTGTCAATGTTTAATTTTATGTCATGTAATTTTCTTTCTTTTTTTGGGACGGAGTCTTGCTCCGTTGCCCAGGCTGGAGTGCAGACGCGATCTCAGCAGCTCACTGCAACCTCCGCCTCCTGGCGTGAAGCGATTCTCCTGCCTCAGTCTCCTGAGTAGCTGGGACTACAGGCCTGTCCACCCCGCCCAGCTAATTTTTGTATTTTTAGTAGAGACAAAGTTTCACTATATTGGCCAGGATGATCTCGATCTCTTGACCTCGTGATCCGCCTGCCTCAGTCTCCCAAAGGGCTGGGATTACAGGCGTGAGCCACCGTGCCTGGCTGTGTCATGTAAATTTTTTTTCTGAATTAAAAAAAAGAAACAAAAAACCCAAAGGGCTGTCGCAAATGTTCATCCAAGTACAGGAGAAGATGCTCCCTACAGGCAAGTTTAAAGGACAGTGCCAGACAAAAAGTTTGTAAGGAGAGTATTCCATACATTCTGCATCTAACACACATTACTAAAGAGAGCTACATGCAGAAAACCACACAAACTGTACTCTCTGGAGATTTAAAGAATTTTCAAGGGCAAATTTAGACTCTACTGGAATTTTACCTAATATGCTGACTTCAGAAAATTAACTTTCTATCCTCTGAGCAGCAGCGACGCATTAGGCAGGTGGTGGCAAGACAGAAACTTCCCGAGTGTGTCTCCCTGTGAGCTAAGTCTCATTAATAGGAGAGTTCTAGACTAGGGAGAAGTTCTGCGAAACTGCTGCTGCGGACCCCGGGCCACTTTGGACCCAGAACCAGCCAGCCCTCCTGACATTCCTCCTGAGGCCCAGCTCTTTGTTTTGTACTGAGTTCTCCTTCCTGTGAATCCTGGCCATAAATCTCCAAATTCCTGGAGGGGTTCTGTGCCTAGCAACCAAAGTGCCTGGATGGCATAGTCTAAGAAGCCTGCTGACTTGGAAGAAAGCCCTTGTCCCAGAAGAGAAATGATTGGCAGCTGGCAGGCATCCTGGGAATCTCCACTGGCTGTTGTATGTCCAAGAGGAGATGATATGCAGACTGTCTTAAAAACTGGCAGGGAGATGCTAAGGTTTATTTATTTATTTTTTTTCCTGAGACAAAGTCTCGCTCTGTCACCTGGCTGGAGTGCAGTGGCGTGATCAAGGCTCACCGCACCCTCCACCTCCCGGGTTCAAGCGATTCTCCTGCCTCAGCCTCCTGAGTAGCTGGGACTATAGGCACCCGACACCATGGCTGGCTAATTTTTGTATTTTTAGTAGAGATGGGGTTTCACCATTTTGACCAGGATGGTCTCAATTTCCTGACCTCGTGATCTGCCCACCTTGGCCTCCCAAGTGCTGGGATTACAGGCGTGAGCCACCACGCCTGGCTTGATGCTAAGTTTTAAACTTATAAATGTGCATCAAAGGATTAAAGTTTTAAACTTTTAAATGTGCATAGGAAAGGATTAAACCAGAGAAGCAGGGAAATAATTGGGATCCAAGCTCCACTACTAACTCAGGGGAAGAAATCACCTCTTCATGCCTCAGTTTTCTCTTCTGCAAAATGGGAATCCTTTTGATTTCACCACATGGTTAGTGATGTATCATGTATAAAAAGTAAAAAATGATATATTTTGTATCATGTATAAAATGATATACCTACAGTGTATTACACTTTGAAAAGTACAAAGTGTAATATAAAATGCAAGAGTTTCACCCAGGTAGATTTATATAGGAGCTTATTCAGAAATACACCTACCATGGCCAGGTGCAGTGGCTCACGCCTGTAATCCCAGCACTTTGGGAGGTTGAAGCAGGTGGATCACCTGAGGTCAGGAGTTCAAGACCAGCCTGGCCAACATGGTGAAACCCCCTCTCTACAAAAAATACAAAAATTAGCTGGGTGTGATGGGCACACACCTGTAATCCCAGCTACTCAGGTGGGTGAGGCAGAAAAATTGCTTGAACCCAGGAGGCAGAGGTTCCAGTAAACTGAGATTACACCACTGCACTCCAGCCTGGGTGACAGAGCAAGACTCCATGTCAAAAAAAAAAAGAAAAGAAAAAAAGAAAAGAAATATGCCTGCCTGGTGGCAAGACAGGGCTCTCAGCATTTTGGGGGAAGGTGTCAGCGGGTGGATCTACAGTCAGTCAGGCTTGACTAAGTCACACAGGACTTGCAGATGTGTCTGGCTGCACACAGAGCCCCTGTTCTGAATTTGTCAAGACCAAATTAGCTAGAATGGTAAGACTAAATGAGAAAAATTAATCATCAGCCCCTTATTATGTTTGCTTTGCTTTTCAGGATTAATAGACACTAGGATTACAAATAACACACATATGCACTTTTTAATTTGGGTATTAATTAGGGCAAAGAACAAATGTGGGAATTTCTTCTTTCTACCATGCTAGAAAGGTGAAGGATTTCTTTTTTCTTTCTTTCTTTCTTTCTTTCTTTTTTTTTTTCTTTGAGACCAAATTTAGCTCTTGTTGTCCAGGCTGGAGTGCCATGGCATGATCTTGGCTAACTGCAACCTCTGCCTCCTGGGTTCAAGGAATTCTCCTACCTCAGACTCCTGAGTAGCTGGGATTACAGGCATGCACCACCACACCTGGCTATTTTTTTTTTTTTTTGTATTTTTAGTAGAGATGGGGTTTCATTCACCATGTTGGTCAGGATGGTCTCCATCTCCTAACCTCGTGATCTGTCTGCCTTGGCTTCCCAAAGTGCTGGGATTATAGACGTGATCCACGGCGTCTGGCTACGGAAGGATTTCTATTGCAGTTAGCTGATTTTGAATTGAGAGTTTGACCTTTATGTTCCATTCTGTCCCACCCAAGATGACATTCAGTTCAACTCAGTAGTGTTAAAGCCAACTAAATATGGCCTGAGAAGGACTCAGTACTTCTATATTTGTGAATGAACTATAGCCTAGCTTAATAGACAGAATTGAAAACCTGACTGAATAGTATGCACCTGTAACAATAGCTAAGTGTTAGCCAATCCCAGCGGCCTTACTTCTACCACTCAGACTGCTGAGTGCTCAAACTGCCTTCAAATAAGGCAGATGCTGAGCTGTAACCAATCGTGCTGTTCCTGTACCTCACTTCCAATTCTTGTACGTTGCTTTACCTTTTTAATATATAAATTTGTTCTGACCACGAGGCAACCCTGGAGTTTCTGTGAATCTGCTATAATTCTGGGGGGCTGCCCGATTCACGATTGGTTCATGGCTCAATTACACTCCTTTAAATTTAATTCAGCTGAAGTTTTTCTTTTATCAGTAGATAGTGAGTTTCTATTTTGCACCAACCCCTGGGGATCCCAAACTGAGAAGAGTGAGGTGAATGAGACGGTTTTCCTAAACTCTAGGTTGCAAGCAGGCTCTTGGAGATCACCACAGACTTAACCCTGGAGTTGGAAGATGGATCGTCAAAACCTGCAACACACATACCTACCGTGCTCCACTGGGTATTCCAGCCAAGGATTTCCATGGAATTAGCACCGACACAGGTAGGCACCCAAGTTGGAAAGTGGTTCTTTGTGTAGCTACAAAACTCCTTGGGTCCCTTAAGGACATCTGCAATCGAGAGTCTGGTATTTAAACTGACAGCCACTCATCTCATTGAAGGGCAGACATCTGAAATTAGAATGCGAAAAGATCAGGAAAGCAGAAGATGACATTTTGCATTCTTTCAGAGGCCAGGCGTCCGTTTTAAGTTGTGTTTTAAGTCACTACACTCATCTGCATGATAGTTACAGGAGTTTTGTTTGTTTTTTAAACACCCAAACCCCAAACCAATTTTCAGCTTGAGTACTCTCCGTGAGTTTGCTCTAAATACTAAACAGATGGGCTCTGAGTTTCTCCGAAGCTACGTTTTGTCCAGCTCAGAAATACAATAAACAAGACTCATTCAAAAGTCTAAGAACACTGATTTAAAAAAATTTCTCCCAAGGACCACAAAATACCTGCCCTGATTTGCCTGCAAATTGCAGGGTTCTTCAGGGGCTCCCAGTCTCCCCTTGGCTGGGACAAGAGAGCAGCCAAACCCACAGATTCTCAGGTGTTTTGTTTTCCAAACAGGTCTGGGCAGCACAGGCTGAAAAACGCTGAGGATTCGATTTTGCTATTTGGTGAAGGGAACAAGAGAATCTCTTCTTATATTCTGTTAAGTAACAAGAGGCATCAATTTTAGAGCTGGATGACACCTTAGATGTGGTCCAATGACTCTTCTTTGTTTTATTTTTTATTGTGGTAAAATATACAGAACATACAATTTAGAAGCGTAGCCATTTTAACTGCATAGTTTAGTGGCATTAAATGCATTCATGTTGTTATGCAGCCGTCACCACCATCCCGCTCCAGGACTCTCTTCATCTTCCCAAACTAAAACTCTGTACCCGTTAAACACTAACTCCCAATTCCTTCCTCCAGCCCCCAGTAACCACCATTCTGCTTGCTTTCTTTCCTTTTCTTTTCTCCTTCCTTCCTTCCTTCCTTCCTTCCTTCCTTCCTTCCTTCCTTCCCTCCCTCCCTCCCTCCCTTCCTTCCTTTTTTCCATCCTTCCTTTCTTTCTCTTCTCCTCTGTCTCTCTCTCGCTCAGTCTCTCTCTTTCTCTCTCGCTCTCTCTCAACAGGGTCTCATTCTGTTGCCCAGGCTGGAGTGCCCTGGCACAATCATGGCTCACTGTAGCCTTGACCCGTTGGGCTAAAGCAACTCTCCCCGCTCAGCCTCCTAAGTAGCTGGGACTACAGGTGTGCACTACCATGCCTGGCTAATTTTTACAGTTTTTGTAGAGACGAAGTCTTATTACGTTGCCCAGGCTGGTCTCAAACTCCTGGGCTCAAGTGATCCTCTTGCCTCAGGCTCTCAAAGTGTTGGTATTACAAGCATGAACCACCATGCCCGTCCCATTCTACTTTCTGTCTCTGTGAATTTGACTAGTACTCACTTATATAGTACCTTATATAAGTGAAATCGTACAATATTTGTCTTTTTGCAACCGGCTTATTTCACTCAGCATAATGTCTTCAAGGTTCATTCATGTTGTAGCATGTGATAGAATTTTCCTTCTTTTTTTTTTTGAGAGTCTCATTCTGTCATCCAGGCTGGAGTGCAGTGGAGCGATCTTAGCTTAGTACAACTTCTGCTTCCTGGGTTCAAGCAATTCTCCTGTCTCAGCTTCCTGAGTAGCTGGGATTAGAGGTGCATGCCACCACGCCTGGCTAATTTTTGTATTTTTAGTAGAGGTGGGGTTTCACCATATTGGTCAGGCTGGTCTTGAACTCCTGACTTCAGGTGATCCACCCCCTTCGGCATTCTAAAGTGCTAAGATTACAGGCATGAGCCACTGTGCATAGCCAAATTTCCTTCCTTTTTAAGGCTGAATAATATTCACTCCATGTATACACTACATTTTGTTTATCTGTTCATTCATTGGTGGCCCAACACTTGGGTGGCTTCCGCCTTTTGTCCATTGTGAACGCTGCTGCTGTGAACGTGGGTGTATCATATCTGTTTGCGTTCCTGGTGTCAATTCTTTCCGTATATTCCCAGGAGCAAAAGTGCTGGATCATCTGGTAATTCTGTATTTAACTTTTTCAGGAACTGGCATACCATTTTTCACACTGGCTGCACCATTTCTCATTCCCACTAGCCACGCACAAAGTTTCCAATTTCCCCACATCCTCTCCAACACTTGTTGTTTTCTGTTTTTTGATAATAGCCATACTAATGAGCTATCTTAATAGTGGTATCTTAATATGGTTTTGATTTGCATTTCCCTAACAATTAGTGGTGTTGAGCATCTTTTCACCTACCTATTGGCCATTTGTTTATCTTTGGAGAAATGTCCATATTCCAGTCATTTGCCCATTGTTGAGTTGGGTTCTTTGTTTTTGTTGTTGTTGAGTTGATACCTCTTTTTATGTAGGAGAAAGATGGCTTGTAGAAAGGGTACGCTCAATCAACAACACTCAGCTGGATGTCGGCAGAGCCAGGGCCAGAATCTAGGGCCCCCAGCACCCTCACAGGGCTCTTTGTCACCCTTCCTTCATTACAGAGGAGGAAGCTGAGGTCCAGAGGGCAAGGAGACTTTATTTTGTTTTATTTTATCTATTTATTTAAATTTGACTTTAAGTTCTGGGGTACATGTATAGATCCTGCAGGATTGTTACATAGGTATACATGTGCCATGGTGGTTTGCTGCCTCCATTCCCCCGTCACCTACATTAGATATTTCTCCTAATGTTATCCCTCCCAATCTTCCCACCCCCTACTGTTCCTCCCCTAGTCCCCCCACCTCCAATGACCCCAGTGTGTGATGTTCCCCTTCCTGTGTCCATGTGTTCTCATTGTTCAACACCCACTTATGAGTGAGAACACGCAGTGTTTGGTTTTCTGTTCTTGTGTCAGTTTGCCAAGAATGATGGTTTCCATCTTCATCCATGTCCCTGCAAAGGACATGAATTCATCCTTTTTTATGGCTGCATAGTATTCCATGGTGTATATGTGCCACATTTTCTTTATTCAGTCTATCTGTTATGGGCATTTGGGTTGGTCCCATGTCTTTGCTATTTGTAAACAGTGCCATAATGAACATATGGGTGCATGTATCTTTATAACAGAACAATTTATAATCCTTTGGGTATGTACCCAGTAATGGGATTGCTGGGTCAAATGCTATTCCTATTTCTAGATCCTTGAGGAATTGCCACACTGTCTTCCACAATGGTTGAACTAATTTACACTCCCACCAACAGTGTAAAAGCGTTTCTATTTCTCCACATCCTCTCCAGCATCTGTTGTCTCCAGATTTTTAAATGATCACCATTCTAATTGGTATCTCAATGTGGTTTTAATTTGCATTTCTCTAATGACCAGTGATGATGAGTATGTATTCATATGTTTGTTGGCTGCATAAATGTCTTCTTTTGAAAAGTGTCTGTTCATATCTTTTGCCCACTTTTTGATGTTATTTTTTTTTTCTTATATATTTGTTTTAGTTCTCTGTAGATTCTGGATATTAGCCCTTTGTCTGATGGGTAGATTGCAAAAATTTTTTCCCATTCTGTTGGTAGCTGGTTCACTCTAATGATTCTTTTGCTGTGAGAAGCTCTTAAGTTTAATTAGATCCCATTTGTCTATTTTGGCTTTTGTTGCCATTGTTTTTAGTGTTTTAGTCATCAAGTACTTGCCTATGCCAATGTCCTGAATGGTATTACCTAGGTTTTCTTCTAGAGTTTTTATGGCGTTAGGTCTTATGTTTAAGTCTTTAATCCACCTGGAGTTAATTTTTGTATAAGGTGTAAGGAAGGTGTCCTGTTTTAGCTTTCTATACATGGCTAGCCAGTTTTCCCCACACCATTTATTAAACAGGAAATCCTTTCCCCCTTTCTTGTTTTGTCAAAGATCAGATGGTTGTAGATGTGTGGCATTACTTCTGAGGACTCTGTTCTGTTCCATTGGTCTAGGTATCTGTTTTGGTGCCAGTACCATGCTGTTTTGATTACTGTAGCCTTGTAGTATAGTTTGAAGTCAGGTAGCATGAGGCCTCCAGCTTTGTTCTTTTTGCTTAGGATTGTCTTGGCTATGTGGGCTCTTTTTTGGTTCCATGTGAAGTTTAAAGTATTGTTTTCCAGTTCTGAGAAGGTCAATGGTAGCTTGATGGTGATAGCATTGAATCTATAAATTCCTTTGGGCAGTATGGCCATTTTCATGATATTGATTCTTCCTGACCATGAGCATGGAATGTTTCTCCATCTGTTTCTGTCCTCTCTTATTTCCTTGAGCAGTGGCTTGTAGTTCTCCTTGAAGAGGTCCTTTACATCCTTTGTTAGTTGTATTCCTAGGTATTTTATTCTCTTTGTAGCAATTGTGAATGGGAGTTTGCTCATGATTTGGCTCTCTGTTTGTTTGTTACTGGTGTATAGAAATGCTTGTGATTTTTGCACATTGATTTTGTATCCTGAGACTTTGCTAAAGTTACTTATCAGCTTAAGGAGATTTTGGGTTGAGATGATGGGGTCTTCTAAATATACAATCATGTCATCTGCAAATAGAGACTATTTGACTTCCTCTTTTCCTAATTGAATAGAGGGTGAGGAGACTTTCTTAGGACTGTAGCCTTTGGAGCACAACCCACTGCATAACAGGCTCCCCTTGCTGTATTTTGCCAAGTGATCGCAGCCTGGTTTCTCATTCCTAGTGTTATGGACTGAATTGTTTCCCCTCCAAATTCATCTGTTGAAGCCCTAACCCTCAATGTTATCGTATTTGGAGATGGGGGCTTTAAGAAGGTAATTAAGGTTAAATGAGGTCATAAGGATGGGTCCTAATCAAATCAGCCTGGTGTCCTTTTAAGAGGAGGCCAAAACACCAGGAGTGCGCATGCACAGAGGAAAGGTCGTGTGAGGACCCAGCAAGATGGCAGCCGTCTGCAAGCCAGGAAGAGAGGCCTCCCCAGAAACCAGCCTGCTGGCATCTTGATTATGGACTTCCAGCTTCCACAACTGTGAGAAAATACATTTTTGTTGTTCAAGTCAAACTGTGATATTCTGTGATGGTAGCCCTAGCAAACTAAGACGCCTGGATTAGAAAAGCTACAGATGGAGGAGAACTCAGAGAGAAAGGGCAGGGTGCATGGATGGTCGTTTTGGCCAAGAGGATCCCATATAGGCCAGGGCCATGCTACATTTTTCTGGAAGCTTACAGGCTTCAATCTGATGTGCAAGTAATCCTTCTGGCAGAACACAACTTCCTGATGTTGAAAATAAAGAGCTTAATGAAGCCTACTAAAATAATTCCAAAGGCTTCCTGAATATCAAATGGCCCTCACTGAAAAGGATTTTGATGATTTCAAAGTCGCAGACATGCGCCTATCAGATTTCCCTCCAAGCGCATATGGTTTTGCCACTGGCGTTGAACTACGCCTCTTCTGTTCTCTTCTCCTCATCCCGAATTTGGGTGGTTTTTCTTGGCTATTTCTGATGTCTGTAGGTCAGTCTTTCCTTCCCTGTCCTCCAGATTAGCTGCTTTTCTCTCTTGGATTCGTCCACAGATCGTTTATTTCTGTAAGATCTGGTTAGCGTTCAGATGGTCTGTGCTGTAGGCAAATAGAATCTGGTAAGCAAGGGTCAATGGAAGGAGGAGGCTGACAGCAACTGCCAAGGGCATGTGGGTGGGGCAAACTGGGCATTGACTGGCTCAGAAGAATGGGCCTAGGCTGGGAGCTGGTGTGCCCAGTGGGAGACTGAGGCAGAACCCAAATCAAGGAGGAGAAATGGGTTCAAAGCCGTGGAGGAGGGTCATAGCATGATGGAGGGTGCCCAGCATCGTGCAGTAGCCTGTGTGTGCAGAGTCCATTTCAAAGCCACTGACCTCATCCCTCACCCTTTGCTCCATTTTCCCAGGTTCTAGCCCCTGGCCTTGCTGCCGACCTTCCCATTCCCCTCACTCACTCGCCCGGCTTCTCTGAGTTTCATGCTAGGTAGTCTTTCATCTCTTTCTTGGCTTTGTCTTCCTTCTCACTGGAGACTCTCAGGGCAATGTCGCCATCCCAGGACTTCTCTTAGGATTGAGAGTAGGATCCCAAGAAGAGGCAGCGACTGGCTGAGACTCACCCACCTCAGCTTCTCAGAGTGAGCTCTGGCACACACTGCGTGAACTCCTGGGCTCCTGAAGGTTTTACCTACTGAGTTAGTAACTGGGTCGGATGGGAAGACCTAAGGAGGTAGTAAACTTGGAATTTGTACTCAGGAATGAGGACTGCAAACTTAGGGCTCATCTACTATAGCATTCCTCAAACCTGTAAGGTGCACTGGGATCTCCTTAACACACAGATTCTGACGTAGTAGGTCTGGGGAGGGGTTCTGAACTCCGAATTTCTAACAAATGCCCAGGTCAAATTCCCAGCTGCTAAGAACAGCTCAAAGAGGCTGGTGTGGTGTCTCATGCCTGTAATCCCAGCACTTTGGGAGGCCAGGGTGGGCAGATCACAAGGTCAAGAGATCGAGACCATCCTGGCCAACATGGCAAAACCCCATCTCTACTAAAAATACAAAAATTAGCTGGGCATGATGGCGCGCACCTGTAGTCTCAGCCACTTGGGAGGCTGTGGCAGGAGAATCACTTGAAACGGGGAGGCAGAGGTTGCAGTGAGCTGAGATCATGCCACTGCACTCCAGCCTGGCAACAGAGCGAGATTCCATCTCAAAAAGAAAAAAAAAAACAACAGCTCAAAGGTAGTTTATACACTTTCAGGCCCCACTGCATCGTGTTAAGGGACAGGTACCCATGCTGGAATTTCAGGTACCATGAAAGCTGGAATGTTTTTGAGTACTGTGGGCCTCTAGTCAGCCCTGGTAGGTACGTGGTACTCCTCCCCTGAGTCTCATCAGGCTTGGATCTGTAGACAGAGGTTTGCACGCTCCAGCTGCTTTTGAATCACTGGGAGAGTTTGTAAAACACAGCTGGCTGAATGCCCCTGCCCCCGACTTTCGAATTCCATAGTTCTGGGGTGGGGCCCAAGATTTAGCATTTCTAATAACTTTCCAACCACTGCTGTAGAGTAACTGAAACCAGGGCACCATGTGGGCCCTACAACAGAGGACCAGACAGTGCTGAACTTGAATCTGACTCTGCCCTTTACCAACAACATGATCTCGTCCAAGTCACTCCTGTTCTCTGAGAACCAGTTTTCCATGTACGCAGGGCTGATAATGGCCTCACTCTGCAGGGTTGCTGAGCGGATGAGCACTAATGTTTGTGAGGGCTTTCCCAAATGTTTGTCCTTAAGGCTAATTTCCCAGTCTGCAATCAAGGGTCCAACTGCGGCTGTCACACCAATTAGAAAGCTGTTTTTGGTTGTTTTAATTGCTTGACTTACCCTGTTCATGGAATCAAGTGGATTAACCAAATGAATTGGAATTTTTTTCCCCAAGACGCTGTTTGGGAATGTGGGGTCTAGAAGACCCGCAACCTAATCATCTGGGACGGGGCTGCTCAAACTTTAGTGTGCACACATTACTTGGGGATCTTGTTTAAATGTAGATTTTTAAATAGTAGGTCTGGGATGGGCTTGAGAATTTGCATTTCTGTTGGTTGATTGAGACAGGGTCTTGTTCTGTCTCCCAGGCTGGGGTACAGTGGAACGATAGCTCACTGTAACTTGGACCTCTGGGGCTCAAGCAATCCTCCCCTCAGCCTCCTGAGCAGCTGGAATTACAGACATGAGCCAGTGTGGATGGCTGAGAATGTACATTTCTAACACTCTCCATGTGGTGCTGATGCTGCCAGTCCCAGGACCATACTGAGAGTAGCAAGAATTCTAGAACAATATCAACATAAAAATTTATTTTCTCAGCTTCCCCTGGGGCTTAATATGTCCATGTGATCAAGTTCTGGCCAACAGGATGTAAGCAAAACTGCCGTGTGTAAAGAAGTCTGTTTAAAGAACTGACTCATCTTGAAGCATGTCCCTTTTGCCCTCCTCACTCTTTCTTTCAGCCAATAGGCTGAGATGAAATGGCTGGAGCTCCAACAGCCATCTTGGACCATGAGGAAAGCTCGTGGATGAAAGCTATGTTCTCAAACGGTAGGGCAGAAATATTGAAATTTATGTTCTTAATAATACAGTAGGATCAGTCCAGTACTGTACCATTGGTTCTGGACCTTATTTGCATGAAAGAAAAATAAATTTCTTTTTCTTGTTCTTTTTTTTTTTTTTTTTTTTTTTGAGACAGGGTCTCACTCTGTTGCCCAGGCTGGAGTGCAGTGGGACAATCTCAGCTTATTCCAGCCTCTACCTCCTGGGCTTAAGCAATTCTCCCAGTTCAGCCTCCTGAGTAGCTGGGACTGCAGGTGTCTGCCACCACACCCAGCTAAGCTTTGTATCTTTTGTAGATATGGCGTTTTTTTGCCATATTGCCTAGGCTGGTCTTGAATGCCTAGGCTCAAGTGATCCTCCCACCTCGGCCTCCCAAAGTGCTGGAATTATAAATGTGAGCCACCACACCTGGCCAGAAAATAAGTTTCAATTTTGTTTAACCTATAGGTAATTTTAGGGGGTTTTGCCCCCTGCTACATTCAGCTGAAACGAATCCTAATGGATGGTGCCACACTTATGCCATGTAATTCCTCCTTTCACTTGGGATAGATTCTCTCCCAGGGGACCTCTCAGTCCATGTGCAAATAGATTTCTAATGGAGTCCTGCTCCGTGGTATTCCAGACATGTCCAGGTCTACCTGAATCAAACCGGGACCCTCACAACAGAGTGGCATACAGAATGTGTCCATCACATTTTGGCTAGTATGATAATACACAGTCAGGCACCATTCCTAGTATATAAGGCTCAAAAACATTAGTCAGCCCTTTCTCTTTCCTTTATACATGCAGGGAGTCCCCTCCTTCTACCTGTTAGGTCTGGGCTAAGGGGTAGGAAAAATTCTAGATAAGCAGCTATGATCTGATTTGTTCCCTAAAAGTCACTTTTGCTTTCCCTTTAGGATGCTGCTGGGCCAGAGCCCAAGCTCATCAACCGATAACGCTTCCTGTCTAGCTATGGGAGTGGGGGGTCCCAAAGGAAGATGATAAAGCCTCTATCCTCAGTGGTGCTTTGCCAAACGGGGACTGAAAACACCAAATGATTTGTGTTGGGACTGGGAGAGTCTCCCGGGAACACCATGTCAGCTCGAACCATCGCTCCAACAATCCACTATGACCCTCTGAGGTCTGACTTGCCCCAAATAGCCCATAGGTTTCCTGGGTTACCTACCCTGGACCTCAGGACTCAGAGACACCCTCCACCTCCACCCCCCAGCCCCTGCTGACCTGAATCTAGGTGACTGCTGAAGCAGGGGTGCCTCCTTGCTGTCAGGCTCATGGATGGTTAGAATGACTTTTGTTGTTTCCATGTATTAATTTTTAAAGCAGGAAATCGGGTCTCAGCCAGTTGTAGAAATTCAGCTTGTTAAATGAACTTGAACTAAGGAGAGGGGGAGTAAAAAACCTTCCCAAACAAATGGAATGAATGGGACCAAGTCAAGAGATGGCTTCCTTCCACATCTCTGCTAAATGCAGGAAGTATGCTTCTCTAGACCCTGGGTCCTGAGGCTGGGGAGTCACCGTTCCCCCCTACCCCAGTCCCCATCTCCCTCTCACTCCTCACCCCAGGCCTGGCTGAGGAGTCTGGGCTTTATCTTCCACCAAAGTCACCTGAGGAATCTGGGGACCAGGTTCAATCAGGAAACCCCAGTGAGTGGCTGTCCTCAGGCCCCTGCAGCACTCCTTCGTTCCTGGAGTCTTAAGAGTTAAGCTCTGGGAAGGAGGCTCAGGCAAGGGGCCCCAAACCAGTTCCTAAGGAAAATGCTCCTAGAAGCGCTCCTTGTTGCAAGGTGCTGGCTTGACTGTGGAGTCCCTTCGCCAGTCTTTCTTCCTCCAAAAGCCCGAGACTCATTCCTCCAAGGGAACAAGATTTCCTGGCAGCCACCCAGCTATATTTCCTAAAGCTGGCCCTGGAAAACTTTATGAACTAAGTGTTGGAAAGTCTTGGAAAATTCTAGCATGCTATCATATTCTGCACTACACACACACATTCTATAAAAGTAAAAATTACCTGGTACCTTGGGAGACCTCAGCGCCTTGGGGTGTCTTGCACCACAGCCCAAGAGAGCTCACAGGTTTCCTTCATTATACGTAGGACTCATCAGGCAAGATTTATTTTTATGGCATCTAACTCTCCATTTGAATGGTTAATGCAAATCCAGGGACAAATTACAATATCTCTTTAAAACGGTGATGGTGAGAGGATCTTGAGGATTTCTAATAGGTAAGGGGTGGTAAATGGAATATAAAAGTACTCTTTATTACCAATTATAATATGCAAACTATCCCTGTCAGTCTATTTAATTTGTGTATTAGTTATTTATTGCTGCATAACAAATTCTCTCCAAACACAGTGGCTTAAAACATCATTGATTAGCTCATAGTTTTTGTGGGCCAGAATTTAAGAGCGTCTGGCTCAGAGCTTCTGGAATGACGTCTCTCATTAGCTGCAGTCAAGCTGTCGGTCCGGGTTGCCATCTCAGATAGAACCTCAGCCGAGGTCTGGATCCATGCCTACTGGAAGTCCTTGTTCCCTCACCATGTGAACCTCTCCACAGCTGCCTCACAACATGACATCTGGCCTCCCCCAGACTAAGTAATCCAAGAGAGACCAAGGCCCCAAACAGAAGCCACTGCCTTTTAATAACCTAACCACATTCTATTTGTTAAAAATGATCACTTGACCCAGGTCTCACGCAAGGGAGGAAGATTAAATAAGGACATCATCTTTGTGTGTTTGTAATGCTGTAAAGGAATACTAGAGACTAGGTAATCTATAAAGAAAAGGGGTCTATGTGGCTGAGGATTTTGAAAGCTGTACGAGAAACATTGTGAGAGCATCTACTTCCGGTGAGGCTTCGGGCTGCTTCCGCTCATGGTGGAAGGTGAGGGGAGCCCGCATGTGCAGAGATCACATGGTGAGAGAGGGTGCAAGTGAGAGGGGAGGGAGATGACAGGTTCTTTTTATCAACCAGCTCTCATGGTAAAGAGTAGAGTGAGAACTCACTAACCCCACCCCACCCCATCCCGGAAGGGGATTAATCTATTCAGGATGGATCTGCCCTCATGACCCAAACGCCTCCATGAGTCCCCACCTCCAACATTGGGGATCAAAATTCAACATGAGGTTTGGGGGACAAATATCTAAACTATAGCATCCCACCCCTGGCCCCCAAAACTCATGTCTGTCTCACATTACAAAATGCAATCATTCCATCTCAATAGTCCCCCCAAATCTTACCCTATTTCAGTATCAGCTAAAAAGTTCAAAGTCTCACCTGAGACTCAAGCCAAATTCCTTCTAGCTAGGAGCATATAAAATAAAAAAACAAGTTATTTCCAGGATACAATGATTGTACCAACACTGGATAAATATTTCTGTTCCCAAAGGGAGAACTCTGCCAAAAAATTGGGTAAGAGGCCCCACACAAGTCTGAAACCTAGGAGGGCAGACAAAAAATCATACAGATCCAAAATCTCCTGTGACTCCATGCTGTGTGTCCTGGCACACTGGGGTGAGGGATGGGTTCCTAAAGCCTTGTGAAGACTGACCCCCATGGCTGCTCTCCAGCCATGGGTCTGGAGTCTGGAGACTGTAGCTTTTCCAGGCTGAGGGTGCATGCTACTAGTGGCTCTCTAATTCTGAGGTCCCCAAGGCAGCCCCATTCCCTAGGGTCTCAGGCTTTTTGATACATCCTCTGAAATCAAAATGGAAGCTGCCACACCTCCATGGTTCTTTGCTACAACGTACCAAGGGTGATCTTTGCTCCATTTCCCAATCAGTTCCTCCTTTCCCTCTGAGCCCTCAACCTCATGGCCTTTACTACCCGTATTTCTATCAGCATTTTGGTCACAACCACATAACCAATCTCTAAGAAGCTCCGAACTTTCCCTTATTTTTCTGTCTTCTTCTGAGCCCACCAAACTCTTTCAACCTCTGCCCATTACCCAGTTCCAAAGCCAAAGCCACTTCCACATTTTCACGTATCTTTTTTTTTTTTGGGGGGGGACAGAGGTTCACACTGTCACCCAGGTGGAGTGTAGGGGTGCAATCTCAGCTCACTGCAACGTCGGCCTCCCGAGTTCAGACAATTCCCGTGCCTCAGCCTCCCAAGCAGCAGTTGGATTACAGGCGCATGCAATCCACCTGGCTAATTTTTGTCTTTTAGTAGAGACAGGTTTTAGCCATGTTAGCCAGGCTGGCCTTGAATGCCAGGCCTCAGGTGACCAGCCTGCTTTGGCCTCCCAAAGTGCTAGAATTACAGGTGTGAGCCACCGTACCTGGCCTTCAGATATCTTATAAAGATAAGATTCCCCACTTCTCAGTACCCATTTTCTTAGTCCATTTGGTATTGCTATAAAAGAGTACCTGAAGCTGGGTAATTTATACAGAAAAGCATTACATTTTTGCAGGCTCTGCAAGGTGCATGGCACCAGCACCTGCTTCTAACGAGGCCTCAGGCTGCTTCCACTCATGGCAGATGATGATGGGAGCCAGCGTGTGCAGAGATAACATGGTGAAATGGGAAGCAAGACAGAGAGAGGAAGGAGGCACCAGACTCTTTAACAACCAGCTCCCATGTGAACTAATAGAGCAAGAACTCATCCCCACCCAGGAAAGAGATTAATGTATTCATGAAGGATCTGTCCCCACGACCCAAACAGCCCTCAAGAAACCACCCCTCCAACACTGGGGATCAAATGTCAACATGAGGTTTTGGGGACAAATATGTAAACTATAGCAGGCATGAAAACCAGGAGGCAGGAATCACTGGCGTCATCTCAGAAGCTGCCTTCCACCCTTCCACTGTTTCTACCTTTTCTTTCCTTTTTTCGGTAAACATCTCAAATATGGGATGTTTTTGGCTTAATCATCACCTTGTGACTCTACTGTTTTTCTTACGTTCTCAGGAAACTGTAACTGCAGAATCAAGTTTTCTCTCTAACCTCCAGACTGGAGGTCTTCAAAATTCCGCTGGTTTTGGGATGAACGTTCCACAGGTTGAATTTTCCAGACAACTGAAGGTTGTTCCCTGTAAGCACCCAAATTCTTCCCATACTGTATAGGAAACCCAGGTTATTCTGGAATATAATTCCCCAAACCATGGAGAGCTCGACCTCAGTTGAGCCTTCATCTGAGACAGCAGCCCTGACCGACAGCTTGACTGCAACTCATGCGAGACCTTGCACCAGAAGCTCTGATTATGGAAGGAAAGGCATGTACCTGTGACTCAGCAGTCATTATCCCACAGTGCCCTGTTTCCTGTCAACATCCTCACACATTAAGCTAAATATAAGTGTTGCTAACATAGTCTCTCTTACTTAATTAATAATATTTGTGCCAGTTGGAACAATTGCTGAAAGAGCTTCAAGAATCCATTTTTCTTGTTTCTAAAGGACTTGATTATGTTCTAGCTATGAGCCACCATTGAATTAAACATTTCTTTCTTTAAATTACTCCACTTATTTCCTGTGAAAGAGCCATACTTTCTTAGTCATTCTCACTTTGTCTTCACTTCTATGATAGCTTTAGAAGTCAGCTTTCTTAGCCGGGTGTGGTGACTCATGCCTGTACTTTGGGAGGCTGATGCGGACAGATCACTTGAGGTCAGGAGTTCGAGCCCAGCCTGGTCAACATGGTGAAACCCTGTCTCTCCTAAAAATACAAAATTAGCCAGGCTTGGTTGTGCATACCTGTCATTCCAGCCATTCGGGAGGCTGCAGCAGGAGAATCGCTTGAACCTGGGACAGAGGTTGCAGTGACCTGAGATTGAGCCGTTGCACTCCAGCCTGGGTGACAAAAGCGAAACTCTGTCTCAGAAAAAAGAAGTCTGCTTTCTTTGTGCACCTTTCCATTTCACAGCTTCCTCTTTGAGGCAGTACCATGGTTATGAGGGGTGGTTCCGTAGATATACCCTCCTGGCTCTGTCACTGTAAGTTAAGTTCCTTAACCTCTCTGCCTTCAGTTTCCTTATCCATAGCATGGGGTTTGTTGTGGTTCCTACTCATAGGGCTGTTGTGAGGACAAAACGGAAGGACCCACATACGTGGAACACAGTAGATGCTCAAAAATGTTAGATGCTATGATCAATAGTCATGGGAATAACAGAAATCAACAAGGCCACACTGAAGGGCGGATCTGGTCATTGACAGGTATACTCAAGGGCCTCCTGGCATCCAGATTCTTGTCCCAAGTAACGGGCAAATCACTGCATGTTCAATCTTCAGGGTTGCTCGTAAGTAGAGAAGACAGCGAGGATGGACCCTACTGGGGACTTCCTGCTGCAGAGGGAGAGCGCCAGGAGCCTCAAGGGACCTTTCTCTTATGACTCAGGGCCCTCCTCAGGAGCTGCCCAGGTTTCACTGCCCAGGACTGGGATACAGGGGAGCCCTCACAGGTCTCCAAGGCACACATGCAGGGCTGTTAGTCCTTAAACAGAATGGCTGGGGCACTCGCATGGGTTGAGTTCCTGTGCTGGCTTTCACAGCTTTCTGCTGGGAGACCGGAGAGCAGAGCTGCTTAGAGTTTTCTGTAAAAGACAAGCCTTTGAGGGAGGGCCTGAGGGCTATGCCATGAGCAAAGCCTCCAGCTGTTTTAGGCTGTGTACTGGGGTGGAGACTGCAGTGGGCAAGGACTTGACCGGGTTTCAAATCATTATTTTAAAATACTGACAGACATGGTGGCTCACGCCTGTAATCCCAGCACTTTGGGAGGCAAAGGCGAGTGGATCACTTGAGGCCAGAAGTTTGAGACCAGTGTGGCCAACTTGGCGAAACTCCATCTCTTCTAAAAATACCCAAAATTAGCCACGTGTGGTGGCATGTGCCTATAGTCACAGCTACTCTGGAGGCTGAGGCATGAGAATCTCTCGAACCCAGGAGGCAGAGGTTGCAGTGAGCCAAGATTACGCCACTGCATTCCAGCCTGGGCAACACAGTGAGACTCCACCTCAAAAGAAATTTTTTAAAACTATTATATAGTAAGAATTGGCGTTTTCCCCCTCCTCTGGTGTACAGCTCTATAAATTTTAACACATGTATAAATTTGTGTAACTACACCACAATGAGGATACAGAACAGCTCCATCGCCCCAGAAGCTTCCCTTTACAGACACACTCTCTCTCCACCCATAAGGCTGGCAGCCACTGAGCTGCTATCACTACCACAGTTTTGTCTTTTTGAGGATGTTACATAAATGAAATCATACGTTATGTAAGTTTTGAGACTGGCTTGTCTTCCTCGGCTTAGAGCCTTTGAGATTCATCCAAACTGTTAGGTGTTAATAGCTCATTCCTTTTTACTACTGAGTTGTATCCCTTTCTATTGTTTAACCATTCACCAGGTGAAGAATATTTGCTTTTTTGAGCTATTATTTGATCACAAATAAAGCTGCTATCAACATTTGTGTGCCAGTTTTTGTGTAAACATAAGTGTTCATTTTTCTAGGGTAAATATCTAGGAGTGGGATTATTTGATCCTATAGAAAATACATGTTGAGGCTGGGCAAAGTGGCTCATGCCTGTAATTCCAGCACTTTGAGAGGCTGAGGCTGGCGGATCACTTGAGCTTAGGAGTTCGAGACCAGCCTGGTAAACATGGTGAAACCCTGTCTCTACCAAAAATACAGAAAATTAGCTAGGCATGGTGGCATGCACCTGTAGTCCCAGCTACTCCAGAGGCTAAGGCAGAAGAATTGCTTGAGCCCAGGAGGGTAAGGTTGTAGTGAGCTGAGAGCATGCCACTGCACTCCAGTTTGGGTGACAGAGCAAGACCCTGTACCCTGTGCTGGGATCGCAGGTATAAGCCACTTCACCCAGCCTAAATATATATTTTCTATAGGATCAAACAATTCCACTCCTGGATATTTACCCTAGAAAAATGAGTGCTTACGTTTACACAAAAACTGGCACAAATGTTGATAGCAGCTTTATTTGTGATCAAATAATAGATAATTTAAAAAACCCCAAATATTCTTCACCTGGTGAATGGTTAAACAATAGAAAGGAATACAACTCAATAGTAAGACGGAAAAAAGGAATGAGCTATTAATACCTAAAAGAAAAGAAAAGAAAATGTATGTTTAACTTCATAAGAAACTAGCAAACCATGTTCCAGGCTGTACCATTTTGCATTCCCACTAGGAATGAGGGCTCTAGTTGCTCCACATCCTTTGTCAGCACTTGGTTTTGCCTGTCTTTTTAATTATAACCATCATGGTCGGTTTGAATTGTGATTCCACTGTGGTTTTGACTTGCATTTATGATGTTACGTATCTTATTTTGCCATTCTTACATCCTCTTTGAAGAAGTATCTAAGTTCCTCGTATTTTTAAAAATTGAATTGTTGATTTTCTTATTGTTGAATTTTCAGAGCTCTACATACTTCGGATACAAGTCCTTTGTTGAATATGAAATTCAGCAATGCTTAAGCAAATTATTTAAGCATTTATACCTCCCACCTTATTAAATGGGGACAATGCTGTTTTCTCTACTCGTTTCGCTATGTTGCTGTAAGGATCAAATGGTGAAAGGAATGTGAAATTAGAAATTGACAAGTGATTGTCACTGCCGTTTGGATTAACCAGGATTGGGATTGCATTTTACTTGCATATTTGTTCTTAGCTGTATTTTTGATATAGGTTCTTATGGAGCATGGTCTGTGGCTAATGGTGTTTTTTAAATTTGCATAATAGTATGCCCCTTCCAAGCAGGTACTTGACGGATTTAAAAGGTTCATGATAAAGGGGAATTGTACAGAGAGATGGCCTTGGCTGACAGTTGTGCTCTGGAGCACAATTTCCTCTTAAAGAGCCCTCGAAGACTCGGCCAGAAGGAGGTAGAGGTCGGATGGCTGAACAGTTGGCACTAGGTGCTCCCCTTATCTCACTCTGCCCAGCCTTTGGAAAGGCTGCCCATGGGCAGAGCCCAATGCTCCTGCCCAGAGAGGATCACCTGCCACCCCTGAGAATTAAACAGCCCTGCTAAAGAGTGGATTTGCAGGCCGGGCATAGTGGCGCCCACCTGTAATCCCAGCACTTTGGAAGGCTGAGGTGGGTGGATGACCTGAGGGCAGGAGTTTGAGACCAGCCTGACCAACATGGAGAAACCCTGTAACTACCAAAAATACAAAATTAGCCAGGTGTGGTGGTGCATGCCTGAAATCCCAGCTACTTGGGAGGCTGAGGCAGAAGAATCGCTTGAACCCAGGAGGTGGAGGTTGCGGTGAACCGAGATCGTACCATTGCACTCCAGCCTGGGCAACAAGAGCGAAACTCAGTCTTAAAGAAAAAGAGTGGATTTGCCTCTTCCCCACGTGGAAGGAGGATCACTGGACTCCGTCCTCTGTGGTGCCTACTGCTTTGTGGGCTCCCTTGTGAGTGAGCCCACGATTTAGCGTGACTAGCAGCAGCAAGAGTGGTGGAATACGTGTGCTCATGTGGTGGACACAGCAGTGGCCTCTCTACTGCCCACTCCACCCCTGGCACAGGGGTTGGTAGAACTTTAGTTTCAAGAATTAACTTCAGTTCAAGGAGTGCTCTGGTGCCTGGGAGAATAATTGCATCTTTCTTGATACTGACTGGTTCCGGAAAGGGCATGTGTGACCCGATTCTGCCAGTGAGATGCGGGAAGTGGTTTGCTGAAGGTCTCTGGGAAATGTTCTTCCTTTTGTGGAGGGATGAGAAGCCAGATCCCTTCTTTCTCTGGCTCTCCCGATCTCTCTGTTTCTGTCCCTCTCCCTCTGTCCGTGTTTGTTTCTCTCTCATCCTTTGCTGGGATGCCAGTAGCTGGGCTCATAGGGACCCAATCTTCTGTTATCAGTACTGAGGGTAGAAGAACAGAGACCTGTAAACCACCTGTGCCCTTATCACAGCCTTGAACCTCGCAACCCACTAGCCTGAAGCCCCCGTCTGGTGTCCTTGTAAGCAGCCAACACTCTTCTTTCCTGGTTAGCTCATTTGAGTTGGGATCTTTATTATTTGGACCCCAAAATATAGTCCACCTCCCCAAATTCAGGAGCTTCCTTCATTGACTAATTAGGCTTCAGAGATGCATCAGAGAAGTTACGGGGGTGGAGGACCGAGGCAGGTGACAATGATATTTTCTCTGTTCAATGTCCTGACATCAAGATAGTTTTATGGATCAAGTCTTAGCGTCTTTTTTTATTTTAGCATGGAAGCATTAAAAATCATGTAAATCTTATTAACTTGGGTTATGTCGTGGGGAGATTCTGCAATACAGCACCTAGTCAAAAGAATGCAGTTTTATTTTATTTTATTTTATTTTTGAGATGGAGTCTCACTCTCTCACCAGGCTGGATTGCAGTGATATGATCTCAGCTCACTGCAACCTTTGCCTCTTGGGTTCAAGTGATTCTCGTGTCTCAGCCCCCCAAGTAGCTGGGATTACAGGTGCACATCACAACGCCTGGCTAATTTTTTATATTTTAGTAGAGGCAGGGTTTCGCCATGTTGCCCAGGATGGTCTCAAACTTCTGACCTTGTGATCCGCCCACCTCAGCCTCCCAAATTGCTGGGATTACAGGCATGAGCCACAGTGCCTGGCTGTTTTCTTCTATTTTAAAGTGCACGGAAACTGGACTAACCCTGGGTGGTGGTCCTGCTGGGCCTGCTTTAGGAAAGACACAATTAACATATTGTTGCTATGCCAACACTAATAATTTCTTTGGGGATTTTTTTCTTCACATATATAGGCATTGCGGCTGAGTCAGTGGCGCAAACGAGGTAGCAGTGGTGGTGGAGGGGCGTTTAACCTATTTCAGGGAACAGACTGTTTTCAAGGACTTCAGTGCTGGCCATTGGCAGAAGCCCGTGGTGTTAATTATGCATTCATTAAAGCAGGCTCTGCAACCCCAGCCCTGGCACTGCCCAAAGGCTCACAACTTTTACATCTGAGGAATCCTGACAAACAACGCTCCCAGGCATACACCCGGGAAGGCAGTGGTGCTGGCGGCTGGACTCACATTGACTGGCAGCTGCACAGCAACGTATGTGAGATGCTTTGGAAGAAACTTGTCGTGCCTGTGTATTAGCAGAGGATTTCTCATTTGACGGAGTGTGGCGGTGGCTGAATGTGGGTTTTTTTAGTAACCACTGGTTACCAAGGCTCTGTGTGCATGCGTGCATGCGTGCGTGCGTGTGTGTGTGTGTGTGTGTGAGAGAGAGAGAGAGAGAACAGAAGGAGGGCAAGAGGTACAAAGAGAGAAGTGGAGGAGAGGAGGGAGTAGGAGAGACATAAAGAGAGATGGGGCGGGGAAGGGGAGAGCGAGAGAGCATGCTCATCAGCCCGCCAGCCAGAGCCTTCTGTGTCTGTGGGGTTTCTCCTGGGCCCCCAGGCCCCTGAAGGAGACTGTAAGTCCTTGGTCCTCTACCCAACTCCAGTTTTCCTCGCTGACCTCTGAGATTGTTACCAGAAATCTTGAAGATGGGAGTAAATCAGGCTATTGTTTCCCCTATCAGGAAAGACTCATTTTAAGAAAAGCAGCCACCTAATGTTTAAGGTGCTGCAGGGAGTGGGGGATGGGGTAAGTCCCTTTTAATAATAGAAAATGACAGGCAGGGGCGGGGATCCCTCAGCTCATACCAGGTGACAGAAACATTTCCCTGAGCTACCTGAGATTCAGGTTCCCCTCTTTCTTCCTTCATCAAGTATGACTTGAGCACCTGCTGTGTGTCAGGCACTGTGCAGTGTGGATGCGAATGAATGAAGTGCAGAATCTGCCCTTGCGTGTGTGCCCTAAGGGCACTTGCGCGCGCGCGTGCGCGCGCACACACACACACACACACACACAGCTCTAATGTGTGAGATGCACAAGATGTGAGGAGCACAGAGGAGGCGGAGGACTCAGGCTGGAATTTGAAGGTCAAGTAGGCGTTCCAAGCACAGCAGGGGAGAGCCAACAGCATGGGCAAAGGCTTGGCAGTGTATGTGTGTAGGCAGCTCATTTGGGGACCGGGATGGCCTCTCCTGGCCATGTGGTGCTTAAAAGCATGGGCTCTGCGGGTGGATTGGCCAGGTTTGGAGAATGCAGGACCTTAGGCACTTTACCCTGTAAGTCTTTTCTGTAGAGCAGGGATAATGATCCCCCTGGCAGAGGGCTGTGATGATTAAGCAACATAATGCAGATGAAGTGCTCAGAGCAGTGCCTGGCAGGTAATGAGCATGTCATTCATTCCTGGGGTTTCCTCTGCCTCACTTTGCAGAGGACTCTGCCTGTGCTTCTGTGCTTCCTGAAGCTGGTACTACCCTTGATTCTTCCTCAAGGCACCTTGGTCCTGTTGAGGAAGCAACAGTCTTGATCATGGAAATGATAACCTTTTTTTTTAAAGTGAGACTCAGCAAGACATTATGCTGAATTGGAACTACCTATATAAATTCATAATCTCAAAAAGAAATGTTTCCAGTTTTGTCACTACCAAGAGTAAGTCCCATTGCAGCCGGATTTTTATCTTTTTTTTTTTTTGAGGCAGAGTCTCACTGTTGATGCCCAGGCTGGAGTGCAATGGTATGATCTCGGCTCACGCAACCTCTGCCTCCAGGGTTCAAGTGATTCTCCTGCCTTAGCTTCCTGAGTCGCTGGGATTACAGGTGCCTGCCACCACGCCCGGCTAATTTATGTATTTTTAGTAGAGACAGTGTTTGTCATGTTGGCCAGGCTCGTCTCAAACTCCTGACCTCAGGTGATCCACACGTCTTGGCTTCCCAAAGTGCTGGGATTACAGGCAGGAGCTACTGCACCTGGCCCGGATTTTGATCTTTAACACTTGTTCTCTACTAATGGAATCAGGACTCCATGGATTCCTTGTGTTGCGGCAGGAGGAAATCAAAATGGAAAGTTCTGGATCATCTTTACAGTTTCCAGAAAGGAATAATGCTTTCAAAGATGCCAGGGTCATCCTGAAGGTGTTTACACAACACATCTGACAATTTGCCCATCTAGTAATGTGATTCATTAGAACAAACACATGGAAGGCCCTGAGTTCATGACAATCTGCAAATGAGAAAAATGACTGTACCGTTGTACAAAGCATAGCTGGATCCTCTGAGGAGAATGACAAGGAGGACATACTTACTTTTTAGTTTAACAAGGGAGCATTCACAGGTACGAGAATGTGGTACCTTCTGTAAAGCGCATGACGGTTCATAATGAGTGGGGATGTGCGTGAGGCTCAGTGAACCCTGGCCTTTTTCCTACCGTGGTTCTGGCCCCTAAATGGGGCAGTTCTGAGGCCTCTGGCTGGGCGTGGCCAAGTGGGAGAGAGACTGGAGTGAAAGGAAAAGTCAGGCTAAGTCTCTCCATCCGCTGACTCCGTCCCCAGCAGAGTCCGGGGAACTGGCTGCATTCTCTCCCAGCATCCGCTCCATAGCTACAGCTGCTGGCCTGTGGGAGCCACCATCGCACAAGCTTATCCTGGGGGACCCCGGCACATGGGCCGCAGCAGCACGCCTCCTTCCAAGGGAGCTAGCGGGCTTCCTGTGTTGCTAAAATCTAGGTCGCTTCACTGTCCCGTTTGGTTTCTCAGCTACATAACCAACTCCCTTCCATACATTCCCTCCACGTAAATTATTGAAATGGTCTCTATCTTCCTGGTTAGTATCTGATAGAATATGCTATCCTTTCTTCCTGCATAAGCGGGAAAGAATAAACACCAGGGACTGTGAATAAACCAAATAACCCCAGAATAAATAAACACAATAGCAAGGGCGGGAAGGGTCAGTGAGTACAGTGGGGCAGGGGTCCAACATAAAATCCAGGCAGAGGGACCTCAAGCTGAATGGCACAGGCAGGCATGCAACAAACAAGCAGAAAGTGGCTCCCATAGGACCCTCCAGCAACAAATCAGCCTAACGTCCGAAGAGGAGAGCTTGCTTTGCAGAGTCCTTCCTTCCTGCAGGAGGAGATGGAATTTTTACATGATCTTATATTAATTATCATGAAATTCTAATAAGGAATACGGAAGTATTACATAATATTGTCGGACCAGGCCAATCTATCATAATGATAGGATAATGGGTTCGATGCTACCAGCCAAGCGGCATTAGCAGGTGGGCTTAGTTCTGGGATAAACGTGGAGTGTGGTGGCACTGTCATGTCCCGTTCATCTTTCCCTGGCCTACGTCATCCCTCTTGCTGGATAGCTTCTAGCTGCAAGCCCGGCAGCTCCACCTGCGGCTGTCGCTGGCCACTGGAGCCTGCTTGGCCCATGTGGGGTAGGAGGGACGTGTCTAATCCCAGGGCAGCCTTCACCCAATATCTCATGCGAATGGCAGATAATACTCTAACACCTTTGTCTCCCCTTGTGATAACTTGGAGATGTTATTTCCTACATTTCCAGGCAGGGCTGAGCCTGGTTACCCACAGTGGTCACCTGCTTGCCAGCCCATCCTCTGGGGATTCCTCCCTTTCCTGTCTCACATCCCCACTCCCTGCCAAGTGAATCCTAGAGTCACCTCTTAAAGGAATGACTCCCACTCATATCCTTGTCTCAGTGCCTGCCTCGGGGAGAGCCCAGCCTAAGACACCACTGAAAAGAATAAACTCAATACGGAGTAATTTTAGATTTATAGGAAAGTTGCAAAGATCAGAGTTCTAGCACACCCCTCTGCCCGTTTCTTCTAATGTGGACTTCTTACATTACCATGGTTTATCTGTCAAAACTGAGAGATGAACATTCTCTTATGTTAACTATTAATTAAACTCCAGATGTTATTCAGGTTTCAACAGTTTTGTCTACCAACATCTTTTTCCTCCTCCAGAATCCTATCCTGCATACCACATTGTATTTAATCAGTATGCCTCCTTGGTCTCTTCCAGTCTGTGATGGTTTCTCAGACTTTCCTTGCTTGGTATGACCTTGACAGTTTGAAGAAGGACTGCTCAGATATTCTGTAGAATGTCCGTCAGTGTGGGTCTGTCTGATGTTTTCCTCGTGGTTAGACTGGAGAGATGAACTTGGGGGAAGAAGACCTTGTAGGCAAAGTGCCCTTCTTTTTACATCATATCAGGAAAGACAGAGAATTTCAAAACTTTAAAAAAAAAAATTCACAAAAAAAGATGGATGCTTAAAATTCCCAAGCCATCAAAAGAAAAACTTTTATAAGAAATAACCCAGCCTGGAGACCCGGGACTCATGTTTGAATCACCTAACTTTTTAAAAAAATTTAGATTTAGGGGGTACACATACAGGTTTGTTACATGAGTATATCATGTGATGCTGAGGTTTGGGCTGCTGCTGATCTCATTGCCCAGGTAATAAGCACTGTACCCCATAGGTAGTTTCCAGCTCTTGTTCACCCGCCTCCTGCCCTTCCTTTCCATTTTTGGAACCTCCAGTGTTTATTGTTTCCATATGTTCATTTATACCCAATGTTTAGCTTCTGCTTATAAGTGAGAACATGTGGCATTTGGTTTTCTGTTTCTGTGTTGATTTGCTTACGATAATGGCCTCCAGCTGCATCCACATTGCTGCAGAGGACGTGATCTCATTGTTTCTCATGGCTGCATAGTATTCCATTGTGTATATGTACCACATTAAAAAAAAATCCAATCCACTGTTGATCGGCACCTGGGTTATGAATCACCCGACATTTTGCATTCAGGTTCTATGCCCTAGTAAAGAATCAACTGGGCCCAATTCAAGGTCCTCAGCTTGTCTGAGAAAATGTCCTCTGTCTTTGGGTCTGGTAAGACTAACAACCCTATCCAGCCCCCTTGCACCCTGGAAAGACTAAAAATGTTATTGAAACCCTAGGATGATATAAAAATAATGTAATAAATAATAAGTGTAGCAATAATCACAGGAAAGCAATATATCAAGTGCAGAATAATGGATTATAGCTATGGTGTGGATGCTTTAGAGTGAGCATAAGCATGAGTTTATGTGTAGCCATGATGTTTCTGGATGTTTTGTCTGCTGTTTGAGGTATGGAAGTATTCAAAAAAATCAAATGCACCATCTGTAATTGCATTTTAAATTGTTTAGAACATTTAGGCCAGGCATGGTGGCTCATGCTTATAATCCCAGCACTTTAGGAGGCTGAGGGGGGCAGATCCCTTGAGCCTAGGAGTTCCTGACCAGCCTGGACAACTAGGGACATCCTGTCTCTACTAAAAATACAAAAAATTATCCAGGTGTATGTGGCACATGCCTGTAGTCCCAGCCTCTCAGGAGGCTGAGGTGGGAGAGTCACCTGAGTCTGGGAGGTTGAGGCTGCAGTGAGCTGTGATCGTGCCACTGCACTCCAGCCTGGGTGACGGGAATAAGACCAGGTCTCAAAAAGAAAAAAAAAAAAGAGAACGTTTAATTCATCAAATTTATAATGGAGAAAAATTGGTTTTCTGAGTTGTCAGATAAAAGTATAACAAATTAAGCAACAGGAAAAGTTCAGGCCAGGTGTGGTGGCTCACACCTGTAATCCTAGCACTTTGGGAGGCTGAGGAGGGCAGATCACCTGAGGTCAGGAGTTCGAGACTAGCATGGCTAACATGGTGAAATCCTGTCTCTACTAAAAATACAAAAAAATTAGCCAGGTGTGGTGGCATATGCTTGTAATCCCAGCTACTTCGGAGGCTGAGGCATGAGAATCGCTTAAACCCGGAAGGCAGAGGTTGCAGTGAGCCAAGATTGCCCCACGGCACTCCAGCCTGGGCAACAGAGTGAGACTCTGTCTCAAACAAACAAACAAAAAAACAGGAAAGTTCACACAGTTGTGGGAGCTTCTTTCCCCAGTAGGAAAATCCCTTGGGTGTTGAGTTGAGTCATCTATCAGTGAGTTACAATGGGACTGATGGCCTCCCCACAACACTTCCTTATCTTTAAAGCTGTCAGTTTTCAGGCTGCTGCAGTGATAAGGTACTGTCATGGATGCTTTAGTATCTGCAAATCTTTCATCTCGTTTTATCCACACAAGATACTGATGGTATTATCCTCACTGGACAAATGAGAAAACTAAATATAATTTAGAATGCATTTGGCTGCAAGGAAGAGAATAAGGAATCCAAAGTAATGAAAACAGCAAGGAGTTGATCTCTTTGAAAAGTAGTCCTGCCAGCTGCAGGGCTGGTTAACTCAGGGGCTCCACCACACCTAGCCCCAGCTCCTCATGGTCACAAGGTGGCTGCAGCAGTTCTAGGCATCCAAGTGTCTTCATAGAAGGCAGACTCTTCTGTGGAGCTGTGGTATCAAGGGGGGAAAGCCTTTTTTAGCAGCCCAGTGGTGTCTTCCCCTCATTGGTCAGGATCGAGTCCTGTACTCAGGTCTCAGCCAATCACTGACAGAGGGGCGGAGTTACCATGGCTGACGAGGACTAGTCCTTCTCCATCCCCTGGGGCTGGGAGAGTGAACCTCCAGCCATATAAGTAAGGAGGACAGGCACAGCAGCACTGGCTATGAAGAGGTGGCCCGAGTGTCTGCATATGGAGGCCCAGAGAGGTACAGGGCTTGCCTAAGCTCACCCTGCCAAGCCTGGAATGGAATCCTAGGTTCTGCCTCACTCTTGATGTTTTCCACAGACTCCCCTGAGTCCTTAGAATGGGGTCATACCTTTATATGGCCGTCAACTTGGAAGGAACTTCTTCTGAGCAAGCCTCCCTCTGATGGCAGGCAAAGTGAGTTGAAACTGCTCCTTACAAAGAGCTGCCTTGCTTCTTCCCAAAGACTGTCACAGCTCCCAATGCTCTGAGGTCCAACTAGTCCATTCCTTTTATTGCACAGATGGGAAAACTGAGGCGGGGCAGAAGCAACGACTTAAGGTTGCAAAGTGAGGTGAAAACACATTGCCCTTTCTACTGTTCCTGGTTGTTTTGTAGGTGGACACAAACAAAAGTTAGCATGGATGGGAGGTACTTTAGCATTTGAAAGCATCAAGTACAGAGCGAACGCAGGGCTCAGCCACCCACCACTTAGTTGACCTTGGGCAAGTTAGGTAGTCTTTCTGTTCCTCAGTTTCCTCATCTGAAAAATGGGTATAACAGTAGGACTGCTTCCTTGGCATGTTGTGAAGGATAAGTGCATCCATGCAAAGGCCTTGGCACACCTAGTGAGCTCTATAATTACCGTGCTCCTACTCTGTGCTCAGCACCACGTTGTATGTCCTGCAATCTATCTAGTCTCTATGGCTCCTCTGTTATTAGCAGGCTTGTTTTATAGGTGAGAAAATGAAACCGCAGAAACGTCAAGTGACTTACATGAGTCCCTTGGCTGAGGCCATGTTGAGTTTCAAGCCCACATCTGGCTGCCTCCAGAAGCCCAAGCTCTTAACCGCCTTGCCATTCTGTCCCCACCACATGGCCTTCTGCCACTTGGTTCCTCTATGGCATGCCAAGGAACCTAGGCCCAGGGAGGTCAACCCCAGCTAGTAAATGAAACAGGAATTAAGATGCACGAGCCTTTCCATGACCCCACACATCCTCTACAGGGACAGAAGCTCTGTAGCATCCTGAAGCAAGATTGGTCTCAGCCACCCTATCAGGTGGTTCTTCCTTGCACAGACCAAGATCTGTGTTGCCTTAGTTTATGCTTATTTTCTTTGCTGCATTCTCGAAAGAGGCCTTTCTCTGGTCTATTTGAATCTTTAGCTGTGACCCTACTGCCCAGCTCTGACCTGTCTGTCCCCACATGTCCACTTCGGCACCTCTCCTAGATATGAGGCTGAGGCTTCATAAGCCACACCCTCAGGCCAAGTGGACACTCTAGGGAGTGTCACTCCTCCTGCAGTCTTTGCTGAGCCTCAGCAGGATCTGTGTTTTTCAGGCCTGGCAGTGAAGCACCTCCTTCCTGAGGTCTTTTGTCCATATTTCTCCGGATTGCCACCTTCCCACATTGCTGGAGATTCCTGTGCTGTTTCTAATATGTGATCTGGAGGTGGGGGAGAGTGTCCTCTAGACCTACTCTCTCCAATGAGGTAGCCACTAGTCATGTGTGGCTATTTAAATTTAAATTAGTCAAAAGTAAATACAATTTGAAATTCAGTTCTGTCACCAAACTAACCACACTCAAGTGCTTGGCAGCCATCCAAGACTAGGGACTATGGGATTGGACCCGGCGGATATGGAGCATTTCCATTGTTGTAGAAAGCTCTAGAGGACAGCCCTACCAGTGGTTCTCAAACTCAAAATCACTGAGTTTGCCCAAGGTCGCCTACCTGGTGAGTGGCTGAACCCTGATTCTAGCTCCATAGTGAACGCTTTCAAATGCTAAAGTGCCCCCCATACCTGCTAACTTGTTTGTATCCACCTACAGAACCTCCAGGAGTGGCAGAGAAGTCATGCTCAGGCGTCGCCCTAGAGTTTGCACCTCAGTAGGTCTTGGCAGAGTTGGAAGATTATTTCTAACAATTTCCTAGGTGACACTACAGCAGCCGGGCTGGGGACCCTGCTTTGAGAACTGCTGCTGTTCACCCAGCACTGGGAGAGTCTGCTGAAAAGGCTCTGTGTGCCGATCCTGATGTGAGGCTGGTGAAGAGTCACTGGGGACACGACTTTTTCAGTTGAGCTTGGAAAAGGAGCCTGAGACCAGCTTTCCAAAAAGCAAGCATTGGCTGGACAGTGGGGTACTTGGACATGCTAGAAAACCACAAAATTCAAACAAACAAAACCCAAAAGAATAATCATACACGCTCATGAATTGTCTGGGTTTCGTTTCCACTTGTCTGTCATTTCTGAGAGGGAACCACTTCAGTTTCAACCCTGATCACTGTCCTTCTCCAGTGACAAACACCAAGCAAGGAGCGCGCCCCAATGTCATCTCAGACATTCGTCCTTGGTTCCAGTTTTCCTTCCACCTTGAACTTCCTAAGACCTGCTGATACCCAGCACCTTCTTTCTTGGAGAGGCTGTGTTGGGGACAGGAGGAAGAGCACTGGATTTGGAGTTATAAGATTTGAATTCAAGTCACTGTGTGAGCTTGGGCATTGCCCCTTTGAATTCCATTTCCATAAAGGCAATCATCTTATGTACTTTATAAAGCCACATTATGTTAGCTCACATGATATCATATGTGAATTTTTGTTTGTAAATCACAGAGTACTTTCTAAATCTCAGGTCCCACAGATTGGTGTGTAATTTTTTTTTTTTTTTTTTGAGATGGAGTCTCACTCTGTCCTCAGGCTAGGGTGCAGTGGCATAATCTCAGTTCACTACAACCTCTGCCTCCCAGGTTCAAGCGATTCTCCTGCCTCAGGTTCCCAAGGAGCTGTGATTACAGGTGTGTGCCACCAGGCCCAGCTGATTTTTGTATTTTTAGTAGAGACAGAGTTTCACCATGTTGGCCTGGATAGTCTTGATCTCTTGACCTCGTGATCTGCCCACCTCGGCCTTCCAAAGTGCTGGGATTATAAACGTGAGTCACCATACCCAGCCAGTGTATAACTTTTATAGCACAAGCTAAACACACACACACACACACACACACACACACACACACACACACCCCTATTTTTGAGATGAGGTCTTGCTCCATTGCTCAGGCTGGAGTGCAGTGGTTCGATCATAGCTCACAGCAGCCTTAACCTCCCAGGCTCAGTGACCCCCTACCTTAGCCTCCTGACCAGCTGGGACTATAGGCACATGCCACCATACACAAATAATTGGTTTTAATGTTTTTATTTTTGTAGACATAAGGCCTCACTGTGTTGCTCAGGCTGGTCTTGAACTCCTGGGCTCAAGCAATCCTCCCACCTTGACCTCCCAAAGTGAACACAGGTTATATTTGATCAGAATTATTTGTTTCTATGCACATCTCTTGACAGCCTGGGAGCTCCCTGAGGCAGGCAGGGCTCTATTAAACTTTGAGCCCACTAGTGATATTTCAGGCCCAAGCAAATACTTATAAAAATAATGATTATCATACTAAAACATACTGCATTTATTGTATGTCCAGCACTGTTCTAATGTATTGATTCATTTAATTCTTATACCACCCCCAGAGGATATATTACTATTATGAAGTTACGTATAATAGGTGCTCAGCAGACATCTAGGGTCTAGGGCAGCACTTCTCCAACTTTAACATGCACAGGAACCATCGGGAAATCTTGATCTTGTTAAAATACATATCCTGGCTGGGAGTGGTGGTTCACGCCCATAATCCCAGCACTTTGGGAGGCCAAGGCAGGAGGATTGCCTGAGCCCAGCCAATCCTTTAAATGAAGAGACCCCCTAAATAGGCTTTATGTGAGCAACATGGCTGTTTATTCACCTGGGTGTGGGCAGGCTGAGTTTGAAAAGAGAGTCAGCGGAGGGAGGCGGGATAGGAGTTGGTTTTATAGGTTTGGGATAGGTGGTGGAAAGTTACAGAAGTTACAGTTCAGGGTGGTTTTTGTAAACTGGTAGGGGGTTGTAGGGTCTGGAGTCACAAGGTTGACCTATCAGTGAGTAAGGTCGGTTACAAAGTCCAGTTGCCTTATCAGTTGAGGTGGGAATAAGGAACAATAGAAGAATGTCTCAAAGTTAATTAGATACCGCAGGGGTTGGTCATTCTTCTCCTTTTGTAGTTTTCTAGTTACGTTAGACTTTCTAGTTCCAGGGACGCATCTGGAAGTGTACGTGAAGGTCACAGAGGTTACCATGCAGTCCATGGCATAGTCAGTCAGCCTAAAAGACCTTATACCTACGAGTTCAAAACCAGCCTGGGCAACATAGTGAGACCTTGTCTCTACAGAAATGACGATTAATTTTTAATTTTTTGTAAAGACAGGATCTCACCGTGTTACCCAGCCTGGTTTATTAGCTAGACGTGGAGGCACGCACCTGTGGTCCCAGCTACTCTGGAGGCTTAGGTGGGAGAATTGCCTGAGCCTAGGAGGTAGAGGCTGCAGTGAGCTGTGATTGCCCCACTGCACTCCCGCCTGAGTGACAGAGTGAGACCCTGTCTCAAAACACCCCCTCCCACAAACAACACACTGTGACTCTGCAGGCCTGGCTGGAGTCTACTTTCAACAGGCTTTCAGGTGATGTTGTAGTCAGCGGACAGTATAACACATCTAGATCATTGAACATTTTCTCAAATAGAAAACATCCAGGCCGGGCATGGTGGCTCACGCCTGTAATCCCAGCACTTCCAAAGGCCGAGGCGGGCAGATCACCTGAGGTCAGGAGTTCAAAACCAGCCTGGCCAACATGGCGAAACCACATCTCTACTAAAAATACAAAAATTAGCCAGGTGTGGTGGTGCATGCCTGTAATCCCAGCTACTCAGGAGGCTGAGACAGGAGAATCGCTTGAACCTGGGAGGTGGAGTTTGCAGTGAACCAAGATCATGCCATTGCACTCCAGCCTGGGCAACAGAACGAGACTCTGTCTCAAAATAATAATAATAATAATAATAAAGAAAGAAATGAAAAGAGCCAGTCCCCTGTGGGACAGAGGTAGGGGTGGGAAGCACACTGGAAAAAATAACTCACCTCTTACTTTGGGAGTAAGGGGATCACAGATCCGCAAAATTGACATTCTTAGGGGGACAGGGAAGTCAGTCCACCAAAGGCAGCTTTTCAAGTCTCATTAGAACAGCCCGTTCTCACAGTCTCCAGGAAATAAATAGGGCACACATTTTCCAATGTTAGGAACAGAGCTTTGGACTGGGGCCACATGTCTGGGCTTAACAGGGTGCCCAGCCACAGCTGCCAAATCACCTGGAGTCTCCCATCCAGGGAGGGTTAGGAGACCTTCCTATGGCAGCACCGGTACAGGTGGACCTGAGGCCAGCTCCCCTAGAGGGTGGATGGCTCCCCAAGGGCAGTGGAAGCGGGGGGTGTGCAGATGAAACGTGTCCTTCGAGTCAGACAGGGCTGGCTTCAAATGCAGCTTTGCCACTTACTAGCAGTATAACCAGAGGCAAGTTACTCCCCCTGGCACTTTTGTTTTCTCGCTGCAGCCCAGAAATAATACCAACCATACGGGTTTGGCTAGGGAATGGAAACCCCCGGAGAATTTCAGACAGAACTACTTTAATGCAGGGAATTGGTTACATGGATGATGGTGGAGCTTGGAGGCAAAGTGGAGGAGGGCAAGGCAATCCAGAGAGCAGCAGGAAGACAACTGTGAGTGGGGAGGATGCCGGGAGGAGGTGGTGTTACTGAAGCCCAGGGGTCACGTCGCCAGGTGGGGGCTGGACCCACGGGGGGCTGATCCAGTGGCCACACACAGCTCTTGCCAGGGTGCTATCTGAGGCAGAGAGGGAGGAGGAGAAATAGCCCAGCTTCTCCCTATCCCTCACCCTCCAATCTCCCACCACTGCCTCCATTGGCTGGACCCACCCAGCAGGAAGCTGGGAAGCGCAGCTGGCAGGGGAAGTGGCTGAGGGCCAGTAGGCTGAGGACCTGCACAAGGGCTCAAGGCCACAGTAGGAAGGCTTGTGTAAGGCGTCCGCAGCATGCTGCTTGGCACATCGACAAAGCAGGTGCCCCTTCCTGTGCCCTGGACACAGCCAGCCTCCTGTATTAACCGTGTCTTCTGTGATGATGTTTTGGCCATCGGCGGTTTCTCTCTCAACATCCCTGTGTGTGGGAAACTTCAGGCTCTGTAACTCAACTGACTTCTTTTCCCCTGGCCTTTTGAGACCCTGGGATGTGTAGGGGTGGGTTCTTCCAACCAAAGGACCACCAGGGGCCAGGGGAAGTGGCTGAGGCTGAATGCAGGGACATTGGAAAAGGTGAGGGCCTGGACAGGCCTGACGGTGGTGTTCGTTTGTTCATTCATTCATTCATTCATCACTTATCAATCAGCTATTGATCTAGAACCACACTAAATGCTAGGACTGCAGATGGTGTCCCAGTCTTGTGGATAAGACATGCCTGTATATTAACATTTCAGTCAGGGCTATTTTGGTTGTAAGAAATAGAAACCCATTCGGAAAATGCAAGTGAGAAGGAGTTTTATGGAAAGGGATTAGTGAATCTGATGAAGTTAATTGAGGAAGTGCAGGTAGACCTCCCATGAACTGGCCTCATCTCTGCCTCTCTGAGCTCCAAGCACCCCTGCAAACCAGATCACATGTTGTTTCTGCTCCCCTAACTTCTGGGTGTCTTTTGACACCCCAGGGTATCAACTGGCTCAGATCACGATTCCTTGAGACTATGTAAGTCCAGTGCATTCTTACAAATTCACTAAAATTGGTGGACTCTTAGGTTAAATTATTGAGAGAACTTAACCTCTCAGCTCACTTGAGTCAGACTTCCTGTCCCATCAGGGTGGCCAGGCCAGGTAGTGGGCACAGGGGAAGGGCCTTGCAGCTTGCCCTTTGGAGGAGCAGGCTCTGAGAAGAGAGCTGTGGGTAGGGCAGGCAATGAAACATGTTTCCTGCTGGGAGTAATTGCAAATCTGGCCTAAGGGGAAAATGGATTCGAAAAGGCATTTAAAATAGTAATAGTGATCATTTATCAAGACATTATGTGTCAAACACTGTATAAAGTGCTTTCTGTACATTTACCTCTTTTAACCCTGAGCAGTCATTTTTACTATCCCCATTCGCCCGTTTTACAGATGAGGAAGCTGAGTTGTAGGAGGTTAGATAAGGTTGCCTGGGGTCAGTCAGATGGTGCAGGCGGCAGCAGCAGGGGCAAAATTGTCACTTTGGCAGCACATATACCAAGCTTGGAACAATACAGAGAAGCTTAGCATGGCCCTGCACAAGGATGACACACAAATTTGTGAAGCATTCCATATATTTCTAAAATTTTCTTAAAAAAATTCTTGGCCAGGCATGGTGGCTTACACCTGTAATCCCAGCACTTTGGAAGGCTGAGGTGGCTGGATCATGAGGTCAGGAGTTCGAGACCAGCATGGCCAACATAGTGAAACCCTGTCTCTGCTAAAAATACATAAAAACTAGCCAGGTGTGGGTGTGCCTGTAATTCCAGCTACTTGGGAGGCTGAGGCAGGATAATTGCTTGAATCTGGGAGGCCAAAGTGGCAATAAGCCACTGCACTCCAGCCTGGGTGACAGAACAAGATTCCCGTCTCGAAAAAAAAAAAAAAATCTTGTCTCTGAGCCACGTGCCTGAGTTCTGTGCTTGGCAGCTTTCATGGAGAGCAGAAGCCAGCGGTCGGGCCATTTTCTCCCCCACAAGCTCCAGGAATGCTCTCCAGAGAGACATGTTCCTTTCCTGTGGCTGCAGAGGTCACTGGCTGCCTTTGGCAGGGCCTCTCTCTCCCTTTCCCTCCTTTTGTTCAAGGATTCCAGGTGCATGGACTTGGGGGACTGATGTCCCCCATTTGATGGCTTGCTGTCACCACCCATCTGGACGCGAATCCTCTTTTGAGATTATCGTGGTTGTGCCTTTCTCCTTTCTCTGGGTCCTAATCCGAGTCTCCTCCCCCATAGGCATCCGCTCCAGGGTAAACAACACAGGTTCTTCCAATTTCCCTTGTGCGCTGTTCATTCGTACGTGTCATGTTTGGAAAGTGTATGTGTTAAGGGTTTGTTTTTCAGGGTGGATGTTTTTAATTTTTTAAGGTCATAAATAACACCATTTCTTTCTTCTTTTACTTTTCAGCAAACTTTATATTTTAGAATAGAACTGGAATTACAGAGATGTTGTGAATACACTGCAGAGAGTTCCTAGATGCCTCATTCTCACTTCTGCCTGTTATTAACATATAATTGGGTACATTTGTCACAACTGATGAACCGATATTGATATATTATTAGTAACTCATCTATACTTTTTCAGATTCCTTTAGTTTAGTTTTTTTATTGTTCTCTGAGACAGGATCTCACTCTGTCACCCAGGCTGGGGTGCAGTGGCACAGTCATGTTTCAGCTGCAGCCTCTACCTCTCCAGACTCAGGTGATCCTCCCACTTCAGCCTCTCGAGTAGATGAGACTGCAGATTTGAGGCACCGTGAATGGCTAATTTTTTTTTTTTTTGGTGGAGATGGGGTTTTGCCATGTTGGCCAGGCTAGCCTAGAACTCCTGGGTTCAGGAGATCTGCCACCTGCCTCAGCCTCCCCAAGTGCTGGGATTACAGGTACTGAGCCAGGCTAGCTGGCCTTATTTCCTTCATTTTTACCTGGCATCCTTGTCCTGTTCTAGGCTCTCATCCAGGAGACATTACATTTACTCCTGAGGCTTCTCTGCTGGGACACTTCCTCAGGCTTTCCTTGGTTTTTGATGATCTTGACAGTTTTGAGGAATACTGGTTAGGTGTTTTGTAGAATGTTTCTCAGCTGGGATTTGGCTGGTGATTCTTTCATGGTTAGACTGGGATGATGGGTTTGTGAAAGGGAGACCACAGAGGTGTACCGCTGTTTTCATGACATCACATCGAGGCCCCCCTTGGCTGGTGGTTACATCACTCCTGTCTCTGTCTGTGTGGTCACACCCCTCCTCTTCTCCCTGTCAAATCACCCTCTATCTCTCTTCTAAGGATACTCGCATTGGATTTAGGGGCTACCCCGGTAATTCAGGATGATCTCATCTCAAGGTCTTTAACTCAATCTTCTACAAAGACCCTTTTTTTCCAAATGAGATCACATTGACAGGTTCCAGGAATTTGGATATAGACGTCCGTTTTTTTTGAGACAGTGTCTCACTATGTTACCCATGCTGGAGTGCAGTGGTGCCATTTTGGCTTACTGAGGGCTTTGCCTCTTGGGTTCAAATGATTTTCATGCCTCAGCCTTCAGAGTAGCTGGGATTACAGGTGTGTGCCACCATGCCTGACTAATTTTTGTATTTTTAGTAGAGACAGGGTTTTACCACGTTGGCCAGGCTGGTCTCAAATTCTAGGTCTCAAGCGATCTGCCCACCTTGGCCTCCCAAAGTGCTAAGATTACAGGCGTGAGCTACCACACCTGGCCTAGACCTACCTTTTTGAGGGCCACCATTCAACCCACTATATTCACATGTCAATTTTATCTTTCATGGATTGAGCTTTTGGTGTATCTTAAAAGTCATTACTAAACCTAAGGTCATGCATGTTTTCTCCTAGGTTTTCTTCTAAAAGTTTTATACTTTGGCATTTTACATTTAGATTCGTGATCCATTTTTGTGTAAGGCATTAGGTCTGTGTCTAGGTTCTTTTTTTTTTTTTTTTTCATATGAATGTCGCTTTGATCCTGCACTTTTTGTTGAAAAGACGATTCTCTCTTCATTGAATTGCCTTTGTACCTTTGTAAAAAAAAAATTAGTTGAATACAGTTGGCCTATTATTTGTGCCCTCTTCTGTTCCATGGATTTATGTTTTTATTCTTTCACCAATATTGTCCAATCTTGATTGTTGTAGTCTTATAGTGAGTCTTAAATTTTGTAATGTGAGTCCTTTGTTGTTCTTCAGTTTTGTGTTGGCTATTCTAGGTTCTTTGCCTTTCTATATAGGTTTGAGTCAGTTTGGTGATACCTACAAAATAGCTTGCGGAGCTTTTGATTGGGAATCTGTATCCAGTTGGGAAGAATTGACATTTTACCAATATTGAGTCCTCCAATCTATAAACATTCCGATCCAATCTTCATTTATTTTTTATTTTTATTTTTTGAGACAGAGTCCCACTCTGTTGCCCAGGATGGAATGCAGTGCCACAATCTTACTGCAACCTCTGCCTCCTGGGTTCAAACGATTCTCCTGCCTCAGCCTCCCGAGTAGCTGGGATTACAGGCATGTACCACCATGCCCAGCTAATTTTTGTGTTTTTAGTAGAGATGGGTTTCTCCATGTTGGCCAGCTGGTCTCAAACTCTTGACCTCATGTGATCTCCCACCTTGGCCTCCCAAAGTGCTTGGATTACAGGTGTAAACCACCGTGCCTGGCCACTTTTGCTTTCCTTACATAAATCCAAGTTTCTGACTTATACAGTCTTCCTTCTGCCTGAACAACAACTTTTTTTGAGATGAAGTCTCACCCAGGCTGGAGTGCAGTGGCACATTCTCAACTCACTGTAACCTCCGCCTCCTGGGTTCAAGTGATTCTCCTGCCTCAGCCTCCCGAATAGCTGGGACTACAGGAGCATGCCACCACGCCTGACTAATTTTTGTATTTTTAGTAGAGACATGGTTTCACCGTGTTGGCCAGGCTGGTCTGGAACTTCTGGCCTCAGGTGATCTGCCTGCCCTAGCCTCCCAAAGTGCTGGGATTACAGGTGTGAGCCACCATGCCTAGCCAATACCTTCTTTTAACATTTCTTGCAGGCCAGATTGTGGGCAATGGATTCTGTCAATTTTTGTTTGAGAAAAGTCTTTATTTCTCCTTCACTTTTGAAGGATGAATTTGCTAGATATATATAAAATTCTAGGTCGGTGGGTTTCTGTATTTTCAATCTCTCACTTTCAGCTTTTGTGACACTGCTGGCGTTCATTCACTTTAAAGGTTTCTCCTCTTCTTTTTTCCATAGGTTTATGTCAAAAAGTCTGCTGTAACTCTTAACTTTGTTCTACGAGTTTGGTATTTCCTACATCCATCCGTCTCCAGCTTCTTTTAAGATTTTTTCTTTGTCTTTGGTTTTCTGTAGTTTATTTATTCATTTATTTTTTGGGGAGCATGGCTTGGAGAGACAAGCAGCAGTTCTTTTGCACAAAATTTTACTTTATTTCAATAGTTTTTGGGGAACAAGTGGTTTTTGGTACCATGGACAAGTTCTTTAGTGGTGATTTCTGAGATTTTGGGGCACTCATCACCCAAGCAGTGTACACTGTACCCAGTGTGTAGTCTTTTATCCCTTACCCCTCCCACACCCTTTCCCCTGAGTCCCCAAAGTTCATTATATCATTCTTATGCTTTTGCATCTTCATAGCTTAACTTTCACTTTTAAGTGACAATGTATGATGTTTGGTTTTCCATTCCTGGGTTATTTCACTTAGAATAATGGTCTTCAATTACATCCAGGTTGCTGTGAATGTCATTATTTTGTTCTTTTTTATGACTGAGTGGTATTCCATGGGAGATATATGTGTGTGTCTATATATATATATATATAGACACACACATGCACACACACACACACGTGTGCACATATATACAGATACATATATATCTGTATATATATACATACCTGTATATATACAGATATATATGTATATATATTTGTGTATATATATACACAAATCTGTATATACAGATCTGTATCTGTATGTGTATATATACAGATACATATATATCTGTATATATATAGATTTGTATATATACAGATTTGTATATATATATATATATACAGATCTGTATCTGTATATATGTGTATATATATACATACACACACACACACACACACACACACACACACACAGATATATCTCCTATGGAATATATATCCCACACAGTAATGGGATTTCTGGATGAAATGGTAGTTCTACTTTTAGTTCTTTCTGTAGTTTAAATATGATGTACCTAGGTGTTTTTTTGTTTGTTTGTTTGTTTAGGTATTTATTCTGCTTGGTATTTTTTTTTTTTTTCTTTTCGACCTGGATGGACCAGGGCTGCTTGGTATTTTCTAAGCTCCCTGGATCTGCAATTTGGAAAATAGTAGCCATTATTAGCTCAAATGCTTCTGCTCCATTTTCTCTTTCTTGTCCTTCTGCCATTTCAATTATGCATATGCTGCCCTTTTTGATGTTGTCTCACAATTCTCAGATGCTCTGCTCTGTTTTTGTCATTCTTTTTCTTTGCATTTCAGTTTAGGAAATTTCTACTGATTAACCTTCAAATTCCTTGATTCTTTCTTTGGCCATGTTTACTCTGTTCATGACCACATCAGAGGCATTCTTCATTTCTGTTATGGTGTTCTCAACTTCTAGGACTTCTTTCTGATACTTAGAATTTCAAATCTGCTTACATTATCCATGGTTTTGTTTTGTTTTGTTTTGTTTTTTGTTTTTGTTTTTTTTTTCTGTGACTCTGTCACCCAGGCTGGACTGCAATGGCACACTCTTGGCACACTGCAACCTCCGCCTCCCGGGTTCTTTTGCCTCAGTCTCCCAAGTAGCTGGGATTACAGGGATGTGCCATCATGCCCAGGCAATTTTTATATTTTTAGCAGAGATGGGGTTTCACCATGTTGGCCAGGATGGTCTCGATCTCTTGACCTTGTGATCCACCTGCCTTGGCCTCCCAAAGTGCTGGGATTACAGGCATGAGCACCCGGCCTCTGCATGTGTTTTTGTATATTGTCTACTTTATTCACTAGGGATATTGCATATTAATCATAATTATTTTAAATTCTCTGTCTGATATCTAACACCTCTGTCATATCTGAGTCTGGTTCTGATGATTGATTTGTCTCTTCAGGTTGTATTTTTTTTTCTAGACTTTGGCATGCCTTGCAGTTTTCTGTTGTAAGCTGGACATGTTGTATTGGGTAATAGGAACTGAGGTAAAGAGGTTTTAGTGTGGAGATTTGTGTTAATTCTTCTAGGAGTTGGGTTGTGTTTAATGTTTAATTTAGCTGTGTGATCCAGAGTCTTTGAATTCCTCTAGTATCCTTGTTTTCATCTCCTCTTGACTTTGGGCTTCCCTAAGTACTCCTCCTCAGAAAAAGTCTATGTCTTGCAGCTCTTTCTGTTGTTACATCAGATTCTTCGTGTGGTGGCTTTGCTATTCGTTAGCTTTGTGACTTTGAGCATGTTTCTTCACTAAGTCTCTTTACTCGCATATAAAATAAGAAAAATATTCTCTTATAGGACTGTGCTGAAGATTAAATGGAATACTAAATTAAAACACCAAGCACTGTGCCTGATATAGACTAGATTCTTGATTGAATCAATGGGTCAGTTTGGCTCAAAGTCACTAATTGCTACTTATTTCGTTGGCTAGTGACACAGAGCATTGCTTAGCCTCTCTCGACCACCACGTAGTTAGAATCAGAACTCATTTCTCCTCATCCCAGTGGCTCGGCGGTCTGGATGTTGCAATAGGCAAGTTGTTAATAATAAATGAATGGTGCCTCCCAGGTACCACAGATGCTTTAAGCAGCACCTAATGACATATTTAAGTATAGGACCTGCCGGAACCATCTCCCTCTCTTGAGAAAATAATGACCTCTCTAATTGCACGCTGACCCAAGACACATTCTCCCAAGTAAATAATACACTGTTCAGAAGCATCCTAATTAGGTATTTACTGCAGAGATGGCAGTGGCTTCATTTCGCTCCCCAGGGAAGTATTAAGCATCGTATCAGGGCCGATAGAGCTGAAAAACAAACTGGCTTCAAGAAAAACTGTGTCAATGATTTTCCATGAGAAGATAGAGAGCTGGGGCTCCAGGGAGGAGAAGCAATGGGCCGACCCTAGGGCTAGGCAGCCTCTCTACATGCGTGGAGGCAGCTTCTCCCAAAGACAGCCATGAGTCAGACAGACTGGCAGGCCCTCCTGCCCCACCCTCCTAAATTGGGAGTAGAGGCTTTGTGGCCGATGCCTATGACCCAGGCTCAGATTGCTGAAACACAGCTGGTCTAGGAGCTGGGGCTCCAAGCGTTAGGAATCACTTGCTTGCCAGAGGTGGTGGTGGGGTGAAGGGTTCTCTCGGTGTCCTTCTTCCAGTTCTCACTGTCCCTTTGTCACTGGAAGTTCCTAGAGGGAAAGGGAGCCTCAGACCGCCTTGGCTGAAGAAGGAAAGTGATCTGGTGGCCTCTCCTTCTTTCTTTCTTTTCTCTCCCTTCACTTCTCTGTCTTTCACTTCTCACTCTCCTGTTCCTTCCTCTTCTCTTTTTCTCTCACTTACCTTCTTCCTCTCCCAGCTCAGTTCTCACCTCTCTTCTTCTGTCCTTCCCCTTATCTCCTCCTTCTGCCTCTACCTCCTCCAGAGGAAGTGGGAAAATCCACCCGTCTTCTCATCTGAAGCTTGCAGGAGAGCTGGGTCTTGGAGCTTTGCTCTTTCACATTTAGGCATCGTTTCACATTCACCGAGCCTCAGGGTGGCAGTCACAGAGCCCTCCTGGTCAAGACCCCTGTGGATACACTGTGAAGTGCATGGCTGCCCATGGGATCTTCTTGCAGATTACACACTCGGATGGGGAGAACTGTTCTTAGAACATGGGGACAGCAGTGGATACAGTCAATGCAGGGGGCCCACGAGCACCTGGATCTCCTTCTCATCTTGGCTGGTTCTGCAGCGGCCTGAAGAAGACACCCTTTTATCTTCATCCACAGAGCCCTTCTTGTCTAGCACAGAAAGGTGCTATCTGCATGGACAGAGTCAAAGGGACCTTAAAGGCTGCCTAGTCCTGGAATTTTTAACCGGAGTTCTAAGGAACGGGGGCGGGGGGCAGTCGTATTAGTCTGTTAGGGCTGGCATCACACAATCCCACGAGCTGGGGGGCTTAGACAACACAGACGTATTTTCTCATGGTTCTGAAGACTGTAAGTCCAAGATCAAGGTGCCAGCAGGATTGGCTCCTTCTGAGGCCTCTCTCTTTGGCTCGCAGGTGGCCGCCTTCTCTCTGTGTGTTCACATGGTCTTCCCTCTGTGCCTGTGTCCTAATCTCCTTTTCTTATAAGGACACCAGTTGTGTTGGATTAGGGCCTCCTTGTACCTGAATCATCTCTTTAAAGCCCCTAAGTCCAAATACAGTCACATTGAGAGGTACTGAGGGTTAGAGCTTCAACATGTGAATTTTGGGGAGGACATAGTTCATGGATAAAATTGGGGGGTAAAGAGCCAGGCAAAGTGGCTAACACCTGTAATCCCAGTATTTTGGGAGGCCAAGGAGGGTGGATCACCTGAGGTCAGGAGTTTGAGACCAGCCTGACTAACTTGGTGAAACCCCGTCTCTATTAATAATACAAAATTAGCTGGGCGTGGTGGTACACGCCTGTAATCCCAACTACTTGGGAGGCTGAGGCAGGAGAATTGCTTGAACCCAGGAGGTGGAGGTTGCAGTGGGCCAAGATTGTGCCACTGCACTCCAGCCTGGGTGACAAGAGTGAAACTGCTTCAAAGAAAGAAAGAAAAAGAAAAGAAAAGAAAAGAAAGAAAAAGGAAGGAAGGAAGGAAAAAGAAGGAAAGAAAGAAAGAAAAGAAAGAAAGAAAGAGAGAGAGAAAGAAAGAAAGGAAGGAAGGAAGGAAGGAAGGAAAGAAAGAAGAAAGAGAAAAAAATTGGGGGGAAATGATGGAAAGGGAATAATTATATTTTTATTTCCACTTCCTTCCAGCTGCAGTGTAGCATTTCCCTCCTCCGTTACACATGTAGACAGGAGGTCATAGCAGCTTCAGCAGCTCCTGTGACATTGCTGTTAATAGAAACCACAGACATTTTCATAACAATTATGGTTGTCACAGGCATCCTGAAATATTGTTTACTCTCACAACTACTTTAAAATTACAGTTATTATACCCATGGCTCAGGCTTGTTTTTAATTGCATTTATTAAGGAGTACATGTATTGCCACATAACAAATTTGTTTTTTCAATATGTTTATGATTGATGACAATTGGTTTCCCTTATAAATCCTATTTCATCTGATGCATTTCAAAACACTGTTCAGAGAAGGAATCGGTAAGCCTCATCAAACTGTCAAACGGATCCAATAGCATACAAAAGAACCCTGGACCTAGTTTCTACTGTCTTTTATTTATTTATTTTTATTTTTTTACAATGGAGGAGATTGGGGTCCAGAGAGGGCAACTTACTTGTCCATGGTCACACAGCTAGTGATGAAAGTTCTGGGACTAGAGTTTAGGTCTTAGAATTCCTGGTCCACAGTTTGGTCCACTCTATCACATTGGCTAGTTGTTCCTCTACAACAAAGACTGATAAATAAAACTACTAGCAATGATATGAATTTTCTAAATACCTTCAGATTCCTAGATACACCTTATGCTCCCCAGATGTCCATCCTTCTGGGTCAGCCCTCCTGAGAGATGGGAGGATGGCCAGCCTTTACTTCCACTCCCGACCTACTAGTGGATATCTCGGAGGAAGGCTCACAGGGTCCAAAAGTGGGTCCTGGCTTTTCTTCATCACCCCATCCGGTGCAGTGACCAGCTCGTCCTAGTTGGCCTGGGACTTTCCCCAATGTTGACCCTGAAAATCCCATATCCTGGGAAACCCCTCGATTCTGGGCAAACAGGTGGTTGGCCCCTCCAGTCAGCCTCTTGCCTGGACAGCTGCTCTACTCAGAGGCACCTCCCACCATCTCATCCTGGCCTGGCCGCGCTGCTGCCTCCTGGCCCACCCTGTGGGGTTCACAGAGCCCAGCTGAAACCAGGCTGCCTCTTGCTTCACAATCTCTCTTAGGACTTGGGAATTAGGCTGTGGGAAAGAGAGCAAGGTCACGTGTGAGAGTGGGTGTCCAGGCTCCTGGCTGCCTGGGACCCTAGCCCACAGGCTGGCCCTCTCTCCTCAGCCCCACCTGCTACTGTTGGGTGTGGGTCCACCTCTGGGGTGGGGCCCAGCAATCTGTGCACTAACAAGCCCCCCAGAGGGGTTTCAGAGAGACCGTCTGTGCCCCTCCGCAGTGCCCTCTACAGCTCATGCAGGCAACCCCAGCCACTGCACCTGCCAGCTGTTAATCCTTCCAGCTGCCCCTTCTCTGGAGGATCTCCCTGTCCCAGGAACCTGCCTCATCTGGGAGGGCACCTCCCACCAGCGCCTTCATAGCTCTTGGCCAATGGCTGACATTGATACGAAGAGCCTCTCACTTTGCTCCTGGTGTGGGGCTGGCTCTGGGGTACAGTGAAGGAGCCCAAGTCCCAGGGGCTTAGCCTGACACTCATCTTCAACTGGGGCGGTGCTCTTACTTAGCCTGTTCCTCCCTCTCTTACCCCCCTCACCTTCCTTCTCCTGAGACCACCCCCATAAATTGCTTGAACAAGAAACCCTGTCCCAGTCTCTGCTTCTAGACACCAAAGTCAGAGGCTTCTCCGAGGAAGGGAAGCTTGAACAGGACTGCTGCGACTTCCTCCTAAATGGGCTCCCTACCCCCTCTCTCTCTCCACTCCTCACTGTCCGGAGTAATTGGTCCAAAATGAAAATCGAATCATTCCCCATCCTACCCTAATCTCCGCGAGGCATCCCACTCACTGCCCATGGCATGTAAGGCCCCTTTTATGGCTTATAGTTTTTGGGCTCTAACCCCACCTGATTTTCCAGTCCCAGTCCCCACACTTTCCCCAGGAACCCCACATCCCAGATGTCCAAGAACACCAGTGTCCAACCCCACCCGCTGACACACACCTTCAGGCCTGTGCACATTTCATTTCCTCTGCCTTTTCTCACTGTGGGCTTGTAATCATCCCCACACCCACCAGCAGCAGGTGGGGCTGTGGAGAGAGGGCCAGCCTGTGGGCTAGGGTCCCGGGCAGCCAGGAGCCTGGGCACCCACTCTCACACGTGACCTTGCTCTCTTTCCCACAGTCTAATTCCCAAGTCCTCAGAGAGATTGTGAAGCAAGAGGCAGCCTAGTTTCAGCTGGGCTCTGAGAACCCTGCAGCATGGGCCAGGAGGAAGCAGCCTGGATGGGCCAGGATGGGGAAAGGCAGAGGAAGTCCCACTGGATGTGGCATCAGCGACTGGAGTCACTTTTCAGTGGCACGGGGAGTGAGATGCGGGGACACTAAACTGTCTGGGGAGTGAATGAAAGTGGAGGTGTTGTAGAAGGGAACTTAGAAGCGATTCCATGAAGCTGGGCTGTGGAAGACAGGCGCTCCTCTGGTTCCCCACCCCTCCATCCAAGGTCCTCATTGGGACCAGGAGCATGTGGCCGTCAGGCAGGACATCTGGCCACAGCTGACTCCAGACTGGTGCATCAACTCAAGCAGAACTACCTGGACCTAGGGAGACTCTAACAGTCATCTCCACCTCATGTGCCCCCAGCTTTAACTGCCGGAGCTACCCGTCAGCGCAGATGGTGACGACATAGAGAAAGCTACACACAGATGCGTATATACAACACATTCCTAACATTCTCAGCCTCACACCTTGGCGGAGTATCAGCAGATCAATTTTTATGCACACCTGGACAGAGGGTGATTATTTAATATGGCTGACATTATTTGAACACAGATTTTTCACCTGCGGAGAGGCAAGTATGCTCTCCGAGGCAGTTTTTCACAACACTCTAAAGAGATGGCCCAATCAATCACTCCTGATTCCCTGGCTTTTTATTGGAGCCATCAATCACGATGAACACTCCCGGCATTAACGGGAATGTCATCAGCACTTCTGTAGGATTCTCCCTACAACTCAGCTTTAAATAACAAGATTATTATTTTTGACATGTTATTCAAGCTGGGATTTTTTTTTCCCCCTCTATTGCTTCTTATCTGGGAGACTTTCACCTTGAAAGTACTTATCTGGTCCACCATAGGAGGGGCAGTTGGCCCCAGATTTGGGAAGTGGAACTAGGCCAGGATGACTACCCAGACTAATTAGGGGTTGGGCTTAATTACAGGGGTTCTACATTTTTGCAGAGGCTGCAGAACACCTCTCCCCATGTGGAATAATTATCTTCTTTCCCAGGCCAGGAGTGGCTGTGGGCTTGGGCTTCCTGAGGCATCTGACACATTGTGGGGTCTTCTGAGGGACAAAATGTGGGTGTAGTACTGTTAAGCTTTGCAACCTGTGAACTGGACCTTTTTAAATCATAAAGACGATGTAAAAATATCACCCGGCATTTGGGATGTTTACCTCCCAGGGGTTATTCTCTTTGATCAGGAAAATCTAGGAATCAGAAGAGCAAGCGTAGGCGTCCCAGCCCAATCCCTGAATGAGCGTGCCCCGAGGACTCATGAGACTAGGGGCTCGACTGACAGGGGAGGAATGAATGAGTCAATGGCTGAGTGGCAGGCGGCTTTAGGAGCGGGTTGGGGTGGGGGAGGATGAACAGGAGAGCACGTGGGGCCCAAGCTGGGGTGTGGGACAGAGACCACATGACGGGGACATTTGAGAGGGGACTTGGGCACTGGTGAGGTGTTGGACTGGAAGATGCGTGAGGTGGTTTCTGGGCCTCTGGTTTCAGTCCCCAGCACTATAATTTTGTCTAGTCAGCCTTGACGTTGACTGATGGTTCAAGAACTCTTTCGGGACAGCTGTCCCTGTCAGCACTACACCGTTGCTGGCCTGTGTGCCTAGTTCCGGGATTCCTGAGTCTCTGTTATGTTTCTCCTTTTGGCTCATTCCCCTGGAAGCCACTGGGTGAAGTGCATCTGTGCTGTGGGGAGGGCAGTTGGGCAAGGAGAATGAGGCCTGGATGCCAACGACGTCTCGTGGTCTCAGCTGCAAGATCCAGAGAGGTGGGGAGCCGTGGTGTTGACGGTGAGGTTGGGATGACGGTGTCTGCCGGGTCTTCCTCACTTGCGCCGTCTCCCATCCTCACTGCCACGTCTAGGGAAGCCTTCTGGAGCCACCTTCTCTAGCCCCTTGGTTCCTGAAGCCCTTCGTTATACCTGCAGCAGCACCGCCTCCACGAAGACCTCCTGCTCCCCCGACCGCATTCTCTGCCTCCTCCCCCATTTTGTCTGGGCCTCTCTGTAGCCCAAATCACAGTGAGCAGAATTTCTTAAAACAAGGTCCATGGACAACAACAGAACCTGAGGTGGCTGCTAGAAACGCAGATTCCCAGGACACAGCTCAGACCTATGTAAATCTCAGGGTGGGGCTCAGGGTCGCCCAAGACAGGTGATGCTCATCTTCCTTCCGCCTGCTCAACTGTGCGAATCGCAGCACCAGGCTGAAGGCTCCAATCAAGGTTGGCATAACCATCTCTTGCCCCAATGCCCCCACCCCTGGAACAAATCAATCTAGGAACTGTCTCTCCAGTGTTCACTGTGTGCCAGGAGCTGTGGTAGATTCTGGAAGACAGCATGGGGGCAGGGAGACCAGGAGGGACTCAGGGAATCAGAGGGCAGGTGAGAGGTGAGGAGGCTGGGGAAGGTGGGGCTAGATCTGGAAGTGCTTGGATTAGAGGTCAAAGCCGAAGGGTCTGGAGAAGGGCCCCACAGAGCCTGGGGGTGTGGAGGGGTGGGGTCCAGGGCTGTTTCTTGGCTGGCAGACCCCACAGGCAACAGTACTCCCCTCCCTCAAGAGTCTGGGCTTCTCCACTCCAGGGTCAGAGGACATTAGTGCCGTGCTAGAAGAGGCTGGTGGCCCAACAAGAGGAGGTGGTCAGGGACCCCCACCCAAAGCCTGGTCAGGTCAAGAAGGCTGGTCTTCAGCCTGGGAAAGGGAGGGGACAGAACAGGAGAGTTCAGATTCCTGAGAGCTGTCACAGGAGAGAAGGGGTCTGCCTTTCATCCACAAAGCAGCACATTCTAGATTGTTATTCCAGGTTATAAGGGAGACAGACTCATTAATTTTTTTATTTTTATTTTTGAGATGGAGTCTTGCTCTGTCTCCCAGCTTGGAGTGCAGTGACGTGATCTTAGCTCATTGCAACCTCTGCCTCCTGGGTTCAAGTGACTCTCCTGCCTCAGCCTCCCCAGTAGCTGGGATTACAGGCACCTGCCAACCTGCCTGGCTAATTTTTGTATTTTTAGTAAAGACGGTTTCACCATGTTGGCCAGGCTGGTCTCAAACTCCTGGCCTCAGGTGATCCACCTGCCTCAGCTTCCCACAGTGTTGGGATTACAGGCGTGAGTCAGCATGCCCAGCTAAGAAATAATTTTAAAATAAGAGTTACGTAAAGATGAAACAGAAATGTGGAAGAGTTGTATGCTTTTGCATTTTATCCAACAACATCTAATGCTTACTCTGTGGTTGGCACTATTCCAAGCACTTTAAAAGTATTTATTCATTTAGGCTGGTTGCAGTGGCTCACGTCTGTAATCCCAGCACTTTGGGAGGCCAGTGTGGGCGGATCACAAGATCAGGAGTTCGAGACCAGCCTGGCCAATATGATGAAACCCCGTCTCTAATAAAAATACAAAAGTTATCTGGGTGTGGTGATGGGCACCTGTAGTCCCAGCTACTTTGGAGGCTGAGGCAGGAGAATTGCTTGAACCCGGGAGGCGGAGGTTGCAGTGAGCTAAGATCGTGCCATTGCACACCAGCCTGGGTGACAGAGTAAGACTCCATCTCGAATTATATATATAATTATTTAACCCTCATAAAAACCCCATGAGGTGGGAACTCTTGTCATCCCCACAGTGTGGAGGAAGCGCAAGAATCCTGAAGGCCTTTGATGAACATATTCATTAATCCCATCACTTGTTCCCTCACATGTGGTTCATTCATTCATTCACATAAATTGCACACAGTCACTGGGATGCAAATGTATTGTTAAGGTGCTTTGGCAGAGCATGCAGTTCAGGGTGTGATGACCACATGATGGGGACATTTGAGAGGGGACTTGGGCATTGGTGAGGTGTTGGACTGGAAGATGCATGGGGTGGTGTCTGAACCTGAGGTTGTGCTCCAGACAGTCTGAGGTGCATGGTGGGACACTCCCAGAGACAGAGAGGGCTTGAGGAGAGCCTGGTCCCTGTGCAGAGCAAGGTCCTGGTGTGGTGGGTGACAAGCTCCTCTTTTTCCCATGGCCCACCACTGACACCACCTGCCTCTTCCATGATGGCTAAAACCAGGGTTCAGGCCTGGCTTCTCGCTTTCTTCCTAAGCAAAGCACCCCGGGTAAAGCCTAGGAGTGGCTGGTGCCTTTTTAACCGAAAGTGTAAGAAGACACCATAGCTATCTTGCTGTATGACCTTTGGCGTGCGCTTTGCCTTCTAACTCCAGTTACCTTGTTTGAAAATGAGAATAGTAGACCAGAAGTCGCTTCAGCTCTAGTGGTTGGGGCTGTGTGGAACTACAGGCTGCTGAGGGCTTTTGGGGGCACACTGGGATCACCCAGGTGAGGAGTCCAGGGTCATAAGCTTAGTCTAGGCTCTCCCCAGAGTCTCCTTCTTCTCCTTCCTGCTGTCTGATGCCAGACTAATGCTCCTATAGGGTGGACTCCCTCCCATCCCAAATTCTCTGCTGGGAGTGAGGTCATCCACATCTCTGTTAACCTGCCTACGCATTCGTGGGCCACCTGCTGTGGTCCCCTTGGCTCTCTGTCTGTATTAGTCAGGGTTCTCCAGAGAAACAGAATCAACTGGATATATGTACATACCGAAGAGGAGATTTATGGTGGGAGTTGGTTTACATGAATATGGATGCCAAGAAGTCTCACGGTCTGCAGTTGGTAAGCTGAGGAACCAGGAAAGTCAACAGTGTAATTCAGCTCAAGTCCAAAGGTCTGAGAACTTGAGGCTATAACTTGATGATGTAACTTGATGATGTAACTTCCAGTTTGAGGCTGAAGACCTAAGAAACGGACTATGGGGATGATTACTTATATCAGTCCCAAAGTCCCAAGTCCCAAGAATGAGATGCTCCAGCGCCTAGGAGCGGAGAAGAAAGATGTCCCAGCTCAAGAAGAGAGAGTGAATTCATCCTTCCTGCACCTTTTTATTCTACTTAGGCCCCCAATGGATTGGGTGATGCCTCCCACATTGGTGAGGGAGAACCTTCTTCACTCAGTCTGATTCAAATAATAATCTCTTCCAAAAACATGCTCACAGATACACAAGGAAAGAATGTTTTACCAGCTATCTGGGCATCCCTTAGCCCAGTCAAGTTGACACATGAAATTAACCATCACACAGTGCTAGGCCTGGTATGCAGCAGGCATTTAATGAGTATTGGTTGAGTGAGTGAGTAAATGAATGAATGCATGAATGTAGTTTAACTATTTATTGCTTATTTTCCCTGTTTGACCTTCATTCTTCTCCCTGGCTTGGAATGGCCTTCACCTGCTCTAGTTTCCAGTCCCTACTTCACCATCTTTTGAGATTCAGCTCAAATGTCGCTGTACCTGTCTCTTTTTTGAACTTTCTGAGAGCCAAGCATGACCCTGTCACTCTATTTTAAAACCTTTAAATACCTTTCTGTGGTTACCAGCCCATTCAACAAGTACTTACAGAACTCCTTCTTGTGCAAAGGCTTTAGAGTGTTTCCCAGTGTCTGGGACTGATCCTGACATGGAGCTTACATTCTAGTGAGGGAGAGAGCCACTACCCAAGTAGAAGTAAAGCAGAACATTTCAGAGGGTACCCCTTGGAGCACATCATCTTGGACTGGCCAAGAGAGGGCCCGCAGCAAGGGCTTCTTCAGAGACTGTAAATTCCCAGCCCATCCACCTCTGCTGCCTCTGTTCCTTTCTCTGAACCTCTTTTCTCTCCCTTTGATGTACACAGCCACAGTTTCCTTAGAAGGTCACAGAAAGTTAGAAGTAGCATCCGAATCAGTAGCTTATACCAACATGAGGCCATCTCCCAAGGGCATGCAAGAGGTGCTGGTTGTGTGGTAAGTAAAGTCCTTGATTCAGTGTTCTCAGGTAGGGAATGCTTGTCCAGGGCCTGACAGAGAAAGGCAACCGGGCCCCTGGGGCCCCTCTCAAGGGCCACCTCCCCTACTCTGCAGCCTCTGTCTTTTCTACTTCTTTCACATCAGAGTCTGTGGTGAGCCCTGGGGGAATTTTTTTTTTTTTTTTAGTTCTAGGATCCAGGAGAGCTGGCTTCTAGTCCTTTCTAGTCTATCCCTGGCAGATTCAGGAAAACCTCTTTGTGGGCTCCACTTTCCTCACCTCCGAGATGTTAGAGTTATGTGAGATGGCCTCTGAGGCCCCTTCCAGCTCCAAGATTCCACTAGGCATCTAAAAGTCCCTGAAGTTTGGGGAGTCATTCTTCAGCATCTCCTCAGGGGCAGTCTTGGCTGAACAAAGCTTTGTTACTTGAAAAGTATTGGGAGTGGAGGTTATTCATTCAATTAAGACTTTTAGACGACCTGTGGCCCTCTTGATCCATTTTCTGCTACTGGTCATCAAGAGGAGGGTAGAATTCCCAGATAAGAAGAAGAAAGGCAGAACAAAGCTGCAGGTTCCCACTGTGGTGGTCATTGGTGTGGATGCCAGATACATCCAACTCTCTGCCTTCTGTGTAGGCGGTAGTGCTGCAGCTTTTGATCTCTATGTGTTTGGATGGGGCTGTGTAATTGACAGCGGAAATTCTTCAGAGCTCCTGATAATGTTTGAGAGGGAATCTGCTCTGTCAGTCTGGGTCTGTGAGTAACCATATTAAGCAGAGCTTCTAATTGACCCTAGACAGACATGGAACATGAGAGAAATGCCCTTTGTTTATTTGAGGTCACTAAGTTCGGGGGCTTGTTGTTATTGCAACATGCCCCAGCATGTCCTGACTATTATACAAACCCAGATTCTGACCAGGTCAGTGGAGAATAAAGTTGCTTTCCCCTGAGCAACGTTCATTAATCCATCATTGGCAAGAGCAGTAAACAAAAGATGGCTACTAGAAAGCCTAAATGGGTGTGTCCTTCCCATCTTCTAGCATGCAGTGCCAAGGATAAACAGGCCTGGGAAGTACACTTGGAATGTGCAGATCTTTGCAAATTCCTACCACACAGTTCAGACTCTTTAAGATGTAGACCCTGTGTGTACTCCATCTCACCTCCCTCCAGCCTACTCCATACCCAGCACAAGGAGCTTCCTTCCCTTAGTAAGCCTTTTCTGAGCCAGGTGGATAAAAAAGCAAGAAAAATAGATTGCTTGATCTTTCAGGGTTGAATTTGAAAGCTTTCCCTCCACTTATTATTTTACCTGTCAGAAAAAAATAAAATATTCATTAGAAAATTATCTTTAAGAGCTCTGCTACGGTTCGAATGTTTGAATTGACAGTGTAATGGTATTGGAGATGAGGCCTTTAAGCAGTGATTTAGGCCATGAAGGTTTCACCAGAGTGGGTTTAATCCTTTAATAAAAGGGGTTTTAAGAATGGGCTCTCCCTCTTGACCTTTCTATCTTCTGCCATGTGATGCCTTCATCTATGTCACGATGCAGCAAGAAGGCCCTTACCAGATGCCGGCACCTTAATGTTGGACTTGTCGACCTTCAGAACTATGAGCCAATAAATGTCCTTTATAAGCTACAAATTACCCAGCCTGTGTAGTATTCTGGTAGAGCAGCACAAAAGGACTAAGATAAGCTCCGTGTGCGGGCCGAGAACTTCTCCCACTGCTTGTAGTGATATTGGTAGATGATGTCATTTCTTATGCATCATATCAAGAGAGATTATTATTGCAGTCCAATCCTCTGTTTCTCTGAGATTTTTCTTGCCAGGAAATGCTGATGACCTGCACAAGAATTTTAATGCCTAACCAAGACCCTATAGTGGATGATTTCAGAAAAGCAATCGTAGGGACTTAGGAATAAATTTTATCAGAAAATTTTCTTTTAAGAAAACTTTACAAATATAAATCTTTCATGTAACATCGTATTGGTTCATTCTACCTAAGGTAGAATTTGGGGCATGCCCAGTATAGGTGGAACCAACTGTTTTTCACTTGGTAAGAGGTGTCTGTGCAGCCGTAATTATCAATGGTAACATTTTTATAAATCCCCTGATTGTGTCTCTGTCTGGCTTTTAGGTTTAGAGCTAGAAGACTTTGCTTCAAGACCTACTTCAGCTACTTACTACTATGAAACTCTCAACAAGTCGCCTTATTTTTCCAAGACTCAATTTCCTCATCAACAAAATGGATATAAATTTACCTACTTCTTGAGGTACCTGTGGGGCCACACTGCTTCTAAGGCATAGTTCCGCTCACAGGTCTTCCACTTTCAAATCTTCCTTGGCTCCCCAGTGCCTTGCTGTGCGGCCTAATACAACAGCCGCTGGCCACATGTGACTGCTTGAATTTTATTAATAATTTATATCAATTAAAATGTAGTAACATTAAGAACTAAGTTTCTCGGTCACACTGGCCACATTTCAAGTGCTCCCTAGCCACATATGAATAACTGCTACTGTATTTGTGCATTTATAGAACATTTCCCTATGCACAGAGAATTCTAGTGGTCAGCAGTGGATAGCACTCATTTTCAAAGGCTTTGTTAAAAGGAAGTCTTGTGAGAAGGTCATCTTTATAACACGGATCAGAGGAGAGGTTCTGATTGAAACCAAGTTGGGAGTTCAGAGTCCCGCCTTCTTCCGCCTCCCCTGTAGCCCCTCAGCGGGGGTTCAGGGACCCACAGAAACCTGCAGAGCAAAGTTGCAAAGCAGTTGGTTCCCAGAATAAAGCGCAGCCCCTCTTGTGTGTGGCCTGTTTTAGCCCCACTCAGCCTGTATCTGAATCTCTTTCCCTTGCTCCACCTCCCAGCACAACCAGAAAGTGACCTTCACCACATTCTACCTGTTCATATGAATTCATTTTCCAGGACACAGTTTGACTGCCACAAAGCAAACCCAGCTCAACAAGTGAGGTTAGTCACACTGTGAGCATCTTTTGCTGGAGGATTAATTGCCCTGCAATGAGCCTGTCTCCCTGACTAGACTGTGAGCTCCTGGGGCTAGAGAAGGCATCTTCTTGTCTACATATGCTGGGCACACAGGCAGAGCCCAGGAAACGCCAGTGGCATGAATGAGCAGAAGTTACATGGGGCCAGGCTTCTGTCCTGTTCTCTCAAGACAGCAAACTCACATGGCCCTCCTGCATCAGCACAACCCAGTCGCTGCTGCTGGATGGCAAGGGTGTCCGTCATTCTCGGATCTGTCCCGGTGCTGGTGGGGAAGGACACCGTGGCTGACTGAGCAAGGCCTGCAGTTCAGCATCTCCTTAGTTCCTTTCCCACAAATACTTGTTAGGTGCCTACTGTGTTCAAGGTACTGTGCTAGTTAGTACTGGCTAGGGCAGAGCCTGACAAAGCAATACAATCCCTTGCCCTTTTAGACTTTACATTTTAAGTACAATAAGGCAATAAGAAGTAAGTAAAACATACATAGTGTCAGATGGTGCCATGGAAAAAATTAAGCCTGGAAGAAGGAGGGGGGGAGGAGGAAAGTTGAGGACAGGTAGCAGTGCTAAAGGGGTCACAATTTTAAGTAGGGTAAGCAGGTTGATCTCATGAAAATATCCAGTGGGAACCAACCATTGAGGAATGAGGACCCTGAACTGGCCAGTGGTCTTGACAGGGCTGGAGGGGAGGGTTGGCTGGGGGGTCAGCAAAGCAGCTGACCCAAGAGCCCATCTTGAAGCCACTGCTGAACTGCCTGCATGCTCTGGGAAGACATGTCCATGGGGATGTGGGCAGAAAGGGAGCTGGAATTTTTGGAGGCTCAGATCGCTTTGCTGGGGGATCTCCTTGCCTAAGCATAAAACAGAAGGTGTTTTATGGAGAAAGGAAACTCAGCTATCTCAGCATGGCGGGCTCTAGACACTGAGGCCAGAGCCCTCTGCAGCTGTGCCCGGAACACCAGAAGTGACAGTGGATTACAGGTGGGGAGTCTGGCCATCACAGGGCACCTGGTTTTCTGTCCCACCCTCTGGACAAGCAAGATGTGAGCACCAAAATACTAGTTTCCAGACATGAGTCAGCACATGGGTGTGTCTACAAACCCCAGGGAGTAAGTTTCCTGTTGGCCAAGCAGATGAGGCCCCAACACAGAGATGTGGGTAATTAACATAATTTGGGTAATTAACTGGCCTGATCTGGTCTCATCTGGACCATACACGTCTGGCTAACATTTGAGATACCATTAGAGGTTATGACATGTTTCCCTATTGACTTTGCTTGTGGGAGACTCTTTTTGAGTTTACCTGGTGGGGTGAGAATTACTTCATCTGGCTTACAGAATGAAATGCAGTGTCTATATTTTCAGCTCAGTGGTATGGGGTGAAGGAGACAGGAGGCTGCAAAATTGGCTTCTGGTAATCCCAAGGCAATTTATACAGGAGCAGACAGTCAGGCTAGACGATCTTCAAAATCCCATCTGTATTAGTCTGCTTGGGTGGCCGTAACAAAATACCACAGGCTGGGGGCTTAAACAACAGAAATGTGTTTTCTCACAGTCTGGAGGCTGAACAGCCAAGATCAAGGTGTTGGCAGGGTTAGTTTCTTCTGAGGCCTCTCTCTTTGGCTTGGAGATAGGTGTGTCTTCTCCCTTTGCCTTTGTATGTTCCTCCACTGTGCCTGGCTGTGTCCTAATCTTCTCTCTTCTTTTTTTTTTTTTGAGACAAGGTCTTGCTCTGTCACCCAGGCTGCAGTGCCATGGCATGATCACAGCTCACTGCAACCTCGACCTCCCGGGCTTAAGCGATCCTCCTATCTCAGCCTCCCAAAGTGCTGCAATTACAGGCACGAATGAGCCACTATATCTGGTTAATCTTCTCTTCTTATAAGGACATCAGTCCTATTGGATTAGGGCCAACCAATATGACCTCATTTGACCTTAATTACCTCTTTAAAGACTCTATATCCAAATACAGTCACATTGTGGGGTACCCACATTTAGGATTTCAACCTATAAGTTTTGGGAGATGCAATCCAGCCTATAACATCATGCAATCCCAAGATGTAGAGACTCTGGGTTCCCTCTCTGCTGCCAGCTCCCCATAAACCCAAGCTTGACATATCCTCTCTGGACCTAGGTTCTTCCATCTGCTCTGCCTCTTTTAATTGAGAGGCTCAAATCAGTTAATGTACAAGCAAGGGCTGTGGAAACTGCATAGCAGTGGACCCTAGAGGTGCAGCACCATCCCTCCGGAGCATTTTGGAAATCTGTGGGTGCATGCTTTGGACTGTCACAATATTGAGGGGGCCTCATGGCATTGAGTGAGCAGAAGCCAGGGAGATGTTGCTGTCTCGTTACTCACCACTTTCTAATACCTTCTGTGCATTCATTTAGCTGAAAGAAAACACCACAATCATTGGAAACTACTACCTAATTCTGTTTTACATATAAACACAAAGTTTTCTTTTTGCAAAATTTAAACATACCCCTTTTACAGAAAAGCACAGTCAACCAAATAGAGGGAAGATTGTGCCTTATTTTGTTTGAAACTTTACAAAGAGTATTCACCAGTTCGGAAAACACATGTTGATATGGTTTGGCTGCGTCCCACCCAAATCTCTTCTTGAACTCCCACGTGTTGTGGGAGGTACGTGGTGGGAGACAATTTGATCACGGGGGCTCTTTCTTCCGTACTGTTCTCGTGGTAGTGAGTAAGTCTCATGAGATCTGATGGTTTCATAAGGGGAAACCCCTTTCTCTTGGCTCTCATTCCCTCTTGCCTGCTGCCATGTAAGATGTGCCTTTTGCTTTCCACCATGATTGCGAGGCCTCCCCAGCCATGTGGAACTGTGAGTCCACTAAACCTCTTTCTCTTCCCAGTCTCAGGTATGTCTTTATCAGCAGTGTGAAGATGGACTAAGACACACGTCTTCTACAACACACATTTAGAAAATGTGTCTCTAATGGCAATGTTGTTTGGTGCTTGAGTCACAACGCAACACTGCCCTGCCCATCTGCGTGTGCAGCTCTGTCATCCACTGCAGTCCTACATGCAGCTGTCTACCTCATTCTGCTTTCTACTCTAGCTGTGAAATATACACTCAGATTTTCTTCTGTCCTTTCTCTGATAGTCAGGGCAGTACATATTTTTTTTTGAAATTATGAATTGGATTGTTACATTATCTATGAATTTTATGCAAAGATAGTTAAAGTCAGTGCTAAATATACATTTAAATAGGGGCGATGACACCATTGGGTGCCATCTTCTGCTACTCTAAGGCACCACTGGGCGCCATCTTTTGTGGGCAGTTCAACAGAGGTTGTCTTGGGGATTGGCTTTTTTCAGCTTCCTGGCATAGCTGCACCCCACATAGCCCAGCATGAGTGCATGGCAGCAAAGCCCTCTCCAAAGGAAGGCAACTTCTTTGTTTTTGTCATTTCTCCTGCCTCTAACACCAGTGAGGTGCTGGCATCTGCACTGGTCACTTACCATGAGTTTAGATGACAAGGTTGGTCATTGTGGAGGCCTCTGGACCTCTGTCACCCTGCTCACTGGCACAGGAGAGCCTGTGGGTTAGGGTGCATGGTAGAAAGAACATTTCCTCTGAGCCTGATTACCTGGGACAAGCAGCTGGCTACAGGCTGAGAAGCCAGGTCCCCTGGAGGCCGGGCTGGGGCAGAGTGGCAGGGACTGGCATGGTCATAGCGATGTCACTGGGTGAGGTAGAGCATTGGCGGGAGTCCGCAACAGGGCAGGCCAGCTTCCCTCCCTTACCACTTGTTTGTGTTCCAGCTTTGCTCCAAGCCTGGGTCCAGCCCCTGACCCACTTTGGGGCTTCAGGCTTAATTAGTGGCACAGCATTTAAGTGAGGTCTGGCTTCCCAGATACAGTCGCCCTCTCCTGGGTGCTGCCTCTGAGCAGGCAGATCCTGCCCCGGCCTCTCTCCCTGGCCCAGGTTCCTTTACCTGGGCTCATTGCTCCAGGAGACATGGAACGTCCACCAGAGACAGGCCTCCTTGGCGTCTGTTGGATCCTGTCCTCTCGGATCCCTTGGAGGGCCAAGGGCCATGCTCTGTTGTTTCTGCATCTGCTTTTGGGAAACACCAGGAGGATCCTTCTTCCACTCCCTGCTCCTCCAGGCCTCCATCTGAGACGTCCCAGACACAAAGTCATGCTCCTTCCTCACCTACACACCGCCTCACCCCCCACAGCAGCCCCGCAGCTCCTATGGAGAGCGTCCTCCACGATCTGCGGCAGTGCTTGTCAAAATGCAGATTTCCAGGTCCTACTCCAAACTTCTGAGGTGCAGCCCTGGAATCAGAACTTTGAGATAAGCTCTGAAGATGATTCTATAGCTTTGGGAGCCCCTGGCTGCAGGATAAAGCTCAAAAGTCTGGATGGCACCTGTGACCTACTCAGCTGGGGTCTCGTCTGTATATCCAGCCTCCTTTGTCGGAACCCGACTCACATTGAACTTGTCATTGTTCCCCACCATCATGGACTTTACCCTGCTCCAATTCCTCTACACGTGCTCTTCCTTTTGCCAGGAAGAATTTGCTTTCTTCTTCCCACTTTGCAAATGCGTACATATCTTTTAAGACAAGGTCAAACAGCACCTCCTCCGGAAGCCTTCCTGCCTCCCTCCTGATGAGCGTTTGCTTCTGCAGCATGATGCTCTGCCATGATTACAGCACTTCTCACCCTGCTCTCTCTGTCTTTGTCTCTTTACCCCCACACAGCAATCACCCCCCCTCCAATGTCAGCCCCTGGAAAGCAGGGTGGGTATCTTATTTATCTTTAAAATCCCAGCAACTACCACCACTCCTGGTATAGGTATAGAGTGGATACTCGTAAACATTGATGTAAGTTTAAGTGGTCTCTGGGACCCTGCTTTTCCATCTCTTCTTAATTGGGATTCTGCCTTAGGCTGCTGGGCTTCATTTAAACCTCTGTCATTAAAAAGCAGTTCCTTTGTTTCCTCTGCATGGTTCATATTTAGCCAAAGAGATTTATTTCTCCAATAAACCCCACTCTCCAAACAGCCACATTCATCCACTCCTCCTACCGAGAAATGGAAGGGGGTCACAGGGTGCACCTAGAACTCCTGTGTTGGTGAATGCAGAAAAGAGGACAGGGGAAATTCATTTAAATCTCACTGCCAGCTGGTGATCAAGTGGCTTCCCTCGTGTTTGTCTCCAGTGTTTGCAGGGTTAAGTGAGACTCTTATGGAGATGGGGGGAAAACTCAGAACTCCTTTCTTTGTTCTATCAGCTGTTTTTATTTTATTTTAATTTTATTTTTTAACAAATAGGATCTCGCTCTGTTGCCCAGGCTGGAGTGCAGTGACTTGATCTTGCTCACTGCAGCCTTGACCTCCTGGATTCAAATGATCCTCCAGCTTCAGCCTCCTGAGTAGCTGCAGCTACAGGCACATGCTACCATGCCCAGCTATTTTCATTTTTTGTAGGGTTGGATTCTTGCTATGTTAGCCAGACTGGTCTTGAATTCCTGACCTCAAGTGATCCTCCCACCTTGGCCTCTCAAAAGTGCTGGGATTATAGATATGAGTCACTGTGCCTGGACTTTCTTTAATCTTTAATATGAAAGCAGGCAATCTCAGGTTTGTATTCTAAGCAGGTGGCTAACCCATCAGGGATTTTAGAGACGACAAGGATGGTTGTTAGCAAACACATAACTCTGTAAGGGACCAAGTTGGTCCAACAGGCTCCAAGCTACAGAAATACAAGCTGGGGATTTTCCGCAGCTCCTGGTGACCCAAGACTGCTGGAAAACTTCTGCCTCACATTGTGAATTCAGGTACAAATGCAGTCTGGAGAGGTGCGTGGGGTTGAAAGTCATCTGATTTTTTTCAGGACAGATCTCTTCCCTTTTGTTTTTCCTAGTCGAGAATTTTATAGCTCTGTTTCCTGCTGCTAAACTATTTTCATAGATGCAAACCAACTGATCTGGTAGAGAGGATATTGTATTCTCTGCCAACTTATTTCCAGCAGAATTAATGGGGCTTCAGGGAAGGGAAGTATGGCGAACGCTAACTGGACTGGCAGTGCACTGAGTTGGACACAAACAATATAGTCTTGCTCTTAGAATTTTGAAACTTCGGAGAGTGAAAGGAACTTTGAAGGTCACCTTGTCCAACCGCCCCCCCCTCACCACATTCCATGCTTGAATTCCTTTGTGATATCCCCAGCAAATGATGATTATCTAGCCTTTGTACAATCGCTTTCAGTGCCAGAGAACTCATTACCCTTGGAGGCAGCCCATTCCATTTTCATATTGCTGTACTAGCCAGCGTTTTCATATGCTAGGCTGACATCTGCTTCTTGTTTCTCTGTAACTTCTAGGATATGGACTTGCTTGTGCTTGCTTATGTACATAAGGGAAGTCTTCAAAGATTTGTGGCTCTCTCCTGTCTAGGGTCACCATATCTGGTTCCCAAACACTACCTCTGTGAGTGATGGGAATCTACATTATTTTTACCCCTGTTCCACATTATGGAGGTATCTGACAAAGAGCCATTTGGGGCGAACTATCAGTGCATAGTTCACTTCTCCCCAAGATGGGCATGTGTCTGCCATACATAGACACCCACACCAGAATGGTGGCTGCTACTATTTCAGTACTTGGCATGGTGCTAGGCACATAGGGATACTCAAATAGTAATTGGATGGATATGAGGATGGATGAATGGCTGGTTGGATGGATGGTTGGATGGATGGATGGATGGATGTGTGATTAAATAAATAAATAGATAAATGGATGAATGAATAAAAGAATGACTCAGTACACCCAGAAAGCAAACTTGGAAATATTTAGATCAATCAGTCAATATATATGGAAGCTCCTCTCTACCAATATTGTACTGGGTAAGGGAAAGGAGCGCTGGGGGAAAAATGAGGTGTTTACAAAGAAGTATAGACATAATCTTTCTCCTAATGTTGGAAACAAGCTAGACCCAAACCTGTGAAAACTTCTTCCTCCCTCTCTAGATCTGACGTTTATGGACATGTTGCATAGCAACTCACCAGGCCAGGCGTGGTGGTTCATGCCTGTAATCCCAGCTACTTAGGAGGCTGAGGTGGGAGGATCACTTGAGCCTGAGAGGCGGAGGCTGCAGTGAGCTGTGATTGTGCCACTGCATCCGGCTGGGGCAACAGAGTAAGACCCTGTCTCAAACAACAAAACAAAAAACACAACCAACCAAGAAAACAAACAAACAAAAAACCCAAAAGCCAGAAACCAAAACCAACCAAACAAAAAATAGCGCACTAGCAGCATAGTGATTTGGGGTTGACGTTAGAACTAGAAGGGATATTACCGACGAATATGTCATAGTTCCTATTTTGCAGTAAAGAGCTGGGGAGGGAAATGACTTACCCAAAGTCAGGACCAATTCTGGAATCTCTGTCTCTTGGCTTCTACACCTCTTTCCAATATGCTGTTTTGTTTTAAGATTATTTTGTTTTCATCCAAACTTTTGTGTATTTGCCCAAAAGTCTGCTTTGCATGGATTGCATAGACCTAGCTTTGGATTGTATAGACATCCTTTGTTCATTCACTTACTCATTCTCCATCCAGCCACACTTGGGGAATATCTGTTATATATTAAGCCCTGTGCCAGGCTTTGGGAACAGATGAATGAAACATGACCCCTTCCATGAAAGAGTCTAGCAGGAAGACCGATAAACAAGCAAAAGCCAATGTTTCCAGGCTACAGATGCGGTGTAGGTGCCCAGAAGAAGGAACAGCTATCTCTGCTTGGGGACACAGAGAGGACCTTCCAGGCTTGATAACAACTAAAGGGGTCTTGAAGGATCAATAGGAGTTTGCTATGATGGAGAAGTAGGAGAAGGTATTTGAAGCAGAGAAAAGGCATTTGCTGTGGCAAGAGGTTTGAAAAGACCTACTGCCTGCTACAGCCCAGGGGAGGGAAGCCACGTGGAATATAAGTACACAAGCAGACCAGGCCCGCACTCTAAAAGGGTCCCCCAAGCCCACCAAGGAGCAGTGTAGGATGGTCTCAGACATTCCGCAATGATTTGTGTCCTGATGAAATTTTGGACAGCAAGAGCCTCAAAAAATGAGTCCATTTTTTGGATTCTTTCAAAGACTTCATTATACCTTAGGAGTTAGAGAGTAAGCTACAAGTCATAACTAGTTGTGGGAAGTGCAGTGTTTTGTAGAAATTATTTAGATTTTTTGGCTTTCACTTTGATCATTAGTATCAAGGTGAAACAATTCTCCATGTGTATATATTATAAATAACTTTGAAGTTAGTCTCCTTGGGTTTTTATGTAAGGTTCACAACAACCTCTATGTGGAAGCCAGCACAAAATTGAAGAAGGCTTCATGTGATTTAAATTTAAAGATGAGCCAGATATAACCTGTGATCAATTTTCAGCGGCTGTTGTGTACTTGGGATGCAGAGACATTAAGGAAAGCTTGTAAACTACCTAACAGAGCACTTAAAAATCTAATAAATAAGAAATACAATGCCACTGTCAGAAGCCTTGATGGAGGTCGAAGGGAGCCAGAGAAGTAATTTGTGCAACAAATCCTGTGAATTCCCATTACTTCTTTTTTTTTCTTTCTTCACACAGGCTAAAAATAGAAGCCCCAAATAAACATATATCAGAGGTAGAAAAGAGAAAATGGTGATTTGGAATGAATTGCTGCTTTATGCCCTAAGCCAACTTGTAGAAATTGGAATCAGAGATTATAAGCATGGTAGCACCACCATGTTTTCTAGCGAGCCATATTTAATTTGATAAAACTTCTAAAAGGGTAGTTGGAAAGAAAACGTTGCCATGTCCCCTAGAAACAAATCAAAGTGAACAAAGTAAGACCCAGGGGCGTATGAATCTGGTCCCTACTTGGCTGTTGTCTTCTGGACATCTATTGGTCTGAGTTCTCCCTTATGATCGTTCATGACCAAGACTGAAGGCATCTCAGTTCCGATGTCTGTATACCACCATTGGACTTCTCCTACACCATGCAACAACTCTTCCAAGACCACCAGTGGCCTGCTTTTTGGTGAGGCGGTCTTATTTTCTTCCCTGCTGCATGTAATTCACACCTCCTTCCTTGAAATGTGCCTCTCTTAGCTTTCAAGATACCCATAGCTCGTGATTTTCTTCCTACTTCTTATCCTCACCTTCTGTCTCCTTTGCTGATTCCTTTTCTTCCACTTGCACTTGAATGCGGAAGGTCCCAAGGGCTGTCCTTCACTATCCTCTCACTCCACACACTCTGAGTAACTTTGAGATGCCCACATTTCTGTCTTCACCCAATCTATGTCTCAGCTCAATGTTTTCAAATTCCTTCTGGATCTGGGCTTCTCAGTACAGTAGCCACCAGCCTCGCACGGCTACTTAAATTCAAATTCTTAAAATGAAATAAAACATTGAGTTCTTCATTCACATAAGCCACGTGTTAAGGACTTGATAGCTGCATGTGGCTACTGGGTCAGGCAGTGCAGCCATAGAACATTTCTACCATTGCAGAATGGGCAGCACTGATCTACTTGTCACCACCTGAGTAGTCCACAAGCACCTCAAACTCATCGTGCTGTACACATGTTATCAGCAGAATGCTGGTGTCTGTGGAAAAGTGTGGCAAAGAGAAATAAGGGAGTGGGGAAAAATATCCTTTCAGTTACTAAGTCCTATACCACTCATCTCAAACAGACTTCAATAATAAAGGGGGTTTGGCTGAGTATGGTATTTCACACCTGTAATTCCAGCACTTTGGGAGGCTGAGGTGGGTGGATCACTTGAGGTCAGGAATTCGAGACCAGTCTGGCCAACATGACGAAATCCCATCTCTACTAAAAGTACAAAAAAATTTAGCTGGTTGTGGAGGCAGGCACCAGCTACTCGGCAGGCTGAGGCAGAAGGATTGCTTGAACCTGGGAGGCCGAGATTTCAGTGAGCTGAGATCGCGCCACTGTGCTCCAGCCTGGGCAACAGAGCAAGACTCCATTTCAGTGATAATAATACTAATAATACTAATAATAATATGATGATGATAGGGGTTTATTGGGCCACACAACTAAATGGTCCAAAGGAGGGATGTTCCAGTTACTCAGCAATGTTACCAAAGGTCACCGCTCTGTGACCCGGCATGAATAGTATTGACTTCATCCAAAGGCGAGCACCACTTGTGGATACAAAGTGGCTGCCAGCAGCTCCGGAAGCAGCAGCATTGCTCACCCTTGTCCGGATGGGGATCGAGGATCTTCCTCTCAGCATCTGCAGTCGAAGTCTTGGATCCTCTCTGATTGGACCAGCCCAAGCCACATGACAATGTCTGAGCCAATCACGATGGCCATGGCCAGGGCCGAAAGCACTGACTGGCCTCGACTCATGTTCCTGCCCTGGAGCTGGGGTCTTTGGAATAAACTTTTCCTGACTCACAAGGATCCTCAGAAATTGGGAGCTGTTGGGAGAGACAGGAATATCCTGGATGCTGAGGAGGCACCCACAGATATCTAAGAGAGAGGGGGAAGGTCCGGTTTCAAAGGAAGTGCGTCAATGTGTGATGCCGTTTCTTTTCACGTGTTGTAATCGGGACTTGGGCACTTTGGGTTGACTGAAGAAGACCAAGCCGCAGCCACCGCAGAGCCGTGCGTCTTTCGGTCTGGGACCGAGTTTCTTCTGTCTCGTGTGTTTCGTAAGGAAAGCTTTTGCTTCCCAGCTGCAGAAATGATATTTTCCAGGGGGACTAGAGGACCAGCATGTGCTATGTTTCTTTCAAAGCTCAAATAGAGTGAGTGGAGAGCGTATGTATCAAACATTCACTATGATATTTTTTTTTCTCGAAATGGGGAAAGAAATACAAAGGAACACAATTTTACCTCTAAAAGTGGTATTTTCCCTCAATGGAGGGAATGAAAGCAGAGAGTGATAGCCCAGGGAATACAGTACCATATATCCCCAGTTTAGACTGGCGAAAAGAAAAACTGCTTCTATAATGGCACAGGAAATTATCCTATGTGCCAAAATTAGAATAGGCAGCTTTTCTATTAGTTTTTACATTGCTTTGTGTGTTTGCTGGTAATTCATATCACCTATAAAAAAAGCACCATCTTCCTGAAAGTTCTGGTAAAAATACACTTCAGTTCACAGGCAGAGGTTGGTAAAGCCATGTCTTTTCAGAAATTGTGAATCAAGACAAGTCTTCACATGTATTAGACCAAGGCTACAGTCTTTCATAGCTGCACGTAATCAGCATCTTCAGTGTAGGATGAGTGGCCTCGCAAACTTTGTGAACAAATAGTCACTTTATTCAGAGAACCTTATAAATCCCATTTAGCTTAAAGTACTTTGTCACACCCAGAGGGTCTCTATTGGAGGAGCTTCAATTTTCTTATAAGAAATGTGCTGAGAATTAGCCAGAGGATATCTAAATTCCCTTCGTGCACAAATGCAGAAAAGTATTTTTCTTTGACGTTCTTTGAGATTTTTTTTTCCCAAAGCCTAAGCATTTGACATGTGTCCATCAGGGGAAGACTTTCTGACAATTGTTTATGAAATTGTGAGAAGTAGTGGAATAGGAGACAGCCACTTTTAGAGGTAAAATTGTGTTCCTTAAAAAGATATGTTGAAGACCAGGCATGGTGGCTCAGGCTTGTAATCCCAACACTTTGGGAGGTTGAGGCAGGCAGATCGCTCAAGGTCAGGAGTTTGAGACTAGCCTGGCCAACTTGGTGAAACCCCGTCCCTACTAAAAATACAAAAATTTAGCTGGGTGTGGTGGCATGTGCCTATAGTCCCAGCTAACTCAGGAAGCTGAGGCAGGAGAATCACTTGAGCCCTTGGGGCAGAGGTTGCAGTGAGCCAAGATCACATGACTGTACTCCAGCCTGGGTGACAGAGACTCTATCTAAAAATAAAAATAAAAAGTATGTTGAAATCTGAACCCTGCATGGCACCTTATTTGGAAATGAGGTCTTTGCAGATGTAGTCAAGTTAAGATGAAGTCATACCAAATTGGGATGGACCCTAATCTAATGACTGGTGTCTTTATAAGAAGAGATCATTTGGACACAGAGGGGAGAGCAACCTGTGATGATGGGAGCAGAGATGGCAGTGGTGCACGTGCAACCAAGAAACACCAAGGACTGCCCACGACTACCAGAAGCTTGGAAGAGGCAAGGGAGAATTCTTCCCTAGAGCCTTCAGGTGGTGCACAGTCCTGCTGACACCTTGATCTTGGACTTCCAGCCTCCAGAACTGTGAGAGAATGAATTTCTGGTTTTTTGTTTTTGTTTTTTGAGACAGAGTCTGGCTCTGTTGCCCAGGCTGGAGTGCAGTGGCGTGATCTCAGCTCACTACAACCTCTGCCTCCTGGGCTCAAGTGATTCTCCTGTCTCAGCCTCCTGAGCAGCTGGGATTATAGGTGTGCACCACCACGCCCAGCTAATTTTTTTTGTATTTTTAGTAGAGTTGGGGTTTCACCATGTTGGTCAGGTGGGTCTTGAACTCCTGACCTTGTGATCCACCTGCCTTGGCCTCCCAAAGTGATGGGATTACAGATGTAAGCCACCTATGCCTGGCCGAATTTCTGTTGTTTTGATCCACTCAGTTTGTTGTCATTTGTCGTGGTGGTCCTACAGAGCTCATACAGCCTGGACAAGCTCTAAGGTCTTTTTTTAGGCAAAGCAAGACCTGTGTTCTCTCCCTCCTTGACTCTGCAGAGAAACTCATGTCCTTAACCTACCAGATGGACTCAAAGTGACCACACAAATGTCTCACTCTCCTGCGAAGGCCACCTGCCAGAGTCACTGTTGCTTTTCTCCTTCCCAACCTCAAAGAACCCCAACCTTTATTGTCAACTTTCTCCAACTGGACACCATAATTTAATTAGGAAAGGGGAGATTTAGACAGAGAAACAATACAGATATGGGTTTTCTGGGCATGAAATAGCTCCTGAACCCAAGAAAAATTTCAGTTTCCAGTGGAAGGGCATTGATGACAAAACCTGCTTCTGCCATTTACTTGCTGGGGCTTTGGATAAAACACTTGAGCGCTGGGAACATCAAGCTGCTCATCTTTAAAATGGGTCTATCATTCCTACCTGGCTGATTGCTTAGGGTTGTTTGGGGAGCAATTGAGAGAGAACGTGAGTGAACCAAATTGAAATGGAAATTGCATGTGAATCTAAGGCATTGATTTTTATCAGAGAGGCTACAAAACCCAGATTTTTAGTGAGAGAGGGAGAAAGTATGAGAGGGAGATGCTACTGAAATTTAGTACCAGTGCGTTTCTCAGGCAGAGTTCAGGATGAAGAAATTTATTTGCTCAAGGTCAACCAGCAAAAGCTGGAGAAGACCTACAATTAGAATTTGGGGGTCTAAAATTGCCCACTTGCTCCTGTTCCTACCTTCTCCCTGACTCCTTCCTTCCAAACTGCCCTATGTATTTTCTTTTTAAGACAAGAGTCTTGCTCTGTCGCCCAGGCTGGAATGCAATGGCACAATCTTGGTTCACTGCAACCTCTGACTCCAAGGTTCAAGCGATTCTCCTGCCTCAGCCTCCTTAGTAGCTGTGGTTATAGGCGCATGCCACTATGCCCAGTTATTTATTTATTTATTTATTTATTTTTGAGGTGGAGTCTCACTCTGTCACCCAGGCTGGAGTGCAGTGGCACAATCTCAGCTCACTGCAACCTCTACCTCCCAAGTTCAAGCGATTCTCCTGCCTCAGCCTCCCAAGTAGCTGGGACTACAGGCATGCGCCACCACACCTAGCTAATTTTTGTATTTTTTAGTAGAAATGGGGTTTCACCATATTGGACTGTCTGGTCTTGAACTCCTGACCTTGTGTCTGCCCATCTCAGCCTCCCAAAGTGCTGGGATTACAAGCATGAGCCACGGTGCCCAGCCTTATAATAATAATAACTTTTTTTTAGTAGAGTGTGGGTTTCATCAGGTTGGCCAGGCTAGTCTTGAGCTCCTGACCTCGAGTGATCCACCCGCCTTGGCCTCCCAAAGTGCTGGGGTTACAGGCGTGAGTCACGGCACCCAGCTCATATTTTCTTTTCTAAATTGTTTTTATAATTGAGGAAACTTCTGTCCCTGCTTCTCCTCTCTAAATTCCTGTTCCCCTCTCTCTCCTTCCTTTTTCCCCATCTTCATCTCCCTCTCAAACCCCATCTTTCCTTTGAAAAGTTTTAAGTAGAATGAATTCAGTGTTCTCAGCCGAGTTCCAGCATAAAGAGCTCACTATGCACTTCAACAGAAATGATCTCTTTTGAAGAAGCCCCACTTTAATCTCCCCCAAGACAGGTTTTTGTGGTATGAGAACAAAATGACACAATACTCTTCAAGCTAAAAGCCTTATTAAGTAGCATTCAGAAAATCTTGCAGCTTCCTCATAATTGAAGGCTTAATTGGGTGGGTTTCATAACATTTGGTTATTAGCGCTAATCAAATATTCCAGCATAATTGACTCAACTTTTTTTGGAGGGGGCAATTATCACCTCTAATATTGTTGTGATTAAAAAGATACATCCTGGCTAAGACATTGTTTTATGAAATGCATGTCTCAGTAGGCTTGGAAGCAGCATATCCCTGGCCAACAGCTTCACGGCAGATTTGGTCACAGCACATGATCACAGTCCAGGAGAGTATCTCATTCATCTGAGGTCTCTTGTGATGCAGTGAAAATCTTGATTGTTTCCAGGGGACCAGTTTCAAGACCTGATTATGGGTACGGGGGAGAGACAGTTGGGTTAGACCAACTCATATCATTTCATCATGGAGATAATAACCAGCATTCTAGGCTGGAAACCCCTCCGCCCCTTAAACCATAAGACTTCAGGAAAAGGTGGGGGTCCCTGGGTTCTCAGCAGGGGAAGGAAGGATAATAATGACTGCCTTTACCTCTCACATAAGGAAAGGAGTAAGAACACCAGCTTTGAAGGTAAATGCAAAACCCTATGCAAATGGGAAGGGCTACTGTCAGGGCTGTCGGTGATCTTGGAGAGGTTCGAATGGGGTTGAGAGAGGTTCCCTGTACTATTGCTTACTTTGACGTGAACTCCAAATGAGTCCTCTAACTTAGTCCCTTCTCAGGAGCTGGCCTTGACATTCCTGACACGCCCTCCCTTGTTGATTTTGCACCAGAGGAAGCGCTATATCCCAAGGTCTTTCTTAGCAAATCTAGTTTGTCCCTGCTTGTCTCTGCAGTCCACTTTGGTTCGCCTGCCCCCATGGCTACCCAGGTGTTATCCCTGAAGGTGAAACCTTAGGGGACCAGGTGAGGGGTGCGGGGTCCTGGCTGCGGCACCTGGAGCACCTCAGGACTCTCCTGCCACCAGTGCAAACTCTCACCTGCTGTCCAAGGCACTGTGGCCCGTGCTGTGATTTCTCAGGAATGTGGAGACCACACTTGCATTTCTGCCTTTGACCAGAACCAGGCCACACACCTTACTCCTGTCAAATCAGTCTTCCTTCCTGGGACCTGGGGAAACATGGGGGGGTGTGAGAAGGGGGGCCCATAGGTCCCCGCAGCTGTGAGGTCCCTGCTGTGGGTCTCTGATGTGACCTTCCCCTGTGTGGGTGGGAGGAGCCCCCACTTCCCTGTGTTGACACTGAGGATCTGGTAAGGGGAAAAGTGGTAAGAACATGGCGACCCAGGAAGATTTGGGGCAGGAAGATTCTGCTGGCAGTCCTTCACGAGGAGAGCCAGGCGTCTTCACTTCTGCCCACTCTTGCATCCACCGGTACCCCCCTCAGCCTCCAGCAGAAAGAAAAACCTCCTCCTCTCTAGGAGCAGCTCTGGGCCAGCCTCCTAGGGCAATGAAAATCAGCCATGGCCACCCCTTCCCCAGTGCAGCTCCAGACTGTGGGAAACGTGTTAAATCAAGAATGGGCACGTTGCTGGGTGTGATGGCTTACACTTGTAATCCCAGTACTGCAGGAGGTGGAGGCTGTGGTGGGAGGATCGCCCAAGGAGTTGGAGACCAGCCTGGGCAACATAGTGAGATTCCATTTCTACAGATAATTAGCTGGGGGAGTGGCACATGCCTTTAGTCCCAGCTACTTGGGAGGCTGAAGTGGGAGGATCACTTGAGCCCAGGTGTTCAAGGTTACAGTGAGCTGTGATTGTTTACCGCTCACTGCATGCACTCTAGCCTGGGCAACAGAGTGAGACCATCTCGAAAGAAAAAAAATGAACAGGCACATCCGTCACACTGGAGCCTGCTCACGGGGCAAGAATTGAACTGGGCTTAAGAATCCAGGAAACATAAGGTTTCCTGTGAGCCCCTTTGTCACAGCACATACCCGGTTCTTCTGGATTCTCAAAATGGAAGCCTGGGAGCCACTGCAATTCCTCCTTCTTCTGCTACCCTAAGCCCTCTTCTGATCAGCCAGTGACTTCAGTCAATTCCATCTCCTGCATTTCCTCCAGGTCCATGTCCTGATGTCTGGCCCCAGCATCAGGCCTGAGTCTGAACCTGGTATTGCTTAGCTGATTTGCCTGTCTGCATTTGCCCTCTGTGTCCAGCCCATCTGCCCACACTGGCTGCATCTGACCATGTCACTCACCTGCTCCAGACACCTGGTGATTCCTTCTTGCCCCTAGACTCTACTGCCCAACTTTCACGGCCCTGTAGGGCCTGCCCCTGGTGGCAGGGGTTTGCCTGGGGCAGCCCTGGCCCTTACCCGTCACCTTCTCTTCTACCATGTTACTGTCCTCAGTTCAGACACATGCCTTCTTTTTTCTACACTGTAACGTTTCTGAAATCCAGAAATTTCAGAAAATGCATCAGGCATGGACACATGCATCTGAAAATGGACACCTATCCTCAGTATTTTGGTTCCTCTCCCCCCATGAGAAGTTGTTAAGAAATCACTATAATCGTTGGTGTGGCCGGAGTGACAAGCGGCCAGAGTGACAGTCACTTTGGCAAGCAAGATGAGAAGTAGAGAGAGACGCTGTCCTCTGAGATTTGGACTTTAACTAGTGGAGCCCCTGAAGGAGAATGAGAAGGGTCACATTGTGTTTTGGCAAGATCTGTCTGGGAGTCCTGTGAAGAATGGATTGGAAAATAATGAGAGTGGAAAGAAGACAGGGGTGAGAACCAGATCTTAGAAGCAGAAATCCCCCGAAGACACATTGTAGCTGGACGTTGAAGCAATGACCTGTTCGTGCTCAGTGAGTGCACAGCAGGGTAGGCATGCTTTTTCTGCACATGGCTGGATAGTGCATACTTTAGGCTTTGCAGGCCACACCGTCTCTGTCACAGCCACACTCTGTGACAGTGGAGAAGCTCAAAAGCAGTTACAGACAGTTTGCAAAAGAATAGATATGGCTGTGTTCCAGTAAAACTTATTTATAAAAATAAGTGGTTTGCTGACCTCCAGTGCAGGGTGACACCCAGCATTTTCTTGACCGGAATTCTGTGTCAACCAGAGTCTAGGTGTTGCAGATACAGTGGGGTATTAGTCAGGGTCATCAATGGAAAGTGTCAAGGTAAAGGGCCTATGAATGAAGCTATGAGTGCAATAAGGGAAACAACAAGGGACGATGAGGCCCCCAGGGACCAACAGCAGGAAGCCATTATCATCCTGAGGCCAGAGGGGCAGGAAGAGGGAGTGGTCGGAGGGAAGGCTTTGCAGAGGGGGTGACATCTGAACTTGACCTTGAAGGGTGGACTAGGGTTTTTGCAGGCAGAGGAAACAGTGTCAGTGGAGGCACAGGGTTCAGAGGGATGTGTTCTTGGAGGGCTCAGGGCTGGGGAGAGAGAGAGCTGGAGCAGGCTGCATTCGGTGCAGAACAGGGTGGAGAGTGGGTGAAATGAGATTAGAAAGGTAGGCAGGGGCTAGGTCACAAAGGGCTGTGAACAGCCTGCCCAGACAATTCGGTCTGATTCTGTAGGGCACTGGGGACTGAACAGAGACAAATAACAATCGAGCCCATACCTTGACTACTAAACTTTCATATTAACATTTTAAAAACCATTCTCTCTAAAACTCTGTCCTCTTTCCTCTCTGCTATGACTTTTACCTCGGCTTCATCTACATCTCAGACACAGATCCTGTCCTCACTGGCTGCCTGTTCTGTTCAACTGTTTTCTTTTTCCCAACCAAAACTGTCCTTCCAAACAGTTAAATGTGAATTTCGGATCTCATTTATCTATTTCTACTTATTGCCAACCATGGTCGGAAGATTTGCGTGATGAAAAGTGGGAGGACAAAATTGTCTTCTCCTTGGAGAAATAATTTGTGCACCTGCCATTTGGAAATTATTCATGCTTTGTGAGAAAAGTTACAAATTGCTCCCTGGAATGGAGCTATTGTACCCGTCCACAAGCCACCTCACCTTCATCTGGGTGCTTTATTAGCTGGAATGCCCCATCAACATGGCCTTGGGGAAGGGAAGAGAAGGAAGAGTCGTAGATCAAGGTCACTGTTAGGACATTCGCTCATTCACTTATTAAATATTGATTAACAAGTGATTAGGCGTCCAGCACCAGACAAGATGTACTAGGAGATACGCTCTTGTGCATCAAAAATATGTCTTCCCTCGCTAGAATATAAGCTCCACGGAGCAAGGACTTGGTCTGACTGCCAGTCCCTGTAGGGGTATGCAGCACACAGTAGGGTCACAATCAGTATTTACTAAATGAAAGAAAGCTGTTGTGTTGTGCTGGAAAGAATACTGGGAATCCAGGTTTGAATCCTAGAATCTGATTTTGAGCAAGCCAGTTTCTTTATCTATACGTTGACTTGCTTAATCAACCTTTAAATGTTAAAGGTTTGCTCTTAATAATATTGACTACTTCCAGTTCCCTGTCAGATCCCCTACTTATATCTTTATTTTTCTGAATGAGAGAAACCAATCCAACAAAATATTATAAACATCATGGTTTCTAAAATATCACCATATACTCTGTGGGCCCCAGATAATACTAATTAAAACCATAAACACGGCAAACTAAGGATCCAACCAAATAGAGGCAGTAGGTTATAGGATGAGTAACGCTTTTTCCTTTTTCTTTGTTGGCATAGCTGTCAAGAGGCAGAGGAGGGGTAGCAGCCTCAGCAATTCTCACTCTGCCGTAGCTGAATGATGCCAGTTGATGGAAGTTTCTCCAGCCCCCTAGTTACACAATCGGTGAAGTGGAGTGCTCAGCTCGGCCCTCCACTGTCGTGACGCTCTGCTTTTTGGTCAAGTGAGTCCTCACAGTGGCAGCCAGTGAGCCCGCTTTTCCTGGACAATTGTTGCAGTTCAGATAATAGGCCCACAGACATCAGCCCTGCCTTGATCCCCTTAACAGTGGCTCAGTTCTGCACTGCAGCCTTATGCAAAGCCCACTCTGAAACAACTTCACCTTGAAACACATACAAATGTGCCCCTACCCCCGCCGCTGCTGGAAACGTTGAAAGACGTCTCAGCAAAACCAAGCTGGGCTATAATGAGAGGGGGGTTTTCCTGAGCACGAGCCAGAGGCCAGCAGAATCTCAGTCAATACTCAAATGCCAGGTGAGTTTTATATGCAAGGGCAGCATGCGGACGCCACGTCCTGCCTGGTTCGTGGATTTCCAGCTAACACAGCTTCAGCTGGACTTGTCGCAAATGTAGGCGGAGGAGGCGGTGTGACCTGAGATGCTTCCCAATGTTCTGTTTAAAGAAAAATATCATCCTCCTTGCCCCTGACAATCTTCCTTCATGCCCAAAGTGTCCAACGTCCGTTGTCTCTTTTCCATCATTGGAGGCACTGAGTCTCTAAAAGTTCCCTTAAAATAATAGAAGCATAGATGTGCTTGTTCTTGTCACTGTCCCCATTATAGTCATTATCATCAGATGTGCTATTTACACTTAAAGGGGCTTTTGCCATTTTGTCATTGGACCCTCACAATATTCTTATTGAACAATGCAAGGCAGGAACTCCCACATGTATAGATGAGGAAACTGACACTCGGATGGGTCAAACTACTTGCTTAGGGTCACCGGCAAATATATGTTAGAACCAAAGACTCCTCTGGTTGGGACTGACTCAACTCTCATCTAGCCTGAGCCATCTTTTCTACAATATTCTAGATAGGTAGTCAGTCACCGAACTTCTGCTTGGATGCTTCTAGCAATGAGGGACTTACTTTCTCATAAGGAAACTGCTCTTTTCCACTGCTGGTTAAACCTTATAGTTAGTTCACCTTTAGATTGGGGAATGCAGGTCCGCCTTCCTATATCTTACACCCAACACTCTTAGCTCCGTCCTCTTTGGCTACATGGAAGAAGCGGAGCTCTCCTTTATAACCTTTATATGTTTGACGATAATTCCCTTGCCTTCCACTCCCTGGTCTTCCTCTTTAAGCCAAACGATTCTCTAAAGTTTTCAGATACCCTCACTATCATTTTCACCCTCCTTTAAATGTTTTCTAAATTGTTAATATTCCTTTAAACATGGGACCATCAGAACTTAACATGAGAGTCTACCTGTGACCTGATAAACACAGTAGAGCTGTTACCATTACCTCTTTGGGTTTTCTGTTTGTTCATTTTCTGTTTGTTTTTGAGACAGGGTCTCACTCTGTTGCCCAGGCTAGAGTATAATGGTGCAGTCATGACTCACTGCAGCCTCAACTTCCTGGGCTCAGGTGATCCTCCCACCTCAGCCTCCCAAGTAACTGAGACTACAGGCATGTGCTACAGTGCCTGCTAATTTGTGTGTGTGTGTGTGTGTGTGTGTGTGTGTGTGTGTGTGTGTATTTTTTGTAGAGATGGGGTTTCATCATGTTGCGCAGGCTGGTCTTGAACTACTGGGCTCAAGTAATCTGCCCGGCTTGGCCTCCCAAAGTGCTGGGATTACAGGCCTGAGCCACCACACTGGCACCATCATGTCTTTGGATAGGACACTGAACTTCTATGAATGCCACAGAGCCTGCAATTGTTTTTATCTAGGTTTTATCTGGAATCACAGGATAGAGAGAAGGTAAGATCTGATAAGAGGACATCTAAGAAAGCCTGAAATGTTGCAGCAAAGAGGCCCTGGGGAGATTTCACTGGGGGTGTCAGGAGTGCTGCGGGGCTGAAAAGAACAGAGCTGGACACTAAGTAAAGAAGGCCTTGGTCAGCCCCTCAGCCCGTGTGCCCCTTTCTCCATGCTCTCCTGTTCTCTGCAGATGGGTCCAACAATGCCCCTGCTTCCTCCTCCTCTTCTTCTACTTCTCTTCCTCCTTCTGATAGAGACACGTTCTCCAGCTGTCACCCAGGCTAGAGAGCAGTGGCATAATCATCGTTCACTGCAGCCTTGAGTTTCTGGGCTTAGCCTCCCACCTTAGCCTCTTAGTAGCTGGGACTACAGGCACATGCCACCATGCCTGGCTAATGTACATATATATACACACACACATATATATATACATATATATATAAAAGACCAGTAGCTAATAAATATATATTTATATATATAATATATATTATAATACATATATTTATATATATTTTTATTTTATATATATATGTGTATATATATATATATTAGCTACTGGGTCTTGCCATGTTGCCCAGGCTGGTCTCAAATTCTGGGCCCAAGTGATCCTCCCACCTCTGCTTCCCAAAGCATAAAAATTACAGGCATGAGCCACCATGCCTGGCCTAATGCGCCTATTGCAGGGAACTTCATTTGCTGACTAAGATGCTTCGATCCCCCATATTGTGAGGGCCAGGGTGACCAGAGGACATGTACAGCAGAAATTGCTAGTGCTTCTACAAAATCTATTCTCTCCTTCCATTATTTATAGAGTTGTAGCTAGACTCTATCTAACTAGAGATGACATTTTCCAGCCTTCCTTGTGGGTGGATGTGGCCATGTGACTAGCTTTCAGTGGAATGTGAGCCAATTCCTAGACTGGGTGTTAAAAGACTGGTCAGCCTCCTCCATGTTCTCTTCTCCTTCTCCCTATCCCCTCTAGGTAGAAGACAGGATGTGGCAAGGAGCCAGCTGCAACCATACCAAAGACCATAGCACAGGAGGGCAGTGCTTCTCACACTTGAGCTCACCTGAATCACCCAGAAGGCTTGTTTAAACACAGATTCCTGGGCCCACCCCCAGTGTTTCTGGAGTGTGGCCCAAGAATTTCTACAAAGTTCCCAGGTGATGCTGCTGCTGGTGGTTGGCAAGCCACACCTTGAGAACTTCTGCCTCAAGGGATGGAGAAGCGAGAAGAACCTGGGTCCCCAAATGACTGAGGAGCTGGGCTGGTCTACCAGTCTAAACCAGCCAAACTCTTAAGTAAGAGAGAAATACACCTTTGTTTTAGGGTTGCCAGATTTAGCAACTTGAAATGTAGCATGCCCAATTAAATTTGAATTTCAGATAAACAATGAATGATTCAAATATTGCATAGGGCATACTTAAGCTAAAAGTTGTTATTTATCTGAAATTCAAATGTAATTGGGTATCCTATATTTTACCTTGTGACCCAATTCTTGGTTCTTCGGGCCAGTATATTTTGGGTTCTCTTTGTCACAGCAGATCAACCTTCCTCATCAATACAACATCAAGCCAGGGCTGAGTACTGGGTCTCACGCAGGGTCCTGAGCATCGTGCCTGCTTTGGTGTCCCCATGGTGATCATGAGGGTCCTACCTGCTCTTTCCTCTTGTCTTCTCTGGACTCTTAGTTCTCTTTTTTTTTTTTTTTGGGACGGAGTTTTGCTCTTGTTACCCAGGCTGGAGTGCAATGGCGCGATCTCGGCTCACCGCAACCTCCGCCTCCTGGGTTCAGGCAATTCTCCTGCCTCAGCCTCCTGAGTAGCTGGGATTACAGGCACGCGCCACCATGCCCAGCTAATTTTTTTGTAGTTTTAGTAGAGACGGGGTTTCACCATGTTGACCAGGATGGTCTTGATCTCTTGACCTCGTGATCCACCCGCCTCGGCCTCCCAAAGTGCTGGGATTACAGGCGTGAGCCACCGCGCCCGGTGACTCTTAGTTCTCTTAACTGGGTTTGTGCTTTTCTCTCTGTACCATCGTCTCGCTCTGGTAACTGCCTGGAAGCTCAGTCTCCAATAGAATTGGAGTCATGATAATTACTCAGCACCATTCCTGGGGTGCTGGGATCCTGGCCCAACTCCCAACTCTCTTTCCATGTTATTATTTGTATCCGAGTCTCTCTTTTTAGACTGTGAACATCCTGAGGGCAGAGGCTGTGTCTTTTAAGTCTCTGTCTCCGCAGCTTTGAGCTCCTGGGCTCAAGCAGTCCTCCCTATGCTCTGTTCTAGGCATAATGCCGAGAACAGAGGAAGTCAACAATACCTGATTGTTAAGTAAAAATAATGCTACCTCGTGCCCAGCTGGTCTGGTGGCATGCCGGGAACAAGCTTACAGCACAGTTGACTGAACAGGGGCTTGTGTTCAGGCTCCATGGGAATGTGGAATTGCATTATGTTCCCTGATGCAGTAATTGGTGTGCTTAGCTTGGGGGTTGCTGAAGAACTGGGCAAGGAGCAGAGGAGTCTCCTTTGAGGAAAAGGGCCAGGACCGCAGCTCCACCCCTTTGAGGTGACTTCGATCGGGAAATGGCAATGTGGCCTCTGAGATAGAATTCTCCAAGACGCAGGAAGCAGTAGAGACAGTATAAAAGGGTTGGCCCGCAGCAAAGGCCAGAGGTAAGAATAGTAAAATGTGAAGCTCTACCAGACAACTCTCCCAGGCACGTTCTACAGGGTTTGTGCCCCAGGAAAACAGTTGGAGAAGTGGCTTTGAAGGACCCAAATGCTGGGAGCCCAGGCCAGCTCTGCATGGGACTCTATAGTCAGGGGTAGCCTGCCTTACTCCCTGGGGGGCCACCATGGGCTGGGCAGTACCCACCCCTGCCAGGCAGCAGGACCTAGAGCAGTATGTGTCCCCAGCAGCGTCACGGGCTCTGCCTGTCTTGAGAGGCTGCTCAGGTGTTTATGGGGTACGAGGCGAGGACAGACAGGACTGGCCCCTCTGGACAGAACACACAAATCTCACCAAATGCTTGGTACATAGAGGCACCTCTGAGAGATTCCTGAGCCTGTCAAGGTGGGGGTCCAGGGAAAGCCTGAGCACCTTGTAAAATTCGCAGGAAAAGCATGAGCCGAGCCCTGGCCCCTGCCATGGAGTGCTTATATTTACATTTCTGAGTCCCGGCAGCAAGACAATGCCAGTGACTCCAGATTTGTTCCTTTCAATCTTCTGAAGTTGGACTCTGCTCTGATCACTGATGGGACTCGACCCTTGGACTTGGGATGCTAGCCACCCCTGACCTGGGAGGGAGCTGCGATTCCTCTGTCCACCCAGCAGAAGCTCAGCTGTCAGCCCCTCTTCTGTCCAGCTGGGGTATCTGTCCAGTGCTCATCTGACCATGAGCCCCCATGCTGGCCTCGCAGGGAGGATCCAGGAGGCAGGGCCCCCACTCACTGAATGCTCCCTCTGCCCAAGGCATTGTGCCAAGCACGCCATGTACTCTTTCATGTTCTTATCCATTCATTTACTTTATTCATATAGTTATGTCTGGATTTGTCTCAAAAAAATTTTAAGGTAAATTTGTTTTTCAACCTTCACAAAAACTCTGAGAGGTAAGAATTATTATTTCCATTTTAAAGACCATTATTTCCATTTTAGAGAGGGGCAGCCACATAGTGAGTGGCCACAGCCACTGGCAGAACTGGAGTTTGAACTTTGGTTGCTTGGACTCCAAATCATATTCTCTTTTTTTCATGAATAGACTTAAAAAACAACTACAAAGCATTTGATATATACAAAAGAACACATGTAATGCATATGTAGGTCATAAACCACAATAAGAACATGTCTCCCCTGGAAACCTGCTCCCCTCGGGTTTTCTGTGGGCCACACGACCTCCAAAGGAACATTGCTGGGGACTTGCCACAGCCAAGTGCTCTCCAGCCTTTTGTCCTGGGACTCTCCCATCTCCCTGGGAGGCAGGCATTTCATCCTCAACATACAGATGGGGAAACTGAGGCACCAAGGCTCTCCCACTCAGGCCAAGGTTCCAGGAGGAAGGATGTGGTAGACAGAAGTTCAGCCTGGTCTGTTTGATACCCCACACCACCCTCCCCACCGGCCCAAAGCCTAGGGCTTCCACACCTGGCCGCCCCTCACACGCTCCGTGGACATTTTTGAGAACGTCCATCCTTGGGCTCCATCCCTGAACTTGTAGATCAGAATCTCCAGAGCTATGGCCCAGGAAGCTGTCATGTTCAAAACTCCCCCAGCAACTCCACGCAGCTGCCCACAGCCAGCAGTGGGTGATGAACGTTCTCAGGGAAGTGCTGCAATGAGTGGCTGGCAGAGGCGAGGATGGAGCTGTGGGCAAGTCTACCTACCTGATTCTGCTGCTCATGATCCTCCATGACCTGCAGCCCAGAGGAGGGCCTCAGAGACCCTCCAGACGGAAACACATAAACCCTTCCCCCAGGCAAAGTGTGTACCACCTCAAAGGCTGTCATCGTCACAGATGATCAAGGTCACTTAATACATGAGTATTAAGGGTTTCTAATGTTTGGTGTTTATAAAGTAAAAGGAGCCAACGTTGGAGTTTACTGAGGACTTGAACGCAGTGTCCTACTGAGAAGTCTGGCTGCCATCCGGCTCTTGGCAGCAGAGGTGGCTGGGAATTCTGCAGTCTGGGGGAAGGCTACACGTTGCTGGCATCCTGCTGGTGCTGTCTGGAGTTGGCTGTGTTTTTCAGTCATTGCTCTTCTTGCTCCTTGGCTGCACATTGCTGTGAATTCAGCTTCACCCATCTCCATGGTGTTTGTAGGGGGTTGTTTGGTTAATTCTGCAGTGCGTAGTGATGCCCATTTTGCATCAACCATCTGGGGAGTCTATAATTTTCCAATGACTAGACTCTAGTGTCATAGATACTATGATTCCCATGGGAACCTCCACGTGCCTGCTGCAAAGGCAGATAGATGTGTGCGTGTACCTCTGGGTTCCCCAAATTTACTTCATGGCAACACTTCCTACTATCACACAGTACCTTTCTCATGGAAAACTGGGACTTGATAAGGCAATGGGCCATGGGGTCTTTTGTCCTGCTCCAGCGGGTCACCCATCAGCAAAGTTTGAGAGCCATCAGCCTAGAGGCAGCAACTCTTAGAGCTGGGAGAGGCCCCGGACCCAACATCAGGGAGCCTCTGAATGTGCTACGGTTTCTTTAATCAGCTGAACCCAAGAAGTAGTTTCCTCCAGTTTTTAAGACTATGGCCCAGCACATGGACAGTGGCTGCCTTGAGGGGCTGTCCAATAATGTGAAATTTCATTTACAGCAGTAAAGGAGCATAGCTTGTGAGTGTTAATATTGGATTACTTCCCCTCATAGTTAGCTGCCTCCTCACTTCACTGTTTCCATGGCAACACTTCTCAAACACCACTTCATACTCTGAATACACAATGTAAACAATCTGCAGTTGAACATTTCCCAATTTAGGGGTTTGGAGCCCAAGCCAGCCGGTCTGCCGTTCGGAAGGTGCTGAGAAGCGGGAGGCTGGCGGAACTCACGGCAAGGACTGCCAAAGCCAGGCTGGGCTGGAAGGCAAAAGGCCACTCCCTGAGTACTCTGCCCTTCCTTAGGGGGGCATTTAGTACAGGACGGGCTAGGAGTGACTTACAGAACTGGCAGGGACTCCCCATTACTTAGAGATGAGGAGCTTCAAGCTCCAAGAAGCGAAGTGACTTTCCCATTGTCACACAGGTCTGTGATGGAACCAAGACCAGAATGAGGGCTTGTCCAGGCACTACAAATGCTCACCCAGTGTGTGCTCCTGAGCATCCCCACCCAGCACCCCCACCCCTCACCCCCTGGTCATGGGTATTCCTTCCCATTGAGTCTAGAGGCTGAATCATACTTCTCAATTTCAACACAACGTCCGTGAGCCCAGATGGACACCACTGACTGGCTGCATGGGCCTCAGCTCGGCCTGCATGCAGGCAGCTCCGCAGGCCCTGGTCTCTCTACTAAGGAAAGCAGGGACTTGAAAGTCCTTAGAAGATGGCTTTTGGGGAAAGAGTTCCACTCCAGAAATTATATTCAACGTCTTGTGTGTGTGGTTTGTACACCTTTCTAAAGTGTACAAACCACATATGATAACATAGACAAATGTCTATAGGATTAGTTGGATTTTCAAAGGTCTCCATGATCGTTAAGATGGTGGCCCATTGCATTTAAACTCTTACCAGCTAATACCTCATAAATGAAGTTTGATTTTATAGAAATTTGGATGTGAAACCGTATGAGATGAGATTTTGGTATCTTGATAGGCGGTAGGGGAGTGAGGGACAGAAACTATGCAAAAGAGGGCAATGGGAAAACAAGAGGGATCCGTAGCAGCTCTATCTTGGGCAGGCCATGGCATCCCCAGTTTCTTCCTTGGTTCTAGCGTGAATGCTTCTAAAAATCATCGCATGGTTCTTTGCTATAAAACTCAACTACTGAATATTAATGCTTTGTGGCAAGGAGAAAATTGCTGTCTCAGAAAGGCTTCTTCTCTTACAGGTCGCGGAGGCTCCATTTATTAAGTTTTTCTCAGGGGCACAAATGTCCTAAACGTATGTGTCTCAAGGCCAGATGCTTTCTTATTCAAAGACAACAGGGCTTCCACTTAAGGCTCTCTTACACAGGGCAAGGCTGAGATGAAATGGCTACAGGAAACCTCTCCTGCCCCCCCATGGTAAAGCATATCCTGCACAAACAGGCATGTCCCAAAGCAGTGGGGGGCATTTGTGAGGGGACTGAGAAAAGGTTAGAGAAGGTTTTTGCAGAGCCAAGAATGCAAGACTGGAAGTTTGGATCCACAGAGGGCCATTGTGAAGTGTGAATTCAAAGACAGTTCAATTTGAGTTCTAAAGCTCACCGTTCTGGCTGTCTGCTAACTGTCTTTTGATCACTGACCTTTGAAACAGAATATTAATAATAAGTTTATACACTATTATTTACCAGCAGCCTGAGGGATTAGAATTCTCTCAGCTTGAGTGGCCATATGACTGCTCACATGCACGACCCAGAGGAAGATGGTTTTAGCCTTTGGCAGAAGGAAGAACGTAATTGTGTGTTTTGATGACTGAAGAACTCCTCTCTCTCCTTTGATATCTTCTTAAATATCTGCATTTTCCTACCTGAAATATCTTCATCCTATAGTCAGAATTTGCTTGAGAATTTGCTTTCAGAACCTGGATAAAAAAGGGTTGGGGGTGGGGAGGAGAGGCCCCTGAAGCTAGCCAACAACGTTCATCAGAAATCCTTTAAATTAATTTAGAACACTGAGTCATACAGGCCCATCAACATTGCATAACAGCCATTAAAGTATTAGTATTACTTTGGGGGGCACTTCATTATGCAACCCAGTAGTAAATCTCCTTTGGGCCTTTTTTTCAAAATTCCCAAAAAGAGTTGCAGTTTGCTAATTTATTTTTGAATGAGCTGAGTCTGTGTTCATCCCAGCCTCCTATTCAGTGCAAGATGGTGAGCCATGCAAAAGTTGGCATCTAGCATTAAAGAGGTGCTGTATATTTTTAAAACACTTCCAATCATATGCAAAGGCAGAACCACCAGTTCACTCATTTACCAAGTGTTTACTGACAGCTTCTATGTGCAGGAGAGTGAGGCTGGACATAGAACACATCTGATTTTCCATCTTGCTTTGTCTTTCTGGGTGTCAATTTCCCCAACTATCAAAGGAGGACTTGGACAGGAAGGCTCATTCTTGAGGCAGGATGGCTAAGAGCAGGGATTTGGGACCCAGACCACCTGGTTTTGAATCCCAGCTTGGTCACTTACTAGCTGTGTAGTTTGGGCAAGTTACTTAATGATTCAGAGCCTTGGGCTCTTACATGTGTGAACTGGTGATCGTGATGGTAGTTACTTTGCAGAAGTATTGAAAGGATTAAATGGGTCAATAAATATAAAGTTATTTGAATGCTGCCTGGCCCACAGCAGGGATAGAGAAATAGGATCTGTTATGATTGTTCTTGCTGAGGCCCTAGCAAGATGACTGCTCACTAAACCATTTCCTCTCCTCCTTCATCCCCTGTCCCAGCCTTCATGGAAGCCTTGGCCGTGTCGCTGAGTTCTAACCCATGAAATGTGGGTGGGTACAAAGTCACCACATCCAGGTTTGACCCATAAAAACCTTCCACATGGGATTGTCCATGTCTTTACCCCTCTGTTGTTCCAGTGCAGATGAGCTTGGCACCCCCAGAAGCCATGTGTGGAAGATGGCACAGCCACAAGATGCAAGGGACAGGAGCTCTGAATAACCACTTGGACAAGAGCCACCTACCAATACAAACATTTTTGGACCTCATGTGAGTGAGAAATAAGCTTCAAAAGTGCTAAGCTCATGAGATTTGGGGACAGCTAGAGTTACTACAGCAAAGTGCTGGCTGGGCTAGGTACCGAGTGTGATGGGGACTAAGACATTTTCTCAGGGGGACTGAACCAGCTTGCAATGGTCCAATCGCTTGACTCCAAGTTTCTGATGTTATCTGGGTAACGACCCAAGGACACTGAGTCCTCAAGCTGAGGACAAGAGCTCGTATGTCTAGCAAGTGCTGGCCTGGTCTCTGGCAAGCTTCCTGCAGACAGCTGCCTGAGCTGGCTGCCTGGGCTTACTGCCCCCACCTTCTGGACAACGGGGCAGCATTTCCACCCAGATGCCACAGGGAGCTCCTCAGGTTACTCAGGCAGTAGCCCATGTTCAAAATACATGATCTCAGTCCTCAGAGCTTTGTCTGTCTCTGTCTTCCTAGACTTGGCCATCTTTTGAGTGGGAATTAGCAGGAATGTTCATACAGGAGCCTCCAAAGTGGGCTGAATAAAAATTTTCCTCATTAAAACTCAAAGCAAAACACACTTCCCGACAAAGCGCAGGACTGAAAGAGGCTCACCATGTGTGCTGGCTTCTCTTGGGGAGTGATTTGGCAGACATGCACCTGAGTTGGAGAGGTGTCTGTCCCAGCAGTCCCAGCTGCATTTAGCAACTCCCCTTGTGGCAGAATCTCTCTACCTTTGATGAGAATCTCCTCCAACACTGTCCCACTCTCCTAGCACTTGTCATTTTTCTCCTGGCACAATTGTCATTTCCACCCAGGTATTGAAGGCCCTTCCAGAGATGCAGATGCCAGAGCTTTTAAGGCCTGAGCCATTAGCAAGAAATGAAGGAATGCAAAAGCAAGAGATAGCATGGCCACAGAAAAATGAAAACCCAAGCTGCTCCAGCCTTTGGCTGTGCAGTGCACTGGCCATAAAGGGAAATCTGGCTTTTGTGTATTGCCACAGCTTATATGGAGCAAGGAGAGGCCAATCCAATAGCAGGAAATGAGGAAGGGTCTGAATTGGAGCCCCTTTTGAGCCCTTGCCAAATAGTCCTTCCTATTGTTCCCTGTGGTGATCCCAACCTGCCTTATTTCCACTCTCAGACTGACAAGAACTTCTACATTCTCAAAGGGCAGTGGGTGGGGGGTAATCTGTGGTTTGCAGCTTGAGGTGAAGGCTAGGACTGCGACTTATTACCTGAGGGAGGCTGGACTAGTCACTTAGTAACACTTCTGCAACTCTCGTAGAGGCTGATCATTGTCCACTTAAGTTCCTTCTGGTTCCCACAGTAACAGAATTCTCACTGGGCACATGCTGCTCAGACATTTCCCAGACTTCCTTGTTTAGGTGCGGTCATATGACTAAGTTTCCATCAATGGAATACAAGGAGAAGTGACACTGGCCACTTCCAGGTCTGTGACTTGTGACATTGGGCATGCTTCTTCCATGCTCTTTTCTCCTTTCTTGTTGATTGCAGCCCAGATGTGGTAGTGAATCAGCTTTGACCACATGGATGATGATAATGCCCCAGGGGATGCAGAGCCACAAGGTGGAAGGAACCTGGGTCCCTGAGTGATGATGAGAAGCAGAGCTTCCTTCCACACTTGGACTGCTCTATAAAAATATTGCATACAAAAGAAAAAAAAAAAGAAATTGCTTCATTTTTTAAGTTGCTCCAGTGCTGGGTTTCTTTAATAGGGTTCGTTAGCCTTCTCTAACTTATATGTTCCTGTAAGGTTATGGTATAGTAAGATAGAGAACTGTAAAGTGCTACACAGTTAGGTGCTCCATAAATGCTTTCTGAATGAGTGGTGAGCAAAGGGACTGGTTATTTCCATGTTTAAATTCTGAGAATCTGCCGGGCATGGTGGCTCATGCCTGTAATCCCAGCTATTTGAGAGGTAGAGGTAGGATGATTGCTTGAGCCCAAGAGTTTGAAACCAGCCTGAGCAAAAACACTAAAACAGTAAATCCCAAGAATCTGAGAAGCAGTCTTAGAACATATGTAACAGCTATATACTGTGACTGCAGGGAACCCCAGGCCTTGTCTGTTTAAGATCTTTCCTCCTTTGCTGGGGTTTCCCACCATGAGTCAGTGACCACAAGATGACCCAGGCAGGAGGCAGCTGTGGCACACAGCCTTCTGTCTCTATAGGAACTAACTTATCCCATGAGCTAATCAGCTTGCCTGTCAGGGTGAGCATCTGTGACATGGGGTAGTAGGTGGAGGGTGTTTAAAGGGCAGAAGACTGAGTTCAAATCCATCTGTCTCTGACTCCTCATGCAAATTGGAGCAGGCCACTTAATTGTGAAGGACCTTTGCTTCCTGTGTATCTGCAAAATGGGGGTACTAATTCTGGCTCTGCCTACTCCCTAGGGCTAAGAAACACACTCAAAAGATACAACAACAGTGAAAACACTGCCTATGGCAGATGCCAATGGAAGAAACACGACAAGTCAAGTCACATTTTCTGAATGTGGGCTGGGTATGCTTGTCTCTTTCTTCCAAGAATATTTATTGAGCACCTGCTAAGCCCAGGTAGTGAGCATGGTAGTTCCTGTCCTCACAGAGCTTAGAGTCTGGTGGAAACTATATATTATACAAGGAAGTAGGCAGTTACCATACAGCGTGATGAATTATGTGATAGAAATTCAAGGCACCATAAATATACAGAAGAGGGCTCCTAACTCAGGCTTCAGGGCGCCTGGAATGCTTTTCAGAGGAAATGATCTCTCCTCTAAGGTGGAAGCAAAGCAAAAGTTTTCCAGGGTAAGGGGGCTTTGGAAGTGGGAAGCATGTTCCAGGCAAATGGGACAAGGGTCACCCTTGAAGAACAAGAAAGTGCCCCAGAGAGTCTCAGGATGGCTGGAGCTTGGAGCTGAAGGAGGAGCATGATGACAGATTGGGCTGGAGGGGCCAGAAGGATCTGGAGCAGGGGTTCTCAACCCTGGATGCAGCTTGGAGAAAATACTCATGCTCAGGGCACCTCCACCTCTGATGGTTGAGAAGCTCCCCAGGTGATTCAAATGTGCAGCCAGTGTTGGAAGTTTAGACCGTGCGGGATCTTAAAAGCCAAGCTAAAGAGTTGGAAGTTTATCCAGAGAGCCTCTGATGGTTTTACGGAAGGAAGGGATGTAATCAGATTTTTCTTTCTCCAGATGCTGGGTGAAGGGAATGATACAGAAAGACTGGGGTTAGAGAAGCTGGTTAAGGAGGCTGCTGCAGTGATCCAGATGAGAAATGGACCCACAGCTGTTGATAGGGATGGCAAGAAGTGGACAGATCCGAGGCCTGGTTGATGATGGGCTGGGCAGAAACATGTGGGAGACGTGGGAAGACAAAGGCCATCCCTTGAACATGCAGGTCTGGATTACCAAGAAGTTTCTAGCTAGAGATACAGACTTGTAAGTGGGCAGCAGGGAGAACCAATGCACTCTCCCAGGAAGGGGGGTAAATGGTGAGAGGAACAGAGAGACTGGAACAGAACCCCGGAGGACCAGGGACGGGTATATCCCAAAAGGACCAAGAGGGGCTGGTGAGCTGGTCAGAGAAGGAAGAGAAAAACCAGAAGTGCACATTGTCAAGAATGTGAAGAATGGTGGCTAGTAAGAGTCACATGTGTAAGAGGGTCAAATTCTGGGAGATGTATTCGCAGGTCACTGGTAACCTTGACAGTGAAGTGGGGGTCGGTGCCTGGGGTCGGGCTGAAGTGGTGGTGACAGCAGACACCATCCAACAGGGGCAACTGTTCTTTATCTATTTGTTTGCTCATTCAATACTTTATACATGAAGCACCTAATGGCCAGGTGCTGTGTTCGGAGCTGTGGATAAGATGGCAACTCCTGAGACCTTCTCCCACCAAGAGGAGACAGATAATCTCACCAGCATCACAAAACAATGAGATAGAAATGCTAGACTGAGGCTGGGCACGGTGGCTCATGTCTGTAATTCCAGCACTTTGGGAGGCGGAGGCAGGTGGATTGCCTGAGCCCAAGAGCTCGAGATCAGCCTGGGCAACATGGTGAAACGCTGTCTCTATTAAAATGCAAAAAATTAGCAGGCATGGTGGCACATGCCTGTAGTTCCAGCTACTCAGGAGGCTGAGGCTTGAGAATTGCTTGAGCTCGGGAGGCGGGGGTTGCAGTGAGCCAAGATCGTGCCACTGCACTCTAGCCTGGGCAATAGAGCAAGGCTGTCTCCAAAAAAAAAAGAAAAAAAGAGAAATGCTACAATGGAGATGTACTCCACGGGTTTTAGGGCATGGTGGAATCAACTACTAGGGAAGAGGAAGAGGAAGGCAAGGAAGGAGGGGCAAGGTTTGCATTGATGTGGTCATCATCAAGGCTGCCCATTGTAGAGTTCAGATCTTAGCCAGCAGTGGAAGAATGGTACTTCTGGACCTCCTCATGGTTTGGTGGGGCCATGTAACCAGCCTGGACCCCTGAGTGGTGAGTAGTGGTGACAGAAGTCATATCCCGGCCAGATCATCTGATGGTCAGCACAGGAGGTGCCAGAGGTCTCTTGTCCCTCGGGCACTGCAAACAGTCATGTTGAGACTGTGGCTGCTTCCATGTGCCTGAGTAACCCCTCCTTGAGACACACACCTCTTGGCAGACCGGAAACCCGAGGTAGAAACACATTTCTGCTGTTTTAGTGCTGTGACTCTCATCGTAGCATCCCTTCGCCCAGTGTTCTTTGAAGTGTAGCCCCTAGACCAGAAGCATCAGCTTTGCTTGGGAGCTTGTTAGAAATGCTCATTCTCAGGCCCTACTCTGAATCTGAATTTACTGAAGCAGAAACTCTGGGAGGTCGGGAGGGGGCGATTCAGCAACCAGAGTGTTAACAAACTCCAAGGGATTCTGAAGCATGCTGAAGTTTGAGAACCGCTGCCTATCTGGGGCTGAGGGACAGTCATCTTCAAGGCAGAGCAGAAATTAGAAGTCATGGAGAAGGTCATTCTAGCAAAGAAATTTTTTTTTTTTTTTGAGATGGAGTTCCACTCTTGTCTCCCAGGCTGGAGTGTAATGGCGTGATCTCAGCTCACCACAACCTCTGTCTCCCGGGTTCAAGTGCTTCTCCTGCCTCAGCCTCCCAAGTAGCAGGGATTACAGGCACGCACCACCATAGCTGGCTAATTTTGTGTTTTTAGTAGAGACGGAGTTTCTCCATGTTGGTCAGGCTGGTCTCGAATTTCCGACCTCAGTCTCCCAAAGTGCTAGGATTACAGGTGTGAGCCACCTCTCCTGGCAGAAAACTTTAAAAAATGAAGTCAGATACATATTAAATGGTGAGGCTCATCCCGTCACAGGAAAGGATTTTTCAGGAAAAATATCCTGGTACCTACCTCCCATGGGCTGAGACATCTTAACAAAATGGCCTAAACTCTGGCCATGCAGACCGTTCTCTGCAGTATCATATCAGAAGATGTGATTGCAGAGGAGATATTCTGAATCCAAAGGCACTGAAGCTGGGACCAAGATAAACCCAGCAACTCATTTTCCATTTGTCCCATGGCCTTTGCTGATTTAGAAAATGTTCCTGAATGCTTTGAATCCAAAAGGTACATAAAACCCAATTCTCTCTTCTGCAGAATGAGTCATTAGAGCTGTAGCTGAGGCTATTTGGTAATGGGCACTATTTAAATAAAGTGAAAAGTACAATTTCAAATGAATTGCTTTTTAAACTGTCAAGTAAAAGGAATCCATCAGTGCATAAGAAATTATTCCAAGGGTTCTAACTATTAACTGAAAGCAGGTGAAACATGTCAAAGAAAAGAAAACGTTCTATTAAAGAGCTGATGGAATGGCTAAAGACAGACACCTAATGACTCCTTTGGCCTGTTTTGGACTAAAAATCATGTATTTTCACCAGGCCTAGGTGAGAGCTCCATGGACAAAAGTTTTAAGAAAATATTAAATGCTGGCTGGGCACGGTGGCTCACACCTATAATCCCAGCACTTTGGGAGGCTGAGGTGCCTGGATCACAAGGTCAGGAGTTCAAGACCAGCCTGGCCAACAGGCTTTACTAAAGATACAAAAAATTAGCTGGGTGTGGTGGTATGCACCTGTAATCCCAGCTACTCGGGAGGCTGAGGCAAGAGAATCACTTCAACTCAGCAGGCAGAGGTTGCAGTGAGCTGAGATCATGCCATTGCACTTCAGCCGGGGTGACAGGGGGAAACCTCAAAAAAAAAAAAAAAAAAAAAAAAAGAAAAAAAAAGAAAAGAGAAAGAAATTATTAAATACTAGTAACACAAGATGGCATTTTGTTCATTGGTATTGCTTTTCGTACATTTAAACCAACGCGACCCTGACACTGTTTTCTGGACAGGACAACAGCATATTATCACTTTAACTTCTCCCTTTGGCTTAAATTTGCTGCCAAGGGTCCTTGGCTAGCTCTCCAAGTGTCATATTTAACAATGTTTTATAGTCTTCTGCTTGCTACTGCTGAACGCCTCCCTGTACAGTTTAGTCAATGAGAAGAGAATTCTGCAAACGTATGAAAAGTGTCTTTTCTGTCACTGGCAGGCATGCTTGGTTGAGGTCACCAGTAAGGAAAGCAGACTCAGTGTTAAGGCATCTCTACAGACAAACAGAATTCTGGCCTTTTCCATTTCATTTCCTCTAGGGGTTTCCACTGCAATTAGTTTTGTGTTCATGCCTTCAGTATCTCTGTTGGTATTGAAACGGAGCTGCTAAAAATAGTGAGCCTGCTCCCTTTTCGGCCCTCTGGCACCTCTAACCTGTGTCACTATGGCAGACAAACACAAGCAAAATGATCCTTGCTTACTCTGTCCAGGGGAATCAGTGATGACCAGCTAGAGGCATTGAGCATGCTTGAAAAGGGAGCACCTCTCACACGTGAAGGTGCACACAGATTTCCAAGGGATCTTGTTAAAAATGTACATTCTCACTCAGTAGGTCTGGGGTGGGATCTTAGAGTCTGTGTGTCTCATAAGCTCTTAGGCACTTCCCATGCTGCTGAGGACCACCCAGTACTGAAGGGGGCTGCGAGGGAACACTGCACATTCTACACAACAGTGACTTTTAGAACCCTCCTGAATCGGGCGTTTATCTAAGGGCCTTGCTCCCTTTTGATTTAGGGTTCCTTGAAAGCAGAGGCTGGGTCTCATTCATTTGTTATTGTTTTGTTCTCCGGTTGGCACTTGGCACAGGGCCTGCACACGGTGGGTATTTATTTAATTAAAGAGTTGGACTTGTTCCAAAAAGGATTTTAAGTGGTCTTAACCCCTAGCAGGCACTAAACAGGTGGCGATGAATCGGCCGGGAAGGGGTAGTCACAGACCTCCTGGGCTGGGGTCCCCTCCACCTGCCTGCACCCGTATCACCCCTCAGCTGCCGTTCCGAAAATTTCCCTCCTGCCCCGTTCTGTAAAGCGGTTTACACCAGAGAGCCGACCAGAGAGGAGAAAAACAAAACCAAACCAGAAAGCCTTGAGAAACTGTAAGGCTTAGGAACATCAAAAGCTCAACGGTCGGTGGTGGGGCCCGCAGGTCTCTCTGATTTCCCTCTCTGCCCGGTCTCCAGCTTTTTTGCAGTTCTGTGTCGCGGCCCCGCAGGTCCCCAACAGCCCCGAGAGCCCTGAAGGAACTGGTCCCAGGGGGTCCGGGTGCCTGTTGGCTTGGTGCGAGCCTGTTTGTTAGCTCCGCACGAGCAATTAATCTCCTGCACCTCCTGCCCCGGGTGGAGGCGGGGTGGGGGTGGGAGAGCGCTTCGGGTCGCCTTGAGGTTCGGGGAGCCCGGACCGGAGTGACAGCTCTGCAGAAACCCTCGTTCTAAGAGTCCCCAGTGGTGCCATAACCTGTTCCTCTCCGCAGCAGCCTCAGAGGGTAAAGGAAGGGCTCGTTGCAGCTCCGTATGGAAGGAGGGAGTGAAAAAGGGAGAAGGAAGGGGATTATATTGGTCAGTAGTTGGACCTCACGGGGGAAGGGAAGGGTGCACGGGGGAGTGCGCCCTACGGGTGCAGTACACGTGCTGGGAAGGGCGGGGGGGGTGAGAGGCGGGCAGGAGGGGAGGAGTAGGGAGGCGAGAGCCGCGGGCTGGAGGCGCCACGGCCTCGCAGACGCAAGCGCCCGCAGCTGAGGAGCCGGAGAGAAAGTTCCCGGGGAGAGCTCGCCCCTGGGAGGGCCGACGTCGAGCCTGCTCGCCGCGAGGGTCTCAGGTCCGGCGCGTCCAGCCGACCTTCCCGCTGCGCGCACTCGGCTGCCCGGGCTCGGCTCGCCAGGAAGCAGGGGAGCATCGCCGGTTGGCAGCCGGGGCGGCCGCCGCCAAACTTGGAGGAGGAGGATGCTGAGAGTGGGCGCGGCGGCCCGGGGTGCAGGGGCGCACTGAGTGCTCCCACGGCGCTGCTGCCAGGGCTGTGGCCGGGCGAGCGGGCCGAGGCGGAGCGGGCAGGTAGCGGCTCCACCGCCGGGACTGCGCCAGCCCTGCGAGCCCGGGCCGCCAGCGCCACCGTGCCGGCGTCGCCTTCTCGCCACGGAGCCATGGTGCGCGGAGCGCGCACGCCGCGCGCGGGACTCTGAGCTCCGGCCGCGCCGCGCGTCCCCACCTTCCCAAGGGGCTCCCCCGCCGACCTCTCCCGCGGGCCATGAGGCTTTGGCCTCGAGCTCCTCGCCTCTGAGCCGCGCACCGCCTGCTCCAGCCCCAGCGCCGCTCGGCCACTGATAGCACTCCCGCCGCTGAAGCTCCCCATCCTCTCCCAGGGACGGCACCCAGGCGCTCCGGGATGGCGTTCCGCGGGACCCTTCGGCCGCTCAAAGTTCGCAGGAGGCGAGAGACGCTGCCGCAGCAAGTTGGCTTCGTGTGCGCGGTGCTGGCCCTGGTGTGCTGTGCGTCTGGCCTCTTCGGCAGCTTGGGTGGGTGTTGGTACGGGTCCCCTCTTCCCAGGGAGTTGGGGGCTTTGGCTGGGGAGTCTCGGGGCAGCTCCAAGATGTTTCCCCCTCCTTCCTCGGCAGCGTGGTCCCAAGGGTTCATCCAGTCTCCTCCTCTCCGGGCAGGTAGAGCGCGCCCAGGAGGGCTGATGGACGCTCTGGGCGGTGGCGCGGGTTCCCCTGAGCTGCGCGCGGCCCCTCGGGGCTGAGGACGCGGCTGCCGGTGTGTGTTACTAAGACGAAAGCAAGAACCGCTTCTGTCCCGGGAGTGCGCCCGGAATGGGCAGCGTACCTGCGGGCTGCAGGCATGAATTCTCTTGGTCTGGGGTAGGCAAAGCTGAGCGACCCGCTTTCCTATTCTGCAGAGCCGCAAGGATTGTGCTGTGGGTCTCTGGAAAACCCAGTTTCAGAGGCTGGGAACTGTCACTGCGTGTCGCCCCTGCCCCAGTTCAAAGGGGTGCCCTGAGGTGTTCTTCCCAAACCCTAAAAGCGTTGGGGCAGTCTGCCTCGGGGGATTTCCGTGTTTCACCATCGCTTTCTCAACTTCTCTTAAACCCCATGGAGGGAGAAGGCTGGTGTGTGGAGCCTCGACCCATGCCCCCTTCTCCAGCAAGAGGGATTCGGGAGTAGTTTAGGCTATACAAATTTCGGGTGGAGTGGGAAGAGAGAAGGAACTAATCAAAGAACTGTTTAGGGGAATATGACCCCATGTGTAAAGTTCAGGAAACATTCACTTCCCTAATCGCTTCATTTTAAGTTGATGCTGTGAACCTTTTAGTTTCATTTTTTTTAATGTAAAAAAAAATAATAAAATAAAACAAATGCTGGTGACTTAACGACCAAGACATGGAGGTAAAGCGGGTGGTAGCTTCTTGAGCGGTTAGGAAGGCCATCAACATCCAGAGACAATTTAGGGTTAAGGTTACACTGATAGGTAAAAATCAAGTGGAACTTCACATTTTCAAAATCACTGCCTTTCGAAATCTAAACTTTGTGATTTGAAGATCACAAGGGTTAAATGGTGGCTCTTTCCAATGAAACCCAGGAAGGTTATTTCGAATATCTTAGTATCTGGTGCTTTGCAATTGGGCAAGTCAGTGTTGGGTTATTTTTCCCCCTCAATTACACACCAGAAATAACAACATACCTAGAGGCTCTTAGATGTCAGCATTACAGAAGAGGTATTATTACCCAGCTGAAGCAGTGCACATCAGGAGAGGTAAATGAATACTTTGAAGGTCTTAAAGTGAAAATCATTTTTATTTGCTGGATCAGGAATTACCTTTAGGCGTTAAAGTGTGTTTGGCTGTGGGCATCCGCAAATTCTCTCTTGTTCAGTATGGCCCCTGGACCAGCAGAATCAGCACCATCTGGGAGCTTGTTAGTGCAGAATCCCAGGTCCCACCCCAGACCTGCTGAATCAGAATCTGAATTCTAACAAGATCCCCAGATGATCCACGTGCACATTCAAGTGTGAGGAGCACTGGGCCAGCCTGCATCCGGCCTGCCCACCTGCTTCTGACTTTTACTATTCATTTGTAGTTCCTCCAGGGTAGGGGGCCCTCTGAGAGTGTCTTTTACTGGAAGAACACTTAAAGGATCACCTATCTAAACCATTTGTTGCACCTGTGAGGTGCTGAGACCACCTCAGTCTTGGCCAAGGTGCTGACCCATCTGGGACTAGAAACAATGAACTAGATCTAGGAAACAGACCATTGTATGTAAGCAGGTGATATTATACTTCCAATCATCCTATCAGTCCCGAAAGATGGCTCTGAATAGGCAAGCAGGGTTGTTGCTGACATAGCCAGATACACAAATGTAAAGTCATTTTGGAGATGCCACCATCACACTGACCTAATGGCATCTGTGACTTGTTTTCCAATCCAGGGCACAAAACAGCTGCGTCTAGCAAACGTTTCCTGCCAGACATGTGGAGAAATAGAAAGTTGATGGCTCCAGTGAATGGGACACAGACAGCCAAGAACTGCACAGATCCTGGTAAGAAATCAATTCTTCTCCGCCCTGTCTGCTAAGACATTTGGCCTGACCTGGAGATGGTGCTTATGTGGGCAGTTATGGCCAGAGCTGAGCGAGGTGGCTTATGGACCTGAGTGGGAAAGGGCGGCCATGAAGTGTTGAAAGGTAACAGAAAGACATTCGTCAATGGTGCTGCTAAGCAACTCAGTGCTTTCTTTATCCAGCAACTGAAAAGGTCACATTCAAGAGTTTAAAATGTTACTTTTTGTTCTCACAGTGTTCTTGAAAGCTAAGTGTTTTCCCTGCTCTCTGGATTTTGTTTGTGGCTTGAGATGCCTCCGTTTTCTTTCCCTTTTGCTCATTGTAGTCATTACTGGAGCTCTCACAGTGGCAGATCCAGCTGCTGTGGCAATAGTGTGTTGAGATGGCCCACCAGGGTCTGAGCATGCGTGGGCAGCTGCAGGGTAGGACATGCTGGGGTGCTGCAGCCATTTCTCTCCAATGGGAGTCTGCAGGGTATCATTCAGCCCTGGAGACTGATTCTGCTTGCCCCATTTTGATGTTCTTCAGACTTTTCTTGGGGGTCTGAGGCGGTAGAAACCCAGAGGTGACATCTTGTCTGTTCTCCTGCCACAAGGAGGCTTTGTTTAAATGAGTGAAGAAGATTCTCAGGAGAAGAGAGTGTTATGGGTAGAGAGCAGAACTCGCAGCCACTGCCCAGACCGCAGGCTGGGCACTTCTACGCTGGAGCTCTGGCTCCAGCCCTTAAGATCTTTGTGAGGAGGATCTAGGGGATGATACATTCATAAGCTCTTAGGGAACTGTGAGGTGTTAATATAGATGGCTTTGCTACTGGATTGCTGGGCAGATCATATCATCTTTTTGGATCTCTGTTTTCTCACCTGTAAATGGGCAGAATAGTTGCCCATTGCAGGGTTGTTGGCAGGAACTGGGAAGGTTTTGTTTGGGACTGGGCATAAAAGGGGATAGAGCTCCAGGGCAAAGGAGCAGGGTTGGATGGCAGTCCCCATGTGTTTGATGGTCATACTCTATGAGGCAAGTCTCATCCCCATTTTACAGGTCAGGAAAGATTTAAGGAGAAAGCACAAGTTGCTCAAAGTCACACAACTCGTAAGAGGTGAGGCTGGCTTGAGAACATAGGCCTGTGTAACTTTGAGCGGCTCCCCATGCTTAGGAGGGGGAGGCCTCCTGTCAAAGTTTTCATACTGTTTTTAGGACCATCAGCTTCCCTGCCCTCAGATGCCTTCTGAGAAGTCCACCGGGATGGACATGGTGGTGGACAAGTGCAGGCTTGCAGAGAAGGGCTGGGATTCCCTTGGACCCTGGGTGATTCTACCTGTCCAGGTGATCTAGCAAGCGGGGGTGCTCATCCTGTCATTCCCTCCCCCAGGGTGTCTCCTCTCATCAGCCAGACTGGTGGACATGTGAGCCAACTGACAAATGGCAAGGGTCATTGGCACCACACTAAACGTGCATGAGGCCAAGGATGGTTAATGCTGGGGGCTGTTCCCACCCATTCCGGGCACTAGAAATGCTGGAATTGGCACCATCCCCATGGGAAAACTTTGCTATTCTGGGTAAAGAATCAGGGTTTGGGAATATTTAGCTGGTTTAAAGCTTGCTGGTGCCCTCATCTTGGGCTGGCCACACCCTCCTCTGGTGACTTCTGTCGTACATAGCCTGAGTATGTTGGCTTAGACAGGGACCCCTTTCTTATGATAGAGTCCTCGTATGCCCCATTGTGGGCCCTGTGACTGTCTTCAGCTGTCTGATTAAAAATCATTCAATTAATGAATAAAGCATCTGTTCTATTTGACAGGAAGGCCTTACCTTGTCCCTTTTGTGGAGAGGGAAGTAGAGGGAACTTGATAGTATCTTTAAAAATAGTTAACTTTTGCATTATGCTTTATATTGACTGTTTCCAGAATATAGCCCGGATCATAGAAAGGACTCTGTAAATATTGGTCAAATGATGGAATGAAAGTGCATTTTGATGTATCACACTTTTTTTTTTTTTTTTTGAGACGAAGCCTTGCTCTGTCACTCAAGCTGGAATGCAGTGGCACGATATCGGCTCACTGCAATCTCCACCTCCTGGGTTCAAGCGATTCTCTGGCCTCAGCCTCCTGAGTAGCTGGGACTACAGGCGCATGCCACTATGCCCAACTAATTTTTGTATTTTCTGAAGAGATGGAGTTTCACTGTGTTAGCCAGGCTGGTCTCAAACTCCTGACCTCGTGATCTGCCAGCCTCAGCCTCCCAAAGTGCTGGGATTACAGGCATGAGCCACCATGCCCAGCCTATATCACACATTTTAATCCTGATCTTGTTTTTGCCAAGACAAGATACACAAAGCTCAGAAGTGTAGTGGCTTCCTAAGATCTCTTGGGGAGCTGGAACATACTGGGGCCACCTGGCTCCAGATGCCAGGCTTCTCCCTAGCCCTGCACAGCCCCCAGCTCTCCTCTCAGGCCAGGTGGGGGCTGTGGCCAGCCTTCCCTTCCAGCATCTTCCTCCCTGTCCTATGGGAATCTCTGCCCTCTTTTCATTTCACGAGTCTATATAGCAAGCACCTGCTGGTGTGTGGCCAGCTCTGTTGTGGACACGTATTGGGGAGTATAAAGTGCAAACTCCTGTCATTGAGTAACTTAGAGTAGAAAGAACAAGATCTCAACACAGGGAAAGCTAGGTGACATTGGGGGACTCCATAGGCTCCTCAGTGAGCAACCCTGCAGGAGGCACTGCAGGTGCCCAGAGGAGGATGAGCTGGCCCAGTGTCTTTCAGAAGTCACCCAGTGATTCCTGTGTAGCCTGGGGGAGTAGACGAGGCAGGCCATTCAGAGTTGCCATGACAGAACTGGGTTTAGCAGAAACAGAAATTTAGTGGCCCAGTAATTGGCGGTGTGAGACCAAAGGTTACAAGGTATCCATGGCTCTGTTTCTCCCTCTCTGGGCTCACTTATCTTCTAGCATGGGAAGGCAGTTACCACTGACCCAGCCTTATGTCCTCCCAGACTCAAATATGCTGAGGCTGAGCAGCTTCTGCAGAAGCCGGGAAGTTCTGTTGGCTTGGGTTAGCTTGGGCTGCATGACCACCCTTGCAGATTGATCTGGGCAAGGGAGTGCTGGTCCTAGGACTGGCTTAGACCTTGGTCACAGGCCGTGCCTCTGGAGAGAGGGGACTGAAGCTGCCATGCCTACCACCAGAATTCCACCTTGGAGTCCCTGACGTTAGGTACCTGGGGAGCAAATACTCAATTCTTATACCTCTTCCCCCTGGGTTCCCATCCTGGGGCTTGCTGAGATAATGAAGGCTGGATTAGAGGTTCAAGTGAGAGTTTCAGGGTGTGACAGGCAGTACCATCTGATGGCTGCCTCCCTTCTGTACAGTTGGTGGGGTTTCCTCATAAAGAATTGCAGGGCGTTTTGCATCCTCTTCAGGTTCAGCTTTAGGCTCGCCTCCATGAATTGGAGGACACCTCATCCAGTAGAGCTTTCAGGGATGTTGGAAGATGGAGCTTTAAAGGCTCCCTCCCGTGCTGAGGCACCCCTTAGATTGCGTGTCCCACAAACATTAGCTCACATCTCCATAAGAACCTCCAGTGTGTCTTTATCACCTGTGCCTTCTCATGCTCATCTTTACCTGTGAGAGGAATAACTTTGTTTTCCAAAAACATGAATGGGACCCTGCTGTAGTCTTTCTGAAGACTCTACATGGAAAATGGGCTCTGCCTGGGTTGTATCCACAGGTCTTGGTGGTAGCGTTTTGATCTCACTATTGGTGTTTCAGCATAAGCACCTGGTCACCACCCCACCCCTCCCGTCCCCTCCCTTCATTACTCTGTGTTTTTGTTTGTTTTTGTTTTGTTTTTGTCACTTGGTCACCCAGGCTGGAATGCAGTGGTGTGATCATGGCTCATGGTAGCCTCTACCACCCTGGCTCAAGTGCTTCTCCTGCCCTAGCCTCCCGAGAAGCTGGGACCACAAGCTATTTTTTTATTTTTTGTAGAGGCAGGGTTTTGCCATGTGGCCCAAGGTGGTCTAAAACTCCTCCGCTCAAGTAATCCTTCTGCCTCCACCTCCAAAGTGCTGGGACTACAGGTTTGAGCCACCGTGTGCTGCTCCCTATGTTGTTTTTATGTTTTTATGACATATATCACTATCTACCATAACTCACTTCATTGCTGTGTACCTACCCTTGAGGGCTACCTCTTCTGTGGCGAGAAGAGCAGTTCTTAATGCTGGCTGCATATTTAGATCACCTCAAGAGCTTTGTAGGAATATTCTAAAATGCCCAGGCCCCCCTCCCAGAGTGTCTGATTTCATTGGTTTGGGGGAGGGCCCAGGAATCAATACTTTTTAAGAGCACCCCAGGCAATTTCAGGAGGAAGCCAGAGGTGGTTCTCACTGGGGTGGAGACCTACTGCTCAGCACAGGGGCCTCACCTGGGAGCTTGTCAGGAATGCAGAGTCTCGGGCCCCCTGGATCAGAAGTGGCATCCTGAAGAGACGCCCAGGTGGCTCTCTGAGCTAGAGCACTGCTGGACACTTGGGAGGATGCTGAACAAAAGCAATTCAAACAAAAATGTGAAAGTTAACACTTGTTTAATGGAACCATTTTCCTAAAAACTATTTTTTTTTAATGTAGAAAGGCTTTAACAAAATCTGCTTTATTTTTGCTCAATGTTGTCTATGGAAAATTTATAATTAATTTTTCCCTAGAGATCTGAAGGCAAAACATGGGCCTCTAGACCTTAAATGTTTATTTTCATGGCTTGTGCAGAGCAAGCACTGAAGAAGGGAAGTAGATCTCTCCATGACACATGTATGAAGTAGGAATGAGTGGCAGTGACTCTGAGTCCCTTGAGGACGCTCAGCTCAGGCTGCTTTAGCAAAATATCATAGGATCGCTCAAACAACAGGCGTTTCTTTCTCATGGTTGTGGAGGCTGGCAAGTCCAAGGTCAAGGGGTCTGGTGAGGGCTCTCTACTTGGCTTGCAGATGGCCACCTTCTCGCTGTGCTCAGAGTGGCAGAAAGAGACAGCACACAGTCTCTCTTTGTCCTTTTACAAGAGTGCTAATCCCATCATGGGGGCCATACCCTCATGACCTCTTCTAACCCTAATTACCTCCCCAAAGCCCGACCTCCAACTAGCATCATTTTGGGAGTTAAGGCTTCAAACTGTGAATTTGTAGGGGACTCAAACATACGGTCTATATAAGGAAACAATGAGTTTCCGTGCATCACCTGGAATATTCGAAGACAGCTGAGAATGGACCTGGTGCGTCTCAATCTTGGCCTGTAAGTGAGAGACGCCAGGGGGACTTGAAAAGCACTGATGCCTGGGCCCAGCCCCAACCTGCAAAATCAGAAGCAGTGACAGATGCGTTCTGTGGCTGACTTTTGGAGCATCTGGGAACCATACTCTTTCTGTCCAGATCTTCCAGGCTGGGCTCCTGCCTGTCATTGCTGTTTTCACAGGCTTTCCCTGGCCACCCAGTCCAAAGTAGTCCTCTGAGTTGCTGGCTGTCTTGGCTTCTTGTTTTAGTTCCTTGAGGGTGCTAATTCTTAATTAATTAATTAATTTAAAAAAAATGAGACAGGGTCTCACTGTGTCGCTCAGGCTGGAGTGCAGTGGTACGATCTCGGTTTACTGCAGCCTTGACCTCCCAGGCTCAAGCCATCTGCCCACCTGAGCCTCCCAAATAGGTGGGATTATAGGCACACACCAGCATGCCTGTCTAATTTTTGTATTTTCAGTAGAGACGGGGTTTTGCCATGTTACCCAGGCTGGTTTCAAACTCCTAAGCTCCAGCAATCCATCTGCCTTGGCCTCCCAAAATGCCAGGATTACAGGTGTGAGCCACCACACATGGCCCACAGGCACTAATTCTATCCATTATTGTATTATCTGCTTTCCCTAACTAGACTATAAATGGGGAAAGCCTTGTTTGCATTTTAAAACCATAGTATGTTCCTCACTTTTTCCATCTGTAAAATGAGGGTGATAATTACTGTTGCTATTAACTCTTGAACAAACCTGGGTCACTTACATGTGGATTTTTTTTCTGTCTCTGCCACCCCTGAGACAGCAAGACCACCTCCTCCTCTTTCTCCTCTCAACATGGGGATGATGATGAGGAAGACCATTAGATGATCTGCTTCCACTTACTGAATATATTTTCTCTTCCTTGTGATTTTCTTAATAAAAATTTTCCTCTAGCTTGCTCTGTTGTAAGGATACAATGTGTAATACATGTGACATATATAATGTGTGTTAAACAGACCAGATGTGGTGGCTCATACCTGTAATCCCAGCACTTCGAGCGGCTGAGGCAGGTGGATCACTTGAGATCAGGAGTTTGAGAACAGACCGGCCAATATGTTGAAACCCCATTTCTACTGAAAATACAAAAAAATTAGCTGGACATTGGCTGGGCACAGTGGCTCATGCCTGTAATCCCAGCACTTTAGGGGCCAAGGTGGGCAGATCACAAGCCCAAGAGATCAAGACCATCCTGGCCAACATGGTGAAACCCTGTTTCTTCTAAAAATACAAAAATTAGCTGGGCTTGGTGGCATTCGTCTGTAGTCACAGCTACTCAGAAGGCTGAGGCAGGAGAATTGCTTGAATCCAGGAGGCAGAGGTTACAGTGAGCCGAGATCATGCCATTGCACTCCAGCCTGGGTAACAAGAGCGAAACTCTGTCTCAAAAAAAAAAAAAAAAAAAAAAAAAAATTAGCTGGGCATGGTGGTGGGTGCCTGTAGTCCCAGCTATGAAAAAAATCAAAAAAATTTGTTTCCAGAAGACAAAAGAATAAGTGTGTGGCAAGATGTTTACTTATTAACTTGCCCTCAGAAAATTTAGCTGACAAACAGTTTTTCAGTACTTACCATACACAGGCATCGTATCATCTTTGGGGTAAGCAGATGAAAAAGTGATAACAAAGAGGGGAGCTAGCGTCTGAGCATGTAGCCTGGGCCAGACACTGTTTTAAGTGCTGATAGGTATTTAGATTCATTTTGTTCCAACAATCCTCTGAAGTGGAGGTCTAGTTGACCCTTGAACAAATCAGGCATTAGTGGTGCCAATCCCCCTCTCAGTTGAAAATCTATTAAGATATATAACTTTTTTTTTTTCTTTTTTATCCCAGGCAGCATTGAAGGAAATGTATAACTTTTTTTAGATAGGATCTCACTCTGTTACCCAGATCTCAAGTGCTCCCCACGATGCCCAGCTAATTTTTTAATTATTTGAGAGACAGGGTCTCCCTGCGTTGCCCTGGGCTGAAGTAATCCTCCTGCCTTAGCTTCATAAAGTTCTGGGATCACAGGCAGGGGTCACCGTGCCTGGCCTGTGTATAACTTTTTTTTCTTTTGAGACAGAATCTCTGTCACCAGGCTGGAGTGCAGTGGCACGATCTCAGTTCGCTGCAACCTCTGCCTCTCGGGTTCAAGCAACTCTCCTGCCTCAGCCTCCCGAGTAGCTGAGATGACAGGTGCCCACCACCACACCTGGCTAATTCTTGTATTTTTAGTAGAGATGGGGATTTTGCCATGTTGGCCAGGTTGATCTCGAACTCCTGGCTTCAAACGATTTTCCTGCTTTGGCCTCCCAAAGTGCTGGGATTACAGGCATGAGCCACCATGCCCAGCCCCACTCCTGAGACTGAATAAGTGGTTCATTCTCCACTGTGTAACCCTTGTTGGTTTGGGTTTCCAACGTCCTATACCCCATGTTAAAAAAGAAGAGACGGAGAGGGGCTTGATTTCCCCCTGTTGTGCGAGGGATTTAAATCCTCCTTTAGAATTTGCTTTATTGTGCTTGGTTTTCCTTCTTCCAAATACATCCGAGATGCCTGAGCTGTGCGTCCACAGAAGATAGGCCGGGAGAAGTGGGCTGATACGGAGTGCTAAGGAGGGGCTGAAAAGAAAGGTGCTTTGTAGCATTTCAAGGAGCAGAGGAGACAGATGCAGGCACTAGCTGGCGAATCTTCTGTGATTAGCTTGGTTCTAATCCAATCTTACTTTTTAATATGTACCAGGCTGGTGTAAAGGAGGTCTGGTGGGGGTGGGACCCTGGGCACAGGAGATGGCACTGTGGCTGGGCTAGGAGGAGATGAGATCACTAAGCAGATGCCCTCAGGGGTGGGCCTCTGTAGACACCCCTGTGCAGGGAGCAAAGGTGGAGAAAGCACGAGAAATCAAGAGAAGGACGAGGGGCCCAGAGCTGCAAAAAGGACATTCGGACAAGTGGGTGGGGAGGTGCAGTGGCACTGGCAGCAAGAAGTGTCTGGATTCTGAGCAAACGTCTGTTGGAATGATGCTTCAGTGGGCTTGGGAGACAAGTCACACATTAAATTTTAAAGTCTTTACGTAAAACAAATTTTGAATTAGAAAAGCAAGAATTGAATTTACTGCGGGCAGGGAGACCACAGTTCCATTCCTTTCCCAGACAGCAGGGGCAGGATTTCCAGCCTGGAGAGGGCCTTTCCTGAGGAGGGCAACCCCTGGAGGGCTGGGCAGCTTCTTGGGGGAAACTGTCACCAACCATATTGGACAGCCACAGACTGGCACAGCTCCCAGTCTGATTACAAACAAAGGCTGAGGAAGATGGCAGCTGTCCTCACTGTGCCCACTCGTGGGGATGGAGTGCGATGTTATATAGTGGATCAGTGGCTTGGGAGCGGAAGGTCTGAGTTCTAGTATGGGTTGTTCCCAGAGCCTGCCTGCTGGAATCTAGCGGTGGTTGTCTCTCTCCCTCTCTCTTTCTTAACAAAAGGAAGCTGCACTGAATAAGTACAAAGGTTTTCAGCAGCCAGAAAAGGCTCCTTCCTGTCCATCTGTCTTGGAGATGGTAGTTGGACGTGGCAAAGGCAGATGTAAGGGTCTGAGTCCCAGCTCACCCCTTACTGGCCATGTGACTCTGGACAAGTTACGTAATCTCTCTAAGCATCAGGATTTCTCTTTGGTAAAATGAGGATAGCAGCTCTTCCTACCGGTCTCACAGTGCTGCTGTGTTACACCACATGCCATGTGGAAGTATTTGAACCATGCAGAGCCCATGGTAGCTGCCATCGTCATCGTTGTCGTCATGATCGTCATTGCTAAATCCAAGGTGCTCTGTGTTGGGTGCTATTCTAAGCACTTTTCAGGTGTTCCTTGCTTCTCCTAATAACTCTGAAGGCAGATGCTGTCCTCAGTTTGCTGATGAAGTAAAAGAAACCCAAACTAGTCCAAGTCACTCAGACAACAAAAAGCAGAGCCAGTGGTATGTGTTTGTTTTTAATTAATAGCTTTATTGTTGGAACAGTTGTAGGTTTACAGAAAAATTTAGCAGGAAAGACAGAGTTCTTATGTTACCCTTCCATCCTCACAGTTTCCCCTATTTTTGATACCTTGTGTTACAATGTATTACAATATATTACAATGTGTTACAATTATTGATACCTCATTACAATGATGAGTCAATACTGATACATTGTTATTAACTATGTCCACCGTTTACAATAGGGCTTCCTCCTTGTGTGGTAAGTGCCATGGTTGTTTTTTTTTTTTTTTTTTTTGAGATGCAGTTTCACTCTTGTTGCCCAGGCTGGAGTGCAATGGCATGATTTTGGCTCACTGCAACCTCTGCCTCCTGGGTTCAAGCAATTCTCCTGCCTTAAACTCCCAAGTAGCTGGGATTACAGGCATGTGCCACTATGCATGGCTAATTTTTGTTTTTGTTGTTTTTTTTTTTTTAGTAGAGACTAAAGAAAAATGTTTCACCATGTTGGTCAGGCTGGTCTTGAACGCCTGACCTCAGGTGATCCGCCTGCCTCAGCCTCCCAAAGTGCTGAGCCACCATGCCTTGCCCTCATGCCATGGGTTTTGATAGATGTATGATGTCACTTATCTGCCATTATGGTATCATACAGAATAGTTTTACTACCCCCCAAATCCTTTGTGGGGCAAGATTTTTAATTCAGGAGGTCTGAACTGTGATTCCTATATTCTTATTCATAATTATTAATAAATGGGGTAGAAAAAGACAAACTAGAGATCAGAACTTCTGTAGCAGATTCCAGCATGTCACTGCCCATCTGAGAAACGGAGAATGCCCTGTCCACTGTAGCAGCAAACACCTGTGTGGACCATGCTTCTTGGTATGTTTCTAATGCCAATTTGTTTGCAATCAGTTTTTTTGGCCTCATCCAAATGATCAGGGCTATCTGCTAGCTATCTCTCCTCTTTGCTGGGCCATCTGCTGCCCCCAACTTGCAGATTCTCCGCTGCCGATGCAGCGTGGCCTACCACAATCTAGAGAGCACCCACTCGGCTTCCTCTTGAACTCTGAGGAAGGTTCCTGCCTGAGTTAAAAATGGAAATTATAAAGCATTGCCATGTGTTGCCTTGGGTGAAAGAGATCCAGCCGTTCGATGCAACAGAAAAGTTGAATGCTTGAAAAGGGATTTTTTTTTAAATTTAACATTGTCCATTATTGAAGAGGCCTTTGGAACATGGCATTTTACTAAAAAGGAATACAAATAAAAGTGCTGGAATAATTTACTGCTCCTGCTGAAAAAGCAGTGGATGTCCCCCTTGGGAAAGGAACAGAGGTCATTGTGTGGCTGAGAACAAAAGAGCTCCCTGCCCAGGGGGTCTTCCCATTGGCGGTGGGAACGCATGGCTGCCTGGTTTCTGGTCTTACAGCTTCCTTTGCTAATTCAGCACAGTGCATGATTCCAGCCCTGAGTCTCCTAGTAATTGCCCAAGAAATTAAATGGGCAGTGTGTGCTTCTTAAATGTCCACACACCCTGTACTATATCAGGCTCTGAAGCTGGAAGGGACCCTCCCTACTGTCAGGGAGCACGGGAAGACAGGCCAGGGCTCAAAAACCAGCCCAAGCCACCTGCTGCAAATACCACAGTGCGGGATCTCCCTAGGGAGGGTGCCACAGAGGAGAGTCTGGTGGTTCAGGGCAAGGGTGCCCTCCCTGGAGCAGACGATGTCTGAGCCTGGCCTCAAAGAGTAGGTGGAGGCTGTGGAAGGATATTTAGGCAGACAGCACTGTGCACCTGAAACCGCTCCTTGAGAAATCGCAGCATCATCTACTGTACCTGGAGGAACACTTGCTAGCAACCACCGTGTCTTGCTCATTGGCTGTCTGAGGGGAAAGAGAAAACAAACACCTCCTAAGATTACCAGGCACAATAGTAAGTAATTAGTCTTTGGGGATTTATCAAGGAGTCAGTGCTCAACTAGGGCTACGCCTGGATCAGATTACTTGGATTTTTTTTAAAGCATGGGGAGGGGGTGGCAGTGATGCCTGGGAGATGCCAGCTACCTGCTCTGGCCCAGGAGGAAGTTGGCAAAGTGGTTCTCAATAATCCACAGTTGGGGCAGTCTCCCCAGTTGACAGGCTCTGCTTGGCTCAGTATCAGCCTATGGCAGATTGCAAGGATAAAAACGTAGGTATTTGCCATTCTTTCCCTTCTTGCCTTTGAGCTCCTTGAGGGCAGGGACTATGTCCTCTTTGTCCTTGGCTCTAGAGGTGAAACTAGAGTCAGACATAGACTCAGCTTACAGCGAAAGGTGACTGGATGGACAGAGTCCCTCATCATACCCATCAGGGAGCTGTGCTCCCACAGAAGTGGCAACTCTCTCCCTGGCTGGCCCCTGTAGCCTGTCGGTGCCTTGGGGAAGATGAGGAAACCCAGAAGGAGTTAAGTGTTAGAGCTCAAAGAACATGGTCCCTGGCGCTAAACCATCTGGTTTCCAATTCTGCCACTGCCCTTGCTATATCTCTGTGACCTTGAGCAGGTGATTTTGCCTTTTAACCCAAGGAAAGGGGCAGAGTAGGTTTCATTCACTGATGTATCTGCCTGGCACTCAATAACAGTGTGTGTGCATGCAAGTGCTGGCACACACGTATGTGCTCCTGGAGGTCAGATGGTATCATTATCTCAGGGTTATGAGCACTGACTTGTGTTAATCTCCGTAAAGTGCTTACAGGAGTGCCTGGCATGAGACTGAGCACTATACAAGTGTTTCTGAAGCTGCAATTACCTCTTAAAGAGGACTGAAATTGAAGTATAACTTCACAGTATAAATTTTTGGAGCCGCCCTCTGATAAAGGCTGGAGGCTGAATTTTACAAGTTCAGCATTTGCTTCATTTGTAAAGTTAAAAACAAATATCTGAGCTTATATTTACTTGTTATTAATTCCTTGAGGACAAGAAGCTGTTGACCCTTCACATGGCTGACACCAAGAGATGACCCAGATTATGTGGGGCACAGTGGTACTCAGTGTGTTTGTTCTAGATCTCATCCTTTCTGTCGGTGATGTGGGACCTGGTGAATGAGAGCTGGAATTTGGAGAGCCTGCATTCTGGCCCTGACACAGCCTGATTTCCTACAAGCTATTCTGTCTATCTGAGCCTTAATTCCTGTCTGTGAAATGGGTGTAATGATGATGTGGTTTGCCCTACAGGTTTTTAAGGATGAAGTGCCAAGTGCTATGCAAATAGGATTACTGTTGTTTGCATGACTGTAATAGATGTTTAACCCTTTGGAGACATCCCTCTTTTTTTTTTTTTTGGAGACAGTCTCACTCTGTTGCTTGGACTGGAGTGCAGTGGCGAGATCTCAGCTCACTGCAACCTCCACCTCCTGGGTTCAAATGATTCTCCTGCCTCAGCCTCCTGAGTACCTAGGATTATAGGCACGTGCCACCCACCCAGCTAATTTTTGTATTTTTAGTAGAGATGGGTTTTCGTTATATTGGCCAGGCTGGTCTTGAACTCCTGACCTCATGATCCACCCACCTCGGCCTCCCAAAGTGCTGGGATTACAGGCATGAGCCACCACGCTTGGCCTAAGACATCCCTTCTTTGTGAAATGGAGGACATCAGTTATTTGGGGCTTTCAGAATTGAACTATAAAATCACAAACAGGATTTGGTGAAAGCATGGTGCTTGGCTAATGTGGTTGATGCAGTGTCTGCCTAGAATAGGAAGAGGAAGACCATTCAGGATCCCTACAACAGCCCCAACATACCAGCTCATATGACCCCACTGTTGGTTTATCTTATTTCAAACTACAAATGTCTGACTTTGGATTCCATTGTACATGGCAAGTTCAGGGATGGCTGGGCAGATCCCACAACAGCTTGTTCAGCTCTGAACCTAAGATATCTGTTTATTAAAATAATCACATTTATGAAAAAATCACCCTACTTAGGAGGCCTATTGGGGGCAATTTCCCTGACCTCAGGTAGAAAGCCATCCTTGTGTTTAGCGTATGGCAGATTGCAGTGATAAAAATGTAGATATTTGCCATTCTTTCCCTTCTTGCTTTTGAGCTTCTTGAGAGCAGGGACTATGTCCTCTTTGTCCTTGGCTTAGAGATGAGAACAGAAGTTGGATGTAGACTCGGCTTACAGCAAACGGTGACTGGATAGTCAGAGTCCCTCCTTGTAGCCATCAGAGAGCTGTGCCCCCACGTTAGTGGCTACTCTCTCCCTGGCTGGCCTCTCTAGCCTGTCGGTGCCTTGGGGAAGATGAGGACACTCAGAAGGAGTTAAATGTTTGAGCTCAAAGATTGAGTTGCTAGATGCATGCTGATTGAGCAACTGTCTGCTGGTCCCATGGGGAAACTGAAACTGTCCTAGATGTGGACCTGGCCTCAAGGGAGCTTCCATTTGAGTTGACAGGTTAGGAATCCACAATATTAACCTGAACTATGAGGAGGGAGTGCTCAGGGCTGTGATCCTGGTGGTAAGTGGAGGAGGGAGGAGTGGAGCCCCAATGTCAAAATCAAAGAGGGCGTCCCAGCAAAGGTGACATTGAAGATGGGAAAGTGAAGTAGATGCTTGGGTAGCAGCATTCTAAGTGCTTTGCACACATCACCTCCTTGATCCTTGTGACAGTCCTGAGGGTAGATGGCACTGGTGTGTTATTATCATCCCCATTTTTACAAAAGATACGAGTAAGGAAGGGAAAAATGCTGTTCCTGCTCCCATCTTGGAAAATGAGGATGCCGTTTATCTGCATCTGCAATCAGGATCGATGACCCCCACCTGCTATCTTGCACCTCCAGCATCCGCTAAGGCCTGCAGACCCTGCCACTGTCAACCTATCCGTTGACGCCCTAACTGAGACTATCACTTCTGCCTAAATCTCTTTGCAATAACTTCTTATTATTCTCCCTATCTTCATTTTCTTTTGCCCTAAAAAGGTGACTATGCATAATGCTAAGGACTTTCAGGTTATCTGAAAAGAGAGGTTTAATAACTTGCCCACGGTCTCCTAGCTCAGAATTGGCAGTGTGAGGATCCGAACTTGGGCAGCATGGCTCTGGAGCCTGTGCTCTTTGTGGGAGAGGGTGAAGGGTCCCCCTGGCTGAGGGAAACAGTTGGTGCAGGTGGGTATGGGTGGCAAATCATCCTGCAATGTATGTTGGAACCAAAAGCCTTAAATACCCAAGGCTTTCATGTTCTGTTTTAAGGTTTGGGAGCCAGGGATGGTTTCCGAGCAGTTCTGGGTTTTATGAAGTTAGATCTACTGGCAACATGGGGAATAACTGAAATTCAGATAACCTGAAAGTCCTTAGCATTATGCTTAGTCACCTTTTTAGGGCAAAAGAAAATGAAGATAGGGAGAATAATGAGAAGTTATTGCAAAGAGATTTAGGCAGAAGTGATAGTCTCAGTTAGGGCGTCAACGGATAGGTTGACAGTGGCAGGGTCTGCAGGCCTTAGCGGATGCTGGAGGTGCAAGATAGCAGGTGGGGGTCATCGATCCTGATTGCAGATGCAGATAAACGGCATCCTCATTTTCCAAGATGGGAGCAGGAACAGCATTTTTCCCTTCCTTTGATTTAGACCCCTCTACAGGATGCTAGTCCGAGGACAGCCATGTAGTGTAAGGACAGTGGCTGGCTTATAGTCCATATTCTGTGTCCCAAACTATGCACCCAGCAAGCACTCACTGGGTTCCTGTAGGTGGGGCACTAGTGAGGCTGGGACAAAGGAGAGAAATCCCTGTCCTCATTGAGCCCACGTTAGAGGACAAGGTAAACCCTTAATCACTGCATGTGACCTGGAGTGACATGCTCCCATGCCCGGCATGGCTGGAAGGCTTCACAAAGCATGCAGCATGTGAGCTGTGCTTTGAGGCAAGAGGGTATTTGCTGGACAGATGCGGAGGGTGGGATGTTTCTGGCAGTGGACTCGGTGATTGCAGAAATAGGGTGGTGAGAGAGAACTTGACCAAATCAGGGGCAAGAGAGATGTTTGCAGCTGGCCTCACCGGGTTCAGGTCCTTGGGTGTTGTGGCTCCCCAGGCTGGGTCATGCCAAGCCCTGTGTGTGCCGCTGCAGGAGGCTGGGTTTTACTTTGTCTTGTGAAGTTTTAAGAGTAGGAAAGATTCCTCTCCTCACCCTGGGAACTGCTTACCTTTTCACCTCTGGGCACCAGGAGCCAAGGGATGGCAAGGGGGTGGTGTTCACCATTAGAAGCACAACTGAGAGGGGGCACCGATCCCCCTAATTCTGGGCTCCCTCCACTCATGACCTCACACGTTGGGACACCCAATTTATTGGTTTTTTTTTTTCTTTTTCTTTCTTTCTTTTTTTTTTTTTTTTAGAACAGTAGGGCTTAATCCTAGCAGGATTTTGCCGAGGCCCCAAAGCAGATGCATTTGTTAGAAGCCACATTGGAGGCGTGCAAACAAAATGACAGGGAGAGCTGATGAAATGTAGGGCACTGCATATAACATGCGAAAGGGGAGAGTTGGGGGCTTTCTCAGGCGGACAGCTAGTTCTCAGAGTCATCCTGCTTTCCTTTTCCGTCTCCCCGCGCCTCCTCGGATGAGTATGCAGGGGGGCTGGCTAGTGCTCATCCCAAAAGAGAAAGAGGGCACATCATGCCACACAGGCAGCAGGCAGAGTGGCAGCGGCCCCGCTTCCTTTGGTGGCCTGGTGGCCCTTGTGTCTTGTTAGTAGATGAACACCTGGCAGGGAGGGGCCACTGGCACCTTCTGTGAAATGCCCTCTGGTTGCTGCATAAGCTGTCCTTATGAAGGTTGCTGACCTTGCCTGACCGTGGGGGCGTGAACAACACTCTGAGCAAGTGCTCAGGGAAGGCAGGACATGCTGACTGGCCAGCGGTAATTGAGAACAGGACATGAGCATCACTGCTCCAAAAGGCCTTCAGCCTGGAGAAGCCCAGTGCCCAGAAAGAAGTGGAAATTCCCCAGAGACCCACAGGAGTGTTGATAAAGGCGATTAACGGAGTAGATAGAATGACTTATAAACAAAGATCAGAGCAGCTAAGTGGTTCTGGCTTATTAGGTGAGTGTTGGCAAAGAGAGCTGTGTGAACAAGAGCACCTGGGACGGTGTTGCAGCGGCTCACGCGGCTGCAGGGGCTGCACCTGGGGAACTGTCAGGTCCGGGAGAAGAATCATCCAGGGGCAGCTCGGCTCCCCTACAGTGATGCTTACAGGAAGCCTTTGCCTCAAACCGTCTCCCCAGGAAAATGGGAGGAAATTCCATCCCCTGGGATGTTTCAGTTAGACAGGGCCATGTGCTGGAGGGTGTATTAGAGACCATTCTCTGCTGGCAGCAGAATAGAATAGCTGTGTCATTCCAACTTTTCACTCTAATTTCCAAGTGATTCTTCTCTGGGCCTCCGAGGGGGCAAGCCTCGGAAAGAATTGCTTTGAAATCCCTTTGATCATTTAAACCTTGCTTGTTTTCTCCTTAGCCAGCAAAGATTCTGATATAGCCCTGTGTGAAATGTGACTCAATGACTTGTGGGCTTTGGGTGACCCATATGTGGAGGAGGAGGAAAGGCAAGGTGGGGAAGTTGGTACCTAATTTGCAGACCACACACACTGGGAGGATATTGCTGCCGCTTCCACAGCCCCCGATTCCCAAGCCCATCACCAATGCTGAGAATCACATGATGAAGTCAGAGGGGTCTCAGAAGGGATCCAAGAGATCACGGAGGAGATTGGGGAAGAAAGCAGTGTGTGTTGTAGCTCAGAGCCACGTGTCTCCATCTTTTATGAGCACATGATCACCTGGGGACCTACTTAAAATGAAAATGAAGGAAGTCTGAGGTGGGGGTGTAGGGGTCTCTATTTCTGACATGCTCCCAGGTTCTTCTTTTTGTCCCCCTTTTTTTTGAGATGGACTTTTGCTCTTGTTGCCCAGGCTAGAGCGCAATGGCACTATCTCAGCTCACTGCAACCTCTGCCTCCCAGGTTCAAGCGATTCTCCTGCCTCAGCCTCCTGAGTAGCTGGGATTACAGGCATGCACCACCACACCTAGGTAATTTTATATTTTTAGTAGAGATGGGGTTTTGCCATGTTGTCCAGGTTGGTCTAGAACTCCTGACCTCAGGTGATCCACCCATCTCGACCTCCCTAAATGCTGAGATTACAGGCGTGAGCCACTGTGCCCGCCCTGGAGGTAATGATTAAACAACAACGAGGATAACAATTTTGATTATTATTATTATTTTTGAGATGGAGTCTTGCTCTTTTGCCCAGACTGGAGTGCAGTGGCATGATCTCGGCTCACTGCAACCTCCACCTCCCAGGTTCAAGCAATTCTCCTGCCTCAGCCTCCTGAGTAGCTGGGATTACAGGCAGGTACTACCACGCCCCGCTAATTTTTGTATTTTTAGTAGAGACAGGGTTTCACTACGTTGGTCAGGCTGGTCTCAAACTCGACCTCATGATCTGCCCGCCTCGGCCTTTCAAAGAGCTGGGATTACAGGCGTGAGCCACTGTGCCCAGCCACAATTTTGATTCTTGATCACGTCCCGCATTTAAAGAGTCTCCATGACTTTTTAGTGCCGCTGGTCTCCAGTCACCACACGGGCAGTGGATAAAGGCTGCTTCTCCCTCTTTTTGGATCAGGCTCCTCCATGCCCATCTTCTTGCAAGCATTCCCTTGAATTGGGTGTAAAAGTCTGTCATAAAGAGTGGTCCATGAAGCAGTGGTGTTTGCCAGCCTGGATTTGGGCGAGTCATTCCACAAGGGCGAATTGGTCTCTGGCCTTCGCAGAGCTGTAGGTATCGGAGATGGATATCGGTGAACTGTTGCACCATCACACACACCCCTGCGCAGCTCCCACCTTTGGCTGCGCGGCCACCTGTCCAAGACAGCCGTCTGCCTGGGAACTCTGCAGCTGCCCCTTCCACTTCTTCCCTGTTTATATATATGACAGTGTCAATATTAGCAACAAGTGACAGACGCAACCCTGAAACGATATGGGAGGCCCAATTCCCCATTGTTTGCCTGATAGGGTTTCGCTATAGCTCATCTGTTCATTCACCTCCTTTTCCTCTTCTGGAATCATATCCTAAGAGTTGCCTTTTGGATATAACCTGTGTTGTAAAAGTGTAGTACCCTGATGCCTCTTTCAGGAGTAGCTGGCAGACAAAGGGAGAAGCAGTTTGCAGACTTACCAGAGATTCTCCGTCACCCTCCACATGACTCAGTCATGTTTACCTTTGAGTTTAGCTCATCCTTAAAGCCGGATTTTTCCAGCCAGCTTCTCCCCACCTCCCAGACCAATTGGGCTCTCCATTTGTTCCTCTTCTGCCGCCTCTGGGGTTGAAGTCTGCTCACTCGTTTATTTACATTTTTTTTTTTTTTTTTTTTTTGAGACAGAGTCTCACTCGGTCACCCAGGCTGGAGTGCAGTGGAATCATCTCAGTTCACTGCATACTCCGTCTCCCAGGTTCAAGGGATTCTCCTGCCTCAGCCTTCTGAGTAGCTGGGACTACAGATATTCACCACTATGCCTGGTTAATTTATATATTTTTAGTACAGGCGAGGTCTCACCATGTTAGCCAGTCTGGTCTCGAACTCCTGACCTCAAATGATCTACCCACCAAAGTGCTGGGATTACAGATGAGAGCCACCGTGTCCAACCAAGGCAGGACTTTTTTGTGATGGCTTATATTATTGTTTGCGTTTACTCAGCTTCCAGATTTTCCTGTATAAGTGGGGACATGATTAATAGGATATTAAATCCACTGACTTCAGATATGGACATGTGACTTACTTTGGCCAGTGGATGTGAGCAGACACCACTTACCTGATATCTGAGCAGAAGCTTTAAAATCTGGGTGTTTCTGCCAGCTCTTGCCCTTTTCCCTTTCCCATGAGGATGGTGTGTTTTAGATATCACTCCTCCCTCTGTCTGGATTTTAGAATGGAAGACAAGAGAAGCCGTCCCTTCATTGCCAACTAGTGATGCAGATGAGAAACAATGTGTGTTATATGCCACTGATATTTTAGGGATTGTTTGTTATGCAGCATAACCTAGTGAAAGCAGACTGATGCAGTTTCTCAGTAACAGGTTAATGTCTGCTCATGTGTAGTCTTAAGTGAGGGGGATGTTTGGAAAAGAGAGGTCATCTTGAATCAAATGTTAGCTAGGGAGTTTGCATTTTTTATTGAGGCACTTGGAGTTGGGGAGGGTTACTGAGCCAAGGATTGATATGCTGAGAAGTGTGCTTTGGGAGTATGACTCCAATCTCAGGGCAGAGAATGAAACTGGTCCTGGGGAGGTGTTTGAGGCTGTTTAGAATGTCCAGGCATGGAGAAGGAGGGCTGAGACAGTGACAGTGGAGAGAGGGTCTGATTTCAGAGACTGGGTTTTGATCAGATTTATGAAGACATGGCAACTGCCTGAAGATGAGTGAGGGAGAGGGGCCACTTTTTTTCCAGGGAGGAAGCTTTGTTCCGTTGGGCCCGCCACAAACGGAGAGCAGGACGAACCCATTGTGCTCTGTCTGGCTGACTTGCCAAGTGTTTAAGCATGGCCTGTTTCCAAAATGCTGCATTTTACTGTGTAAAAATGAGATGTCTGGAGAGACACGCCAGGTTTGGGTAGACTTCAGGTTCTCTCTCTGCTTTGAAACCTCCTGAAATTCTGCCACTGTATAAATTGTTGAAGTGTGAAGGTATCGCGGCTTGGCTGAGGGGCAGATGGAGTGCCGAGTGGGCCCAGTTAAGGTGCATTGTGCCCCAGCGTAAAATTCAGGACAACCCCATGAGAAATGCAGGATCTTTAGCTGGGCGAGGGCTAGATTTAGCCTGCCTTGCTCATCAGCCAGTGGAGTGGCATCTGCCATTCATTCATCATTCATTCAACAAAGTGGCTAAGAGCATAAGCTGTGACGTTGGACTGTGGAGCTTGAATCCTGGCTCTGCTGCTTACTGGCAGCAACCTGGGGTGAGTTACTTATGAACCCTTCTGCGCCTCTGTCTCATTCTCTGCTGCATGCTGATGGCAGCCCTGAGGTGGGTTGTCTTAGGGTTAAATGCATTAACAAAAGCATAGCACTCAGAGGTTGGGTGTGGTGACTCATGCCTGTAATCCCAGCACTTTAGGAGGCCCAGTCTGGGGGATCACTTGAGGTCAGGAGTTTGAGACCAGCCTGGTCAACATGGTGACACCATGTCTCTACTAAAAATACAAAAAAATTAGCTAGGCATGGTGGCAGGGGTTTCAGTGAGCCAAGATGGTGCCACTGTACTCCAACCTGGGTGACAGAGTGAGCCTCCATCTCAAAAAAAAAAAAAAAAAAAAAAAAAAAGGCATAATACTTAGAGCAGGGTTTGCTGCTGAATGAGAGCTGGTGTTCTGAGAAGGGGGTGTTCATTGGGCACCCACCCCCTGTATGCCAGGCACTAGAAGTCAGCAGTGAACAAAAGCCCACCACCTTGGTGGAGCCTATGGCTTAGTGGAGCAGTCAGAAAATGTATTTGGAATGGGCAGATGTATAATACCAGGTGTTAAGTATTGTGAGGAAAATAAATACGGATAAGGAGATAGTGACTGGGATGGGCTTGGGGACCTAAAACCAGGTGCTTGGGAAGGTCTCAGAGTAGACGGGACCACTCAGCAGAAAGGTAAGGGGAAGGGGATGTGGAAGGAGTGTTTCCAGCCAAGCGGGCAGGAAGAGCGAGACCCTGAGGAGGGCATGTGCTTGTCTGTCCTGGGAACAGTGAGGAAGCTGCGGTGACTGGAACAGACAGAGCTCATTGAAAGATTTCCTTTTCTTTTTAAGGAAATTGATATGCTCTGCTTTCATGACAAGTTCAGATTTGATAGCAGATGCAGTGCTATAGGAAGCGGTGCAGGAATATGGAAGCCCGTCACTCTCAGACTCTGCGTTTGTTTTGGAGCCTCAGTTTTTCCATCTGTAAACTAAAAATGCTCTTCTCTACCTCTCAGGATGGCCATGGAGAAAGCATGAGGTCACCTGCCCTCAGTCTCTTATGCAAGAGGCATTCAGTAAGCACTAATTACCACAAGTCTTGGGAGAGAGTGACCTGAGGGCAAGGATGTAACATGTTAGGATGAAATCTGCGATCATAAGGGAGGGATAGATCATCGTTGTAACCATCTACTTAAATTTAAAAGGCCTTATGTTCAAGCTGTTATTTATATTGCAGTAATAACTGCTTGCCGTGGTAGTTTTACTTGTGAAAAGGGAAAATGACGATGACGTCTACGAAACAGTGTTTGGAACTAGAGCTGTGGTTCTCAACTTTGGCTGCTCGTTAGGGTCACCTGGGCAACTTTAAAAAATGCTGATGCTTTGCCCCAGACAGACTAAATTGTGATCGCTGGGCGTGGACCCAGTCTGGTGGTTTCAAATTTCCCCCGGTGATCCAATGTGTGGCCATGATTAAAAGAGCACTGAGGTAGGTTGGGTGGGGATGTGGCCTCCCTGGCTCTCGAAGGTTCTGTGTGTGTCAGGGTCCATGATCACTACCCCTGTGCTATGGGGCTGGGGTAAGAATGACCCCAAGAGTCAGCGTTTGACTCAGCAACTTCCTTTATAGCCCCTGCTTCTAGCATGGGCCATTTATGCCACCAAATATAACTTTATCTTTAGCCTTCTAAAACAGTGTCATAAAAAATGAGAATGCTTTACAGTTGACTCTATATTCTTATTTCAAAAGTACAGGCTCTTCAGCGGGTTCTGATCTTAATCTCCTATCTCTTCCTCCTGGGGAGTTAGTGATATGCCTTGGCCAGTGTGGTAAAAGGAATTGTTGTAATGCAATCTCTATCCCATTTAGTGCCCCATATTGGCTTGTTTCTTTTTGTACTAGGAGGTGCTGAACGTTTCAAGGAGCCGAAGGCACCAGGAGACTGGTGTGTCAGTTTGTGGCATAAGATCTTAATAATAGCCAAAGGCAGAGTCAAGAACACTGAAGATTCAAGGCAAAATAACAGTGAGGAAGGGGTGATGCTTTTCATTAGGTAGTGAGATTCTCATTTTCACATTGTTTCCCTTTTGCTTTGGCTGCCAGGAAGCTCAAATGTTTTATGCTCAATTGCTTTAGATTCCCTTAAAATGTTTGCAAAGTCCATTCCCATCTTACTGTTATTTTCCCACACTGTTACTTGGCTTTCAACATTTTACTCTGATCTCAAACCTTTTTGGAAGTATTTGGGTTATAAAAATACTTTTAAAGAAACTACTTGTGCCTAGAAATTTGATTGGAGACAAGTCATCCTCATCATATTCCAAAGAACAGTTGAGATGTTAGAGCTTCTTTTGCAACCCTGAAATTCCCGCAGACGCTGACCCATGCCCAGGGAGAAGAATGACTTGCTCAGGAAGTGAGAGAGATACTAAGGTACTCCATTTACTCAGTGTGAAAACTCAGCAGGTTTTAACTTCCTTACGTCTCATTTCCCTGTTTATGAGATGGTGATGATCTGAGCTTTGCAGATTCATTGTGTGGATTGGTTGAGCGAAGGCATCCAAAGCGCTTGGCGTGGAGCCTGGTACTTAAACATTGACACGGTAGTATTTTTTATCATGACAGTTGTTCTAAGTCAGGGGTCAACAAACTCGGCGTAAAGAGCCAGATAGTAAATATTTTAGGCTTTGTGGGCCGTACAGTTTCTATGGCAACTGCTCCACTCTGCCAATACAGGGTGACTCTACCAATGGATGTGTGGCAAGAAAACTTTATCAGCCCTAGGCCATAGTCTGCCCATCCTGTTCTAGGTCACAGACTTGGTTGGTGGTTTCCTGATTCCTAGTCCCTGGGATCCGTTCCTCTGAATCCGCACTGCACACCATCAGCAGTGTATCTCCCCAGATACCATCACACCAGGCTGCATCTGGAGATGCAGAGTTCTGTCCACTGATTAGTTTTCTGAGATTTTTTTTTTCCTACAATTCATACTAAGACAAGGTTTCTACTTGAGAAATCTGAAACAGAAGCAGTATGCTTGTGTATTTTCTCTGTGACTAATCTTCTGGTGTGCATGGGGAAAATCCTTTTGAAGCAAAGCATTCTAAGGAACCCCCTTTGGTGAAGGTTTTTTGAAACCCAAGGCCACCAAGGGGTAGAGCCAGGCTCTCATAAATGTTGGAGCATTGATTACTGAGAATGTTAACAGGAGAGAAAGCCTAAACTCAGGAAGGAAACTCCAATTTGCCTAAGGTTTAGCCACTGATGGTGGCTTGTAATCTGGAGTTACTGGCTCCCAAAGAGACACCAAGTCACGTGGCAGGCTCTGGGAATTTCATAAGATAAACCATCATGAACAAAAGGGGGAAAATGGGATAACCCCCCTCTTCTAGGTAAAAAAAAAAGCCTGTGTAAGGATTGCTGTTGAATTTCTCCCTAGATTTCCAATGTCTTAAATAATAAAAGTGACTGGAAGATTTTTTTTTTTAGATGGAATCCCGCTCTGTCACCAAGGCTGGAGTGCAGTGGTGCCATCTCAGCTCACTGCAACTTCCATCTCCTGGGTTCAAGCGATTTCCCTGCCTTAGCCTCCCGAGTAGCTGGGATTACAGGTGCATACCATCACACCAGGCTAATTTTTGTATTTTCAGTAGAGATGGGGTTTCACCATGTTGGCCAGGCTGGTCTCAAAATCCTAAGCTCAAGTGATCCGTCTGCCTCAGCTTCCCACAGTGCTGGGATTACAGGTGTGAGGCACCGCACCTGGCCAGGAAGATGTTTCTTAAGTGTTAGGGCGTTTCCATTTTTACACGACACTTTTTGAGATGACTGTAGATTGGCATGAAGTTGCCAAAAATAACACAGACAGATTTTATATGCCCTTTGCCTTGTTGTCTTTCCCCAGTAATAATGTTTGAAAAACAATAGTGCAGGGTCACAACAAGGATACTGACACTGTTACAATCAAGATACACAAGACTCCCATCACCTCAAGGACCCCACATGTTGCCATAGGCATTTTAAAATATAAGCTCTTACTGAATTTTAGGGGATTCAACCTCAGCCAGCAATGAGGTTCAGTTATTTTAATGACTCACTTTTTCAAATGCTGTCTGTGGCTGAGAGTCTTGTTTCCAATAGCAGATGTCACCTTTTTGAATGACGGATAAAGGAGCTTTGTGGCTGTTTGTTTTCCTGAGGCCATTCCTGTGGGTTTGAAGATGTGCCGCCTCACTGGCACTGTGGGGCAGACGCTCACCACCTACCTGGCAGATATTTCACCAGAAGTTGTTTGGGGCTGACCATGGAGGTCTTGTTACTTTTGGCAAACTTGCCAAAGCCCGGAAGAATGTACCTGTGCTCAGTAGCTGCAGGATTGGGAGTGCGTTGAGCCCTGTTGAAGTCTCTCTGTCTAGAAAGACAAGGCAGAGTACTTGTTGCAAACTGACCTATGCCAATTGCATCGTGTGCCGTTAAGTTCTTTTCTGGGAGCTGCTAAGCATGGTGGGTTAGATCTAGCTGCGCCTCAGCAACCTTGCTACCAGGTTATAGAGTAAGCTGCCAGTCAAACCCTGCCATGTACAGATGTGCAACTCTCAGTAAGACAGGTGAAATCCTTTCAGGTATTCTGACTGCATTTGCAGGAAAGAATGACTCAAAGTAGAATCAATAATATTCAAGGGCCAGGATTCAGTTAACCGTATAGTCAGGATCAAGCAAACAGGACCCTCCCAACTCAGTGGCCAGACTGAGGACCATCTGGGGATTAGGCCTTGGGTACCATCCCTAAGGACCCCAGGATACAGGACCCCTCCCTAATCATCTGAGGGTGGGGCTGATGACTCCAAACTCTCTCAGCCTATCCACACATCTCAAACGCCATGGATTTCATCCACATGAGCCCATTTCTAGCATCCGACATGTTAATGACCAAGTCACTGAGTTACCAGTAAACTCAGTTCGTTATGGAGATGAGCAGACTTGTGATGTTAATGGGAAATAGATATTGCTGCAGGACTTTGGAGCTTGGCCGGATATGCTCACTTACCGCCTGCAATGGACTGAATCCTTGTGTTTCCCCCAAAATTCATATGTTGAAATCCTAACCCCCCATTTGATGGTATGAGGAGGCAGGAGGTGATTGGGTCATGAAAGTGGGAGCCTTCAGGAATGGGATTATTGCCCTATTAGAAGAGGCCAAGGAGCTAGCTTCCTCTCTTTCTGCCTTGTGACAATACAGTGAGAAGTTAGCAGTCTGCAACCCGAAAGAGCATCCTCCCCAGAACCCAACTATATTGGCGTGTTGATCTTGGACTTCCAAGGCTCCAGAACTGTGAAAAATAAATTTCTGTTGTTCGTAAGCCGCTCAATCTATGGTACTTTGTTACAACAGCCCGAACAGACATAACCCTTGGGTACAGATTCCTAATTAGGGAACCCAGTGGTCACTTGGGGTTAGCGGAAATCACACACACACACACACACACACACACCATACTGCCTATACTGAAAAAATTATAGGCACCTAAATGTGCTTAGCAGGATAGGCCGGGCTTCAGAATGCCATCTCTAATACAAGCTATGGGACCCTGGGATTATTTTTTTTTTAACTGCTATTTCCACACCCATAAAATGGGGATAATAAGACCTACCTCAGGCTTGTGAATAGAGCTCAACAAAAATTAGCTGCTATTGTTACATGAAAAAAATATTTCTAAACTTGCTTCTGCCTCCACTAAATGAGCAAGACATGTGCCTATTGGAGCCATTCTTGTGTTCCTTCTCTTACTTGAAAGGTGCAGGCAGGCCTGGCGCTGTGGCTCATGCCTGTAAGCCTGGCACTTTGGGAGGCCAAGGCGGGTGCATCACTTGAGGCCAGGAGTTTGAGACAGCCTGGCCAACATGCTGAAACACTGTCTCTACTAAAAATACTAAAAACGAACAAACAAATAAAAACTCACACCAGGCGTGGTAGCACACACCTGTAATCCCAGCTACTTTGGAGGCTGAGGCATGAGAATTGCTTTAACTCAAGAAGCAGAGGTTGCTGTGAGCTGAGATCACACCACTATATTTCGTCCTGGGTGACAGAGTGAGAAAGAAAGAGAGAAAGTGGGGGAGGGAGGGATGGAGGGGGTGATTGAGAGAGTGAGAAAGAAAGGAATGAAGGGAGGGAGGGAAGGAAGAAAGGAAGGGAGGGAGAGAAAGAAAAGAAAGAGAGGAAGAGAGAGAGAAAAGCAGGTGTAGGTTTCGTTTTAGTGAGGGAGTTGGGAGTAAGACTGGGACATGTTGGTAGTAAACAGAAAAGAGGAAGGGAACTCGCATTTCAGCCCCTGCTGTTCCATCAGTACTGTTGTAGGTGGCAGTGAACAAGAGTCCTGACCACTAGGGAAAAGTGGGGGTTTGCCAGGGAAGAGAGACCTTGAATAAGGAGCTATGAATGAGAGGCACCATGAGCAAGTGTGGGAAGCAATCCACGTAGAATGGAGGTTTGACCTGGTGAGAGAGTTACCCCAAAGAAAGTATGTTTAACTTGAGATACATTGGACGTTAGACAATAGGAGTTACTTAAGCAGAGAGAGATGAAGGAGGGGAATGGCAGGTGCAAAGGCCCTGGGGCAGGGAAGGTTATGAATATGCTGTAGTCATACAGGTGAGCTTAGCATGTTTGGACTAAAATGACAGGAGGAAGGAGCTGGGAGATGAGGCCATAAGGTTGCAGGAGCTGTGCTGAGAAGGACCTTTTAGGCAAGGGGTTGGAATTTGGGCTTTGATGGTGGACGTTCCCCTTCTGTGGTGTTGCATTGCCATTAGATTAGGTTCTATTTTCAGACTATGATTGCTCGATGTGTGGCATCCTCCTCATCGTGCTGCTGAGGAGTCCAGGCCCAGGGCCCTGAAATACATCGGAAGCTCGAGGTGGCCCCAAGATTCATTTATTCTTTGGCCCTTGTTTCTCCATCTGCCAAAGGGAGGGTGGTAGCTCATGTCTGAGGTTTGATCCAGCTTAAATTGGAGCAAGTTAGAGTTGCAAGGGGACTCATGGGGGTGAGAGCAGGGCGCCCCCTTGAGAACATTCAAGAAAGAAATTGAGGTTGTCTCTGAGTTAATGAAACAGGAAATGCCTTCACCCACGTGTGGAATATTCCAGTTGCCCCAGAATGTCATTCTGGTTGGGAACCCCCAACACTCTGACTAGGATTTCCTGGTGGTGCTTTTAGGAAGATGCCCCTGGAGAGTGTCTGTGCAGTTCAGTATAGGGCATTTAAAAACTTAAAGTCTTTGAATAGGCAATATTTTCATATGATTCAAAATTCAAAACGCACAGGAGATATACAATAAAACCTCTGTCTCCCATCTCTGTCCCACGGCTGCCCAAACCCCCTTCTCAAAGGCAACACTTAGCAGTTTGTACATGTGTAGAATAAGGGGCTCTGCGATGACTCAGATATTCCAAATTATCTTCAGGAGCATGACGTATACGTCCATCCAAACCTATCTTTCCTCGCTACTGAAGGCTAAGCCAAGTCAATCCTTTAATCATCTACATAGTATTCTATTGTATGGATGAGCTATGATCTGTTTAACTCATTCCCTAATGATGTTTATGCATTTAGTTTATTGTTGTAGCAAAAGAGGGCAAAAAACATGGTTGTGATGAGTGGCTTAGAAGTGGAATTGCTGGGTCAGAGGGTGGGCGAATTTTGACAGATGGTGTCAGAGGCTCCTCCATCAAGTCTGTACCCATAGGCAGCCTTTGCCCCACCAGACATGGATGAGAGGGACACTTCTCCCCACCCCACCGTGTTAGCAGACCTGTTGGGTTTGCCAGTCTGGAGGGTGAATCATGATATCTCAGTGTAGTGTCTATTTGTTTCACTCATGAGTGAGGTTGAGCATTTTTCCTATTGGAGCCACTTGGGCTCCCTTTCTGCTTGCTCTGCATGCCCTTTTCTATGCAGGCATTTAATCAGTTGCATCCTCCTTGGACTGTGTTGTCAGAAAAGGGATTGTCATGGTCAGGTTCCCAAAGATAAACCTGGCACGGCCAGGGGAGGGACGCTGAGTGTTCAGTTCCCCGAAGCAGCTGTAACCCTCTAGCAGAGCAGAGCTTCGGCTCCCCGCCCCACCTGCCCCTGCCACAGTCCTCAATCCCTTCCTGCCCGGCCAGCCCAGAGAGCAGGAGGGCTGATGGGCTGGCCCAGTGCTGGAGTCACCCCACAGTCACTTGCTAAGAGAAATGAAGCTACATTTTCTCCTGGTTTTGTGTCCCTCTCATGAGTTTGGCCAGAGAAAACTGCCTGTGGAAACCGGGAACAAGGTCTGGCCCCTTCGTGAGCACCCCTGCCCCTGAGGAAGGCATGTTTAGTCTCCTGGCAAGCCTTGCTGGGTGATCGTACCCTACATTATTTTACCCGACTGCTTTTAGTTCCTTCACTTGTTCATTACAGAGTAGTGTGCCTACCATGTAGCAGCTGCTTTGATAGTTTGGGGACCACAGTGAAGATTAGAATGGACAAGTGCCTGCCCTTATGTAGTTTACAGTCAGGTGGAGAGGAGGGAGCAGGTAGGCAGACTATATGATGTGTTTGAATATAATTTCTGGGCTGGGTTCGGGGGCTCACACCTGTAATCCCAGCACTTTGGGAGGCTGAGGTGGGTGGATCACGAGGTGAGGAGTTCAAGACCAGCCTAGCAAAGATGGTGAAACCCCGACTCTACTAAAAACACAAAAAATTTAGCCATGCACAGTGGCAGGTGCCTGTAATCCCAGCTACTTGGGAGACCGAGGCAGGGGAACTGCTTGAATCTGGGCAGCAGAGATTGTAGTGAGCCAAGGTTGCGGCACCACTGCCCTCCAGCCTGGTGACAGAGCAAGACTCCGCCTCAAAAAAAAAAAAAATAGAATAGAATTTCTGGCTCATTATTTATATTTTTAATGGAATAGAATTAATGTGCACACGAATCACTTGGGGAATCTTGTGAAGATGCAGATTTTGATTCAGTAGCTCTGGGGTGGGGCCTGAGATTCTGCACTTCTAACGAGCTCCCAGGTGAGACTGATGGTTTTGGCTCCCAGGTGAGACTGATGGTTTTGGCTCCCAGAGCACACTTTGAGTACCAGGGCCCTAAACAATGTTAGCTGCTGGCTGGGTGTGGTGGCTCATGCCTGTAATCCCAGCACCTTGGGAGGCCGAGGTGGGTAGATTGCATGAGGCCAGGAATTCAAGACCAGCCCGACCAACGTGGGGAAACTCCATCTCTACTTAAAATACAAAAATTGGCCCATCATGGTGGTGCAACGTCTGTGATCCCAGCTACTAGAGAGGCTGAGGCATGAGAATTGCTTGAACCCAGGAGGCAGAGGTTGGAGTGAGCTGAGATTGGGCCACTGCACTCCAGCCAGTGTGACAGAGAATGACTGTCTCAGAACAAAATGACAATAACAAAAATGTTAGGTGTAATGGGGCCAGGGACCCTAGAGTACTTGCTGGGGCAGGTGGTTGAAATATCATCCAGGCTGTCCTGCGGAAGCCTCAGTTTGCTGAGAAGTGATATGTGAGTCAAGGTGTGGAGGATGTGACAAGGTGGGTCAGTGAATGCAGGGACAAGGAGGTGACTGTGGCTGCAGCAGGTGAGGGCGGTAGGACAGCAGCCTTGAGTGATCGGAAAGAGGACAGATGGTGGCACAGGGTCTGCAGGTCATGGAAGCACACATGGACACTGTATGGATACCGACAACAGCCCAGTGAGGTCTCACTCTCAGGTAGACCCCGAGGCTAGAGAGACGAGCTCACTTGCCCAAAAGCTCAAAAGCCAGCTCTCAAACCCAGGCCCTTGGACCCTAGGCTTTTACTTGAAGATTCTGAGTGTGGGAACTTTTTCAATCCATGCAGACATGGATCTGATGTTTCGGAACACCTCTTTGCCTAAATACGAGAAGCCAAGACTTGTCTAGGGACGAGCAAAGGACAGAAAGGCAAAGCTCTTGGGTTTGCCAGGCCTGAGGTGCCGCCTGCGTCAGTTTCAGGAGAGTCTGGCTGAGACCCTGTTTTCATGCCTTTGAGGATCTGCCTGAATTCTGTAGCTAGAAGTGACACCAAGCTGTCATGAGTGATGCTGGCCCTGAGAGTCAGCCAGGCAAGGGTGCGCTGAGTTTGGTAGCTCAGCAAGTGGGTTCCTGTTAGAGCTTGTGCTCTCCCTCGTTGCTTTCTGACACCATGTGTTTATTGGCTTGTGGGTGTGTTCATGCCTCTGGAAGGTCTGAGGTCTGAGCTGCACAGAATACAGACAGTCCCTGAATTACAATGGTTCGACTTAGGATTTTTTTGACTTTATGATGGCACGAAGGCAGTTTGCATTCAGTAGAAACCGTACTTTGAGAACCCATACAACTCTTCTGTTTTTTACTTTCAGAATAGCATTATTCAATGAACTACATGAGATAGTCAACATTTGATGATAAAATAGACTTTGTGTAAGAAAATTTTGTCCAATCACAGGGTAATGTAGGTGTTCTGGGCATGCTTAAGATGGGCGGGGCTCAGATGTTCAGTAGGTTAGGTAGATTTAATGCACTGTTGATTTACGGTAGTTTCCATTTACAATGTGTTTATTGAGATGTGACTCCATTGTAAGTTGAAGAGCATCTGTGCTTGGCTTGCACACCTCTAGTCCACACAGGAAACCTGACGTTCTGATGAAATTAATGTGACATTTTCCTTGTGAAATGTTTTTGTTTCTTGAAAACTAGAATGAGCATGCCACCATGGGGACTGTTGCAAGGTGGCACCACTTCGTGGTAAGAACATAAGCTCTGAAGCCAGAACACCTGAATTTGAACCCTGGATCTATTGGTCATTAGCTGTGTGACTTTGGGTGAGTGACTTTTCTGTGCCTTAGTTTCTCAAACTGTAAAATAGGGATGGTGACAACAAGGCCTGAGTTCTTATAAGGATTAGAGGAATTAATACATGTGAGTCACATGGCGCAGGGCCTGGAACAGATATATTGATGCAGTGTAGACCTTGTCCTTCTCCTGGACAAAGCTTCACTGGGCTCTCATGGGCACACAATGACGTCCAGATTCTGCAGTGGGACGCTATTCAGTTGTCTCTGGGATCTGGCCCCTGTTATCTATGGGCTGGTTACCCTCACACACACGTGATAGCTTTCTGTCCCTGAGGATCTGACACTAAGCCAGACCCCCTCATGGTATGTGCAGGACCGAGGATGTGCTTTAAATTCTGAATGAATCTTATGCAAATGATCTCAGTGTCGCACGGGTGGGGCACTGGCTTGTTCTGGGACTGAGTGGAGTAGCTTCCTCTGTATTTGACTCAATCACATTACTAGCTTAAATGAGTATCGGTTGGATGATTACATTCTCCCCTCAGGATTGGAACCTTATTTTTCCGTTTCTTGAGACGTACTCGAGCTATGTCACCAATGAAGGCCAACGTGATGTTTCAGCCCTCCTTGGAGGGCTAGGATTAGGATCATCTGTGGCCAATTTGGCACAATTCAGATTCAGGGAGAACAACTTCTAAAGTCAAGACAGACCCAGACAAAAAGGCTGGTTGCAAGAAAGAATCAGATCTCCTGGTGTAAAAACAGAAATTGATTCAGCTTGATTAAATTTAGCTCAGGAAACTTAACTAGGAAGAATGTATGTTGCATTTGGGACTTGAGAGATTTGTGCATCCATGTGTATAGCAGCCTTATTCACAATAAGCAAAAGGTGGAAACAACCAATGTGTCTATCTGTGGATGAATGGATACCTAAAATGTGGAATATACATGCAGTGGTATGTTATTCCACCTCAAAAAGGAAGGAAATTCTGACGCATGCTACATGTGGACGAACCTTGAAGACATTACGTTGGGTGAGCTAAGCCAGTCACAAAAGGACAAATAGTGTATGATCCCACTGATAGGAGGTGTCGAGAGCAGTCAGATTCTGAGAGTCAGAGAGTAGAATGGTGGTTGCCAGGGACTGGGGCCGAGGGAGGAACTACTGTTTAATGGACACAGAGTTTCAGTTTGGGAAGATGGAATGAGGTCTGGAGCTGGGTGGTGGTGATGATGGCACAACAGTGTGAATGCGTTTACTGCCTCTGAGCTGTATGCTTAAAAACGGTTATGACTGGGCACCGTGGCTCATGCCTGTAGTCCCTGCACTTTGGGAGGCCAAGGTGGATGGATGGCTTGAGGTCAGGTGTTTGAGACCAGCTTGGCCAACATAGCGAAAGCCTGTCTCTACTAAAAATACAAAAAATTAGCTGGGTGTGGTGGCACGTGCCTGTTATCCCAGCTACTCGGGAGGCTGAGGCAGGAGAATTGCTTGAACCCGGGAGGATGAGGTTGGAGTGAACTGAGATAGCGCCATTGCACTCCAGCCTGGGCAACAAGAGTAAGACTCCGTCTCAAACAAACCAACCAACCCAAAAAACCCAAACAAAAAAAAACAAAAAAACGGTTACAACGGCAAATCTTATGTGTATTTTACGACAATTTCTGCAGCTTAAAGTATGTTGCATTTCAAAATTGTGACAAGTGAAGGAAGTTTGTCTTAGACTGCCTTTGGTGGAATGAAAAATGGAAGTCTTGTAGACAGAACTCCTTGAAGCACAGAACTTTGAGTGAATGTTTGTTTTCAACAAGTTAACTTCCGAGAATGTGCTCCTGGCAGGCTCACTGAGGTTGCTTTGTCATAAAGCGTGGAGCAGACAGAGAAATTGAAGTTGGTTCTTTTCTACTCCAAAATTCTTCTCTTTCTAAAATTGCTTGCTTCAGTTCTACCTAGAGGGGACACAAGGTGGAAATAGTGTGTAGGGAATTGGAAAAGAAAAAGCTAGGCTGTTCAGATAGGCCGGTTAAATACATGCAACTGGGATAGATCCTTCTTTCCCTTCCATCGACAGAGCAAATGGTGACCCATTTTGAAACATGTTTATTTTAATGACTTTGACCCTTGGCAGTGATAGATTTCATGCACGTGGGTTCAGCTGTTTGAGAGCACAGGTGGAAATCCCATTACATTGAATCGTGTTATTTGCTGAGCCACCCACCATCTGCAGGTGCTGGGGTGCTGGCCAGGCTGCCCGGTGATGACTGCTCACTCCGCTGCTCCGTACTCATCATAATGTGCTGAACTCCAGGCTGGAATATCCGCTGGCGTCCCAGACACCTCCTCCTGGAAATCCAGTAGGCACCCCCAACTTAACATGATCAAGGTAGAACCCTTGATGTCTTCCTGCATCCCTCTCTGCACCGCCATCTTTTTTCCTTCACCACCCATCCAACCAGTCTACTGTGGGAACAGATCCTACATCTACTCTTTTTTTTTTTTTTTTTTTTTTTTTTTTTTTTTTTTTTTTTTTTGAGACAGAGTCTTTCTCTGTCCCCTAGGCTAGAGTGCGGTGCTCACTGCAACCTCTGCCTCCCAAGTTCAAGCGATTCTCATGCTTTAGCCTCCCAAATGGCTGGGATTACTGGTACTCTCCACCATGCCAGCTAATTTTTATATTTTTTACTAGAGATAGGGTTTCACTATGTTGGCTAGGCTGGCCTTGAACTCCTGACCTCGTCATCTGCCCAGCTTGGCTTCCCAAAGTGCTGGGCTTACAGGCATGAGCCACCACCCCTGGCCAATCTACTCTTTTCTATCTCATTACCAGCTCTCCAGGTGGAGGCCAGCTCTCCACCATCCTTTCTAATGGAGCCTAGAGTGATCATCTAGTTAACGGGGCTAAAATTTAGTCCAGGAGGCCAGTGTGGTCTAGGAAATCCTCTAGCCTAGCCTAGCCTAGCCCAGGGGCCTTGTCTGGTCTTCTCCAGCCTAGCCTAGCAGGCTTACCTAATCTGGTGGAAGAGCATCTTTCTGAGATCCCTGTTTTTCTCTCCCCTGACCCCAACCCAGTCTTAACACAGCCAGAATGGCTTGTTAAGACCTTTTTAAAGAAGATCAAGGCTGGGCATGGTGGCTTATACCTGTTATCCAGCACTTTGGGAGGCTGAGGTGGGTGGATCACAATGTCAGGAGTGAGAGACCAGTCTGGTCAACACAGTGAACCCTCATCTCTACTGTAGTTCCAGACACTCAGGAGGCTAAGGCAGGAGAATCACGTGAACCCAGGAGGCAGAGGTTGCAGCGAGCCAAGATTGTGCCGTTGCACTCCTGCCCCGGCGACTACGAGACTCCATCCCAAAAAAAAAAAAAAAAAAAAAAAAAAAAGAATGACCAAGCATTACCACACATGCAGAACCATACATAAAACATAAACGTTAAGTGTAACAAGTAATTATGAAGTGAAACTCATGTCACAATCACTCAAGTCAAGAAACAGAGCATTGCCAGGCCCCAGGAGCCTTCCTGCAGGCATCCTGCCAATCACATCCCTCTGCTTCCCCTAGCAGTACCATCCTGACCTAGACGTCATCTTTGCCTTCCATTTCCTAAACTAGGTATAACTATTTTAATTTTGCCTTAAGAAAAACTCTTATGTCAATGGAGTTACAGTAAAACACACACACATACATATACATACACACACACTTACATTTTTGTGTGTGTTTTTTAAAATTATTATCTTAGGGACAGGGTCTCATTCTGTCACCCAGGCTGAAGTACAGTGTACCATCATAGCTCACTGTGGCCTCCAACTCCTGGGCTCAAACAGTCCTCCCTTCTCAGCCTCCCAAAGTGCTGGGATTACAGGTGTGAGCCACTGTGCCTGGCCCTGTGTGTTTTCTCTACTCAATGCTATTCGTTTTGTCCATGTTTTCACTGTAGCTGTAGTTCATATTCATTGTGGTTGTTTCATACGGTGGGATACTGTACTGTTTATCCATTTGCAGTGAGATATTTGGGTTGTGTTTTCCCTGGGGCTAACACCAATAATGCTCTTACAGACATCCTATGTGCATGCCTGTACACATCCATTTCTGTTGGGTAATACCTAGAAATAGAATTGCCGATCATGCTGCCAACCAGTTTTCCAAGCATTTGTATCAATTTACATTCCGTTTTAACTGCACAAAGAAGAGAGGCTTAATGACGCATTGCCCATCCTCCATCTGGTTGGAGTCATTTGCCAGGTTGGCCCAGCTAGTAAGCAACAAACTCAGTCCCTGAATCTGCCGTCTCCCTTTCCACCCACCACACAGCCACGTTATCACAGAGCCTCCTCTCAGGGTTTCTACGAGACCACATTCTCGAATGCCTAATTCGACTGCGTGGCGTTTATCCTTGCATTTTAGAGGACAAGACATTCCATGTGCAGAAGTAATTAGAATAAGCGTCAAGCCTTTTAAATGCACGTTTGAAATGAAAGGGAACGGTTTAATCTTAAAAAAGGAGAGGGTGTTGCCATGCTCTCAGCAAGCAGTGGAGCCTCTGCTTTCAGGTAGGAAGCAGCAGGGTGCTCAGGGTTAAACTATGCCGACCGTGCCCGTGGCTGTGAGCTTTGCAGAAGGCTCCCCTGCAGTTGGCATCATTCCGCACACGTTTCTCATCTCGAGGATGTTGACTGATTATGTAACAGAACTTTTTTTTTTTTTGCTGAAGATAGCATTTGAAAGTGCAAAAATGTTCCCTGTACTAGCTAAAAACATTTTCTTTTGAATTATCTTGAGTTCAGGTGTTCTCCTTGGAAAATGATCTGGGGGTAGAGAAGCAAGGCCGGGAAGGGAGGGGCTTGGGAAAGTGCAAAGGAGAGGGCGGCTTGATGAACTGCTTTAAACCATAAGGTCTCAGCGACATGAGTTTCTGGTTGCCACCTAAGTCACCTTGTGGAAATAAAGCTACTGAGTTTTGAAATTGAAAGAAATGAAGAGAGAGACCCTTTGGGAGCAACGACAACATGACTAGATTTGTTCCACCAACACATTAAAATGTGACTTTTGCTAGGTGCTGGAGACGGCAATAATGTAAAACAGAGTCCTTGCCCTCGTGGTGTTACAGGAGAGAAATCGTACACAAGCATCCTGTTTGGGGAAACGAACAAAGCAGTGTGGTAATTACAGTGTCAGGCACAGAGAGGCGCAATGCCTTGACTTTGAGTGGCGTGTCTGGGTGGGGCAGGATGGTGGGTGCTGGTGGGGGGTCAGATGATACACTTGGCTTGAATGGTATTGATTTTGAGGTCTCCATGGATCCTTCAGAGAGGAGCACGTGTCCAGCTGGTAGTTGGAAATGGAGCTGAGGGCATCAGAGGAACAGAGCCTGGATATGGCATCTTGAGGGGGAGTCACCTTGGGAAACACCCTATTGTGGGACCCTGGTGATTCCTGGTCCCAGGTGGTGCTCGAGGAGTATTTGTTGAAGTAATGAATGCTGATGGTGGCCTGGAGCTCAGGGAGGTCAGAGTAGGTGCGGCCACCTGACTGAGTCTTGGGGATGAGTACTAGGACTTTCCTTTCTTGCTTGGTTGCACTAAAATGCAAATCCCGGGCCCCAGCTTCTCTGTCTCACCCCGGCTTCTCTGTCTCACCCCGGCCTGAATCCTTGCTGACCTCAGGGACCTCTCAGGTCCCTAGACTCTGCATGCCAGTCCAGCCTTTTCCTCCCCAGCTCTTTGGGGATCTCCAGAGAGAGGCTCAGAGCTTCATTTCCAAGATGCCTGGATAGAGAAACCTTGGCACCTGTGGGCCTCTGGCCCCTTCTTGTTGCTCTAACCCTTTAACTGCTCCCTCTCTCACCCCGCCCTTCCCCCCTCTCTGGACCCTCTCCGGTCAGCTCCCCCAATGTTCACCTCTTGCCACTTTCCAGTGGGCTGGGAACTGGGTCGATGGACCAGTTAGGCAGGCATAGGTTGAACCGAATCCTGAGATTCATATCAAGCCATTGAGCCAATATGTCTACTTGGCGGCTGACACAGATGGGCATCCATAGAAAGGATTTGGGGGGGTCATGGAAGAGACGGCTTCTTGCTTAGGAGCTGCCAAGGAGATGGAAATTTTGGTTAAAAACAAGGATGTGTTTTCTGAAGTCCGCTCGCCCTGTCACAGTGAGCCCCCAAGGCGGGTACCAGCACACCCCGTCCCAGGTCTCCCGTGTCGCCATGCTGTCCTCCTCTCCGAATCTCCACAGTGCTTTCCTGGTGCCTGCGCTTGTACTGGGGCAGCACATTTTACTCAGAAAGTTTTGCAGAATGAATGCGCAGATAGATGTGGCAGCTCCGGGCAGGACCAGGCATGCTGTTGAAACTCAGTCAGCCAATGCTGGACGCCTGCTGTATACAGACGCCGTCCCGGCAGGTGGCATGCCGCAGGGAGCACCCGAGGAGAGGCGCTCAGCCTGCCCCACTTCTCTCAGCTTGCTTCCGTCCTGCTTGTGCCAAGCCCTAGTTAACGAAGCTTGGAGCATGCCAGTGGGTTTTAAAAACTAATGACCAAGAGGAAGGGAAAATTCCTGACACTTTTCAGTCGTTTGACTGCTTCCCTTTTAAGTAGGTATCACATTGTAATATGCAGAGCAGGACTCAGACCAACTGCTTGGTTCTAATTCATGCTTCCAGGACCAGCCTTTCCCACCAAGCCACAGAGGTCACACTTTTAGGACATGACGACCAAGCAGGTCAGCTTGGGGCTGGGCATGGAGTCGGGTATGGCTGGAGCCGATACTGTGCGGGGTGTCCAGACACCTGTAGCCAGAAGCGAATTCGCCCCTTGCTGTCCAGGGCCAGCCTGTGTGCCGTGGTCCATTGGCTATCAGCAGATGGCCAATGGCTGTTCCTTGCCCAGCATGCCTCAGACCTTCACAGCACTTGATGATTTCACACTGTGTTAACAGTCCAGGTGAACAGCACCCAGGGGTTTGCCAAACATTGCACGTAGCTGCAAGACTGACCTTCTGAAAGGTCTTGCTGTCCATGTCTCTCCTTTGGATAACGTCCCCAGAATTCTCCATTGGCCTCAGAGTAAAGAAGACAATCTCAGCTTGGAATCGGTAGTGCCCTTTGTCTTGGTCCCTGCCAGCTGGCCCCCATCACTCTGCCCTCCGATGTCCCAGCCACGCTGACCCACGCAGTGCTTCCTGACCGTGGCGCCTCTGGATGCTTGCAGGATCTGTGTCTCTCATCTGTCCCCGCATCCTCTGTAGGTGACTCTCGCTCCTTCTTCTGCTCACAGGGTACCTGGCACCTCCCCTCCAGAAGCATTCCCTCCACTCTCAGGCAGAGTTCATTATTCTGTTTTTCCACCACTGCTTTCATGACATAATTAGATATAATTATTAGTGTGTCATGTAATTAGCATATCATAATTAGCTGTCTTTCCAGACACGCTGTGAGTGCCTCAGCTCACTGCCCAGCCAGTGGCTGGCATAGGACGGTTCCAGACCTTTAGAGAATGGGTCAAATGGGGTCATGGCCACCTCCTTGGGTGACCCCCATCCTCTCTGCTAGACTCCTGGGGGCAGAGCAGAGTGGAAAAGACAGGAGGAGGCAGGGCAGCTGAGAGCCACAGAGGGAAGCGAGGTGGGATGGCTGTCCTTGAGGGCCATGGAAAGGAAGAAGCAGAGAAGGCACAAATAGTTACCCATAAACACACCAGATGAAGACAGGTGTGTTCACAGTCAGCAGCAGCTGTGCAGGGCAGAGGGAGGAGATGGGAGGATGGTGACTTGGGGACCAGGGTGACTTTGGAGCACACGGCCCAGTGGAAAATGGCCTTTCCTTCCCCCTCAGAGCCCCATGGTCACAGGAGGCTGGGAAGTAGGTGGGAGGGAAGCGCAGCCTCTGCCCCCCTGCCTGGTGCACTCATCCCTCATCTGCGCATGGCTGGCTCCTCTTCTTCCTTCAGGCCTCACCTTCCTGACCACCCAGAGGATCTCAGAGCCTCTCCAGCGGCCCCTCCTGGACGACAGACTGCATGAGTAGCCAAGGCAGGTGGCTCCTGCTCCAGTGTAGCCAACAGGATCTCAAGCAGGTTCGGCATGGACTGGGTGCTTCTTGAGCGTTTACTGAAGGAAGCTTATTGCTTGCCCTCCTTCCTGCACCCCAGCAGCCTGCTTGTGGTCCCAAAGGTGCCCTGGGAGCCCCTTCCTCCTGCCTTGCCCTTTCCTCCTGGGCCTTCTCCCTCCCTATTGCTCCAGCTGAGCTTATGCGGTGCCTCCTCCTTAAAGCCCTCCTTGCTACCCCCCGCCTGAAGTGGGCTCTCCTCCTTTGACACATTCAGGCCCCTGGCACTGCCATCCCCAAAGTCTTCCCAGCTCCTACTGCCTGGCTGCCTCAGCCCCATCTCCAGGGCTCCTGGAGGGCAAGGACTGTATGCCATCATTGGCTCATGTTGCCTGGCACACGCTGGCATCCGCTGGGGAAGACTCTGAGTTAAACCTGAATTCACCTCCCCAGGCGGTGGGAGTGTTGGTGAGACTGGGTCTGCAGAGCAGCTGGGTTCTTAAGACATGGCCATTCTGAGCCTTGCCATGGTCCAGGTCCCCTTTTTAGAGCAGAGCCTCCTGGATGGGCCCTGTGATTGACATGCAGTCCTTTATATCTGGTGGGGCCAGCCCAGGAGGGCTTAGGTGGACATCCTAATCCCCAGGGACCTCAAGGTCTCTGCTGCCTGAGCCCTGGCATTTACAAGGAGGCCCCAGGTGCTGGTCTGTGCCGCCTTGCCTCCCAGACCCTCCCCCTCTGCGGGGACCCATGGTGGCTTATCTTACAATATGACATGTTGGTGACAACGAGTCAGCCTTTTCCCTAGGGCCTGAGAGTCATCTGGAGTGTGTGTGCTGGGACACTGAGGTCCCCAAGCAGGTGCTTATAATAGCCAATAATGTTCACTTTTGACTTACTGTGTGTGTCGGACACAGTTCTTGGAATTTCCTGTAGGCTAACCATGAATTCCTACAAACTTGAGAAAACTGAGGCAGAGCGTGAGAGAGTAATGTAGTTGCCCAAGGTCGGATGGTGTAAGTAGCAGAGGTCTGACCTGAACCAGGCCGTCTGGCCGCAGAGCCCACCTTCACACATAGTACACAGCCACACATTAGTACATGCTGCATGTACTAAGCAGTTGCTGTATTCAAGGTGCTGAGAGCAATAGCTTAGAGTTGAGAGCTTACTGTGTGGCAGGCGTGGTTACAAATCCTTCATGCCTGTAAACTGGTTTAATCTGTGCAGCCTTTGTGGGATAGGCACCATTATATTTCCATTTTCCGACGAGAAAACTGGTACTGAGAAACTGAATGACTGTGACAAAGGCTGGCTGGGGTGGAGAGGGATGCTTGCTTTTCCTGTTGGATGTGCTTCCCAGGTGCCAGACACCTTGGCCTTCTAAGAGCACCTGAACCAAAGGCCAAGCCTCTGGGAAAATGGTGAGGCAATGTTTTCACGGGGCATGGTCCGGCGGGCGTATCAAGACCTCTCTGGTGGGCAGATGGTCCTGAGATGATGAGGTCGGAATCCATCCCCTTGGGCAGAGGAATTCGACAGCCAGATTCTTGGGATAAACAGCTCTGGTCCCCGGCCAGAGGGACAAGGTCACGGTAGCCTTGTTCAGCCAGGCGGGTTTGCAGGTGGCTGACTGGTTGTTGGGAACAGGGCTGACCTTGCATTGTACAGCAGAAGAGAAGATATTGATTGGGGTCAGATTTCACTGGAGTGTCAGGCACAGGGCTACCCTGCGATTTCGTTGCTGACAGTGGAATCTCCCTGCCCTGAAATAATACCATTTGCTTTGAATATCCTCCACTGAGGCTTTGGGGCCAGCATCACTTTGGAATGTCTTCAGGAATTGCTTGGATGACAGAATCCACCCTGATGTGGCCTAACCTTCTGTCACCTGGATAATGAGGAGCATGGGGATGATTCTCACTTCATCTTTTTCTGTGGGTTTTCGCAAGTATTTCTTTTTAGATTTTTAAATAACCCTGGAATAGGCAGGGAAGGAGTGATTACGTTCATTTCTTTTTAGCCCATAGCCCAGAGACTGTGTGACTTGCTCAGGGTCACACGGCTCGGAAGGGCATGCCAGGACCAGAACGGGGTGTCTTGTTCTGGGGTCAGTGCCTTCCTGGTCCTCCTGGCTCAGGTCAAGGAGTGTACTTTCTGCACAGCTTTGATGGATGTTCCAGAAGTGGAGTGAGGGAGCAGGTGGACGCCCCAGGTTCCATCCAGCAATTCCTGGAGCCCTCATTTATCACTTTACCCCCTTCTGGTGCAGCAGGAAGACAGGAAAAAGTGCCTTGCCTGTTCAGAGCTTGGGAGGTGTCCTTTAATATTGATCACAAGAAACCAGAGTGTGTCCAACATGCCAGCCTGAGCTCTGTGCTGTTTAAGGCTGGAGACCGGGGCTTATGCATCCAGTAGTTCTTGAGCTCTCACGGGGTGCCAGGTGCCACCCTAACTGTGTGTATAACTGTGTATTAACTCACTTCACTCGTGCTAAGTCGATCGATATGAAATGACATGACAAGCAAACCAAGACAGAGGGAAGCCATGGTTGCCCAGTTAGTAAGCTGTAGGGCTGGGATTCCAACTCACTTACCTAGATGTGCCCTTACCCTGCACAGCTGGCAGAGCCATGGAGTCAAGTTTTGTTTATCCCAAGGTTGCTCCCCAGCCTAGCTGGGAAGATGAGATGTGAGGTAATGAGCTGACATGCTCTGCCTGAGAAGTGAAGGGTATCCAGAGGGAGAAACTGGCTTTCCATAGGAGAAACAGAGCGGAAAAAGAGGGCAGCAAGCCACCTCAAGGAGAGAGACTGCCTTTCCTGCAGGAAATGGTCAGGGTGGTTCAGTGAGGCTGGTTGATGTCTGGATTCAGGTGGTGCTTGTGCACTGTGACTCCAAACCTTCAGTCACTGTCTGCCCACGAGGGGCTTTATGGGTCGGAGTGCTTTGCAGGGATGAAAAATAGAGGAGGCGACATCACAGCATAGAGGATGTAGTAGAGAAAGGGAGAAGCCGGTATTTGCTGCCTGTGAGTTGCAGAGTGGAGAATGGGCATTCAAGAGAGGCAACATGGAGAAACAGAAGCCCTTGGAGAATTGTCAAAGCGTATTTTTGAAAAAGTTAAATACATAATTCTCATACAAAGGGACAGTAAGCATGTGTCAAAGACTTATTTAACTCATTAATGAGGAAACCAGCAGGATGACAAATCTGGTTCCAGAAAAGATACGGGAAGCAGACATATCTTGGTAGTGAATGAATGTTGGAGTGAGATTCCTAAGTTAGATACAAAACCACTAACATCCTAACACCCTAGGGCCATGAAACCATAACCTTTGGGATTATCTTTCATCCCTCCAGACAGAAACAATGAACACATTTCCAACAAGCTAACGCCTGACTTTACAAGTCTGAGTCAGTATCAGGAATAAATCATCAAAGCTACGTTCCCAGGAGAACTTCATGACCCTTCACTGGGTCTGTGAGACAGGGGCTCCAGTATGATGCTTAAAGGACAGAAGACATCTGTCTGCCTCATTTTGGAGACTTGGATAATTTTTTTTTTTCCTAGCAGTCTTTGGAGACATCTGGACGGAGAGGTCCCTCTGAATTTCCTATAGTAAATGGGTTTGGGACCCTCACTGTTATGTAAATATTGAAGAACACAGGCTCACCGCTGAAGGCAATGAATTGAAATCCACCCTCACCTTCTTCCTTCTCGGAAGCCCAGTACAGAAGCCCTTTCCGACAGTGAAAGGATTTTTTTTTTTTTGAAAAGCTAAAATCCAGAAAGACAAGAAAGAGAAAATAGCAAGAATTTTGGAAGCTGGAAAGCAGAAGTATGGGGGGCAGAAAGTCACCCCAAGATGGCTGCTGCCAGGACCCTGAGGGTGGGGCACGGGCAGCCAAAAACAGGAGCACAGGTTGAAGGTCAGTGTTGAGGTCTCCTTCCCCTCCTCCAGGCAGCACAACCAGAATACCCTGCCTCACTCGACTTTGGCAGAGAAAGAGGGTTTACCCTGGAGAGAGGGAAACAGGGCCCGTGGAAGAAAGGGAGTCGTGGCAAGTGTACCCCTTCCAGCTCCCTCTGCCTGCTCAGCTCCTTACCCGCTCCCAAGGCAGAACAGCTGGCAGCCAGTTCTGGACCTACATGCAAGGAGACCAGAATGTTCATCTCTAGGGAGCCCTGTCATCCTGAGGGAGGGCTCTAAAGACCCTGCCTCCAGAGATGTCCCCTGAAACAACCTCATTACCCCACAATAAGGCCATCAGCTCCAGGCTGGATTCAGGTGGTGCTTGTACGCCGTGACTCCAAACCCTCGGTCACTGTCTGTGCGTGAGGGGCTTTGCGGGTTGGAGTGCTTTGCAGGGTTGAAAAACAGAGGAGGCTACATCACAGCATGGAGAGTGCCCAGGCCCAGAGTGCCCAGAGTGCCCGGGCAGCTCTTCATACCTCTTACCTGAAACCAGGTGGGCAAGACTCCCCAGGCAGACAGGCAGACGCCCCAGGAAAGGTCTGACTTGGTGAGTCCCAGACAATCTGAAGGAAAGCAACTGGGAGGTAACTGACTATGCAGAGAGGGAGGTGAAATTTCGGGGGAAGTCATGACTCCCAGAGTGAAAGTAGAATTTGCATTATTTATGTAATATTCACACCAAGGTGTTCGGCATGGATGGAAGCATGAAGGCATCAGCAGGTGAATCCATACGTGGGGCGAATTACAAGAAACTGGCCTGGAGACTTCAAAGAGGTCAGCGAGAAGAAGAAAAAGGTTGGATCGACTCTAGACGAAAGGAGATCATGGAGACAAGACCACCAACTGCAATGATTGGATCCAGAACTGGAAAAAATAATGTGTTTGTAAAAGATATTTTTGGAATAATTGGAGAAATCTTAATATGTGCTGTACATGAGATAACGTTGAATCAAGAGCAAATTCCTCGGCAGTCATAATAGTGTGACTGTAGGGCACAAGCACAGTTTCTCCACCTGGGTGCTGCCGACAATGTAGGCTGGGTCATTCCTCATGGCGGGGGCCGTCCTGTACATTACAGGATGTTTGGCAGCATCTCTGGCTCCTACCTGCTAGATGCCAATAGCATACTCACCCCGAAGTCTTGAATAAAAATGTCTCTACACATTGTCAAATGTCTCCTTTGGGAGGGTTGCATATTTGTCCTTGGTTGACTCATTGGTACAGAGAAGAATATTCTTGTCCTAAGGAACAAAAGATACTGAAGGATTTAGGGTTGAATTACACAGTGTCAGCAATTTACTTTCAAAATGGTTTAGCAAAACAAATGTGTGATACAGAGAAAGTGACTATGGTAAATATTAATTGATGAACCTGGGCAAAGGGTATTCATTGTATTCTTTAAACTCTTCTTTAGGATTGAGAAGTCTCAAAATAAGTTGATGTTAAAAAATCATATCCTTCCGGTAAGAGACAGCTTTTTAAAAATTGCAAAAGAGGACCCAGAGAATTTAAATACAGTTGAAGAACTCAGAAATGGATTGAGATAAAATCGAGAAAGTCTCCCAGAACGTAGGGCAAAAAGACAAAGATTTAGGAACAGGAGGTGCCTGAACCTGCCACACATTAACTGTGTGACTTTCAACCATACTGTTTTGCATGCATTTACCTTGGCAAGAGAGGCCCCAGCTGAAATGCAGAGAACCCCAGAGAGCTCTTTGCTTTTGTGTGTCTCTGTGTCTAGGTCCTAGAGATTGAAGCATGGTTTGGGGGACCGTTAGGAATGGTTTTGGCACTGCATGATTTCTGTGATTGTTATTTAACTCACCCTTCCTGAGGCACGGCCCCACTGTACCTTTCTCCATCAGGTAGAGGAGATGGTATTGTTCCCACTCAATCGGGAAGACCAAGGCTCAGACCAGGGAACGACTTGTCCTTGGGTCCCCCAGGTGGTGAGGAACAAGGCCAGGGTCCAACCCAACCTCGTCTTAAAGGACCCAACTGTCTGGTCAAGGGTATGTGAACAATCAGTCCCTTGGAAGGCAGTGCAAAGTCACAAAGCTCATTGTAAATGGAAGCTTCTATGTGGATGCTCTTCCATGTCCATGTTACTCCCATAGCCAGGTGCCTGTCAGACGGGCCCTGAGCACCTCCACCATTTGCAGAGGGCTCAGGGATTCCAGAAAAGTCTCTTGCAACTAGGTCCGTTCCACCTTCCCTTCCTTAACTCTCAGGGCCACCAGCTCTTGGTGCATTTTCTCATGAGGCCCCGGCTTGGAGATTGGAGTCTGCATTTTATGTTTGTGCCCTCAGTGTATGGAGCCTTAAAAAACAGAACGTTTCAGCATCCTATTACACAACTATAAAGTTAGGGGACCTTTAAATGCTGGGTGTGACGTTTTGCAGTTTGCTCACTTGACCTACTTTTGTTAATAGATCTTTAATTCTCTTTACACATTTACTCCCATCTTTTGGTTTTATTAAATTTTGAAAGCACATGTGTTTTTGAGTCCTCTGGGTAACAAAATGTCAACAGATTAAAGAGGTCATTTTTTCATTGCCTGGCGGCCTGCAAAATTATAACAGTAACCTACATCTGATTAGAAACGAGGCTATGCCCTCTGTCTTCACCCCAGAACTTCTGAGAGCAAGACCAGGCAAACATGAGAAATTAAACCAAAGACTAGATTTCCCTCAAACAGTTCCAACTTTTTACCAAGTTCTCTGGGGATTAAGCCTGCTTGGATGAAGTATGGTTTAACCCTTTACTCCCATGAGTAAGCTAAGACCTCTTAGAATGAAGTTCATTGAGTGTTTTATTAAGAGACAGTTTGGAGGATACCATTCATATCCACTAAGATGTCCTTGGCTTAGAAAAACAGCAGCAATGCCCGGGGGGGCAGTGGCTCACGCCTGTAAACCCAGCACTTTGGGAGGCCAAGGCAGGTGGATCATGAGGTCAAGAGATTGAGACCATCCTGGCCAACATGGTGAAACCCCATCTCTACTAAAAACACAAAAATTAGCTGGGCATGGTGGCACATGCCTGTAGTCCCAGCTACTCAGGAGGCTGAGGCAGGAGAATCACTTGAACCTGGGAGGCAGAGGTTGCAGTAAGCCTAGATCACACCACTGCACTCCAGCCTGGCGACAGAGCAAGACTGTCTCACGAGTATTGAGAAGAATATGGAGAAATTAATTAAGACCCTTGGACAGTGCTGGTGGGAAAGTAAAATGGTGCAGCTGCCATGGGAAACAGTTTGGAGGTGCCTTAATAAGTTAAACGTGGAATTACCATATGACACAGCAATTCTGCTCCTAAGTATCGACCCCAAAGAATTGAAAACAGCTGCTCAAACAAAAACTTGTAAACAAATATTCACAGCAGGATTATTCCTAAAACCAAAAGGTAGACAGTGGCCAAATGTCTATCAGCTGATGAATGGGTAAATAAAATGAGCTATGTCCGTAGAATGGAACATTATTCAGCCTTAAAAGGATTAAAGCACTGCCACATGCCACAACGTGGGTGAACCTAGAACACGTTATGCTAAGTGAAAGAAGCCAGATGAAAAAGGCCACATGCTGTGTGATTTAATTTCTATGAAATGTGCATAATAGACAAATCCATGGTGACAGGAAGCAGACTGATGGTTGTCAAGGGCTGTGTAGGAAGGATGTGGGGATATAGCTGGGGGTAGCTGGTTAATAGGTACAGAGTTTTATTTTGCGATGAGAAAAATATTTGCAAGAAGATGCTTCTTCACAAAGGTGGTTAATGCTTAAAACAAATGGGGCTGATGGGTGCACAACATTGTGAATGTACAAAATGCTACTGAATTGACCACTGTAAGATGACTAATTTCACGTTATGTAAGTTTCACTCAATTGCAAAGAGAGACCGTTTGGAATCTCGTAACACACTATTTCTCCTGTTTGCTGTGAGGCCAAATAAGTGCGTTAGGGAGGATCTGCACGCGGGCGTTCCAGCAGGGCCGTATCGTGCAGAATGAGCTCTGGAGCAAGGCAGACATGGGTTCAAATCCTGGCAAGCTGTGTGATGCTGGGCAAGTTGCTTGACCTCTCTGAGCCTCCTTTTCCTCAATTGTAAAATGGAGCTGCTGCTGATAGAACCTACTTCACAGGGTTGGTGAGGGGACAAAGCTCTTAAGGTCAGCCGTGAATGGCTTCAGCTGGCAGCCTGGGTCAACTCTAGTTGCCTCTTCTGCAATAGGAAAAGTGGAGTCCCTCCCTGGCACCCCCTTTGTCACACAGGTGCAGGAGCTAATGGGCAGAAATGTGCTCTGAGCCCACGCATGTTCCCAGGCCACAAAGCGGCTGAGGGCAGCGTGGAAGATGACTGGCCTTTCTTTCCTCTGTGATCGATCCATGATATTTTGCATACAGAAGTCTGGGCTGGGGCTGGCCAGGGCCCCTGAAGCCCTTCACCAGCCAACTGACTGGCCCATAGCTGTCCAGCCCCTGTTAAGAGGCGGCAAGTGTGCTCTGAGCCCAGCTGGGGTGGATAGATTTTTCCATGCAGGGATTATCCTCCCAGCTCCAAGGTCAGCTGGTTAAACCGACTTTAGCTCAGGTGCCTGGGGTTCTTAAATTCCTGGGATCAAACTCCAAGGCAGCGACTTGTTCTTGGTCGCCTCACTGAGATCAACTGGCAATGCCTGGAGACGGTTTTGGTTGTCACAACCTGGGGCGAGGCACAGGGGATGCTACTGGTATCAGGTGGGTAGAGGCCAAGGGGGCTTTTAAACATCCCACAATGCACAGGCCCACACCCCCGAACCAAGAACTATCTGGCCCAAAACGTCAGCAGTGCTGAGGCTGGGAACCCTCGTCTGAGTGAACCTATTGCCCTGGGAAGCTCCCCGTGAGGGGATCATTGCTGCTGGCGCCATGTGCATCTCATCAGTCATCCCAGTAGCCTGGTGGGTGTCTCCCCACCTCATGGATGAGAAAGGAGAGACCCAGGAGGGATGAGTAACCTGTCCAGGGACCCCCAGCTGCCACATGGCAGTGCTGGGATTCAAACTTGGATCTGCCTCGCTCCAGAGCGTGCTTCCTTAACTGCCCCTCAGTAAAACAGGTAGAAATATACATGCCAGGGCCACTTTATGAAGACCAAATGGTAGAAGATACATTTTATTTAGATGAACCCACATTTACACAGTTTCAGTCTTGCCTGAGAGCCACGTGCGTGGTCCTCGCTCATAAAGTACCTGGGGCATGAGGGAGGCAGGCCTTGAGCAGGCAGATGAAATATACTATGCCAAAGACTAAAAGTGGAAGGGAGAACTGTTTGCTCAAACTGAGGAGATGACACCTGAGCTGAGTATTGAAGATGGGAAACAGTACCCATGTAGGAGAGAGGTAGGAAGGGTTTTCCAAGAAGGTGGAACAGCAGAAACAGGAGGCAGGAGGAGAGAGGCGTGGCTCCAGGGCCAGGGAGGGCCCACTCAGAGGACCTCATGTGCTGCGCAGAAGGGCTTGGGCTTTATCTTGAGGGTGAAATGGAGCGTGATGGGGTCAAGGTATGTTCTAGATCGGGTGTGCTAGCTGCTGTATGGAGGATGGACCTGAATGTACCAGTGGGCCAGGCTGTCAGGAGGCCTTGGGCAGAAGTAAGATGATGAGGACCCAGTGGCTGAAGCAGCGGGGGATGGAGAACGGGATGGATCTGCGGAAGAGGCAGCAGGTGGAACAGGCAGAACTCAGTGACTGGTTTGCAGAATGAAGGTGAGGAAGAAGGGCCGGGGGTGACTCCGGCCACCAGCCTGGGGAAGCAGGTATTGGTGCCTAATGGAAAGGGGGGACGCAGAAGGTCTGGGGGTGGGAGGAGAGATGCGACTTGGAGTTTGAGCTGCCTGGGGGATGAGCAGGAGGGTGTGTCTAGCCTGGGATTGGTTCTGACCTCAGGAACGGGCCTGCTCGCAGCCGGCTGCTTTCTCTCGTCATGGAAGTCATCCATGTTGTGGGTGGCAATCGTTCACTCTTTTCCATTGCTCTGTAGAATTCCATGGTGCAAATACAGATGTAATTGGTTTGTCCACTCATCTACTGATGAACATTGAGGTTGTTTGCAGCCATTATGAATAACGCTGCTGTGGGCATCCTCGTCCATGCCTTCTGAGGGCCATGTGCATTGATTTTTGTTTGGGTCATAAGAATAGAATTGCTGGGCCGTGGACACATGCCTGCCATATTTCATAGACAGGGCCAAATGGTTTTCCAAAGTGGACTGCTTACACTCCCACCAGAATGTATGGGTTCTCATCACTCTGCCTCATGACCAATGTTTCTGCTGTTGTCTCTTGTGGTTTTAATATGCATTTCCTTGGAGAATAGCAGTTCTGAGCGTCTTTGTGTATGTTTTTGTGCTGTGTAGATATCTTCTCCGCCCCGTAATGTGTCCGAGTCTTTGTCCAGCTTTCTGTTAGATTGTCTTTTTCTGATTGATTTGTATCTAAGTCCTTTGTCAGATGTGTGTACCGCCAGGCCTCCTTAGCCACTGGGCATTTCATTTCCACTCTCTTACTGATAGCTTTTGAGTGAAAGTTTGTAAACAGTATATTAAAGTACATGATAACAGCAATGGAGCCATTGTTTTTATTAAAAGTGAAACAAAATGAGCCAAGCACAGTGGCACGCGCCTGTAGTCCTAGCTACTCGGGAGACTGAGGCAGGAGGATCAATTGAGGCCAGGAGTGTGAGGCCAGCTTGGGCAATATAGTGAGACCCTGACTCAATAAAAATAAAAATGATAAGCTGGGCGTGGTGGTGCAGACCTGTAGTCTCAGCTAGCTGGGAGGCTGAGATGGGAGGATTGCTTGAGCCCAGGAGTTCAAGGCTGCAATGAGCTGTGGAGGGACCACTGCACTCCAGCCTGGGCAACAGAGGGAGACCCTGTCTCTAAAATAAATAGGTAGCTAGATAGCAAAATGGTATCTTGGAATGAGAGTTATCTTCGAATGAGAGAGAGGTTTCTTGGAAGCCCAGTGCTGTGGCTACTGTGCTTTTTAAGGGAATGAAGAAAATCCCTCTGGTTTAGTGAGAGGTGGGGATGAGCTGGGAAAGGAGTCTCGGATCTCCTGTTGGTCAGGTGCTCAGTTCTCTGCCTGTGAAAGGGAGGTGCTTTCTGCCCAGATTCTCAGAGCGTCCACAGGATCCCCTGAGTTCACCAAGGTGAGAAGGCTCTGAAGAGGGATGTTGGCATTCTCAGTGGTTTTGCTCAGAACTCAAAGGCCCCAACCCCTGCTCCTCCCTGGTTGCAGGGGCAGGTCTGAGACAGGCCTGGCAGGGGCTGCTGGAATCACCTAGGAAGGAAAGGACCCAGCTTCGGCCTGAGTTGGCTGGGGAGAACCATGGGCACTAGGGGCATGGCAGGAAGCACCCCTGCCCTTCCTTTTCTCTGGCATCTCCCACTTCCTACCCCTCCCCATTCAAGGCCAGGTGAGCTCTTGCCTGAAGGCCGTGGGAGCGCCAGAGAGAGGCAACTTCCAGGACACTGACTGGCCCAGATTCCATTTGTGCCATGTTGGGTGGTGCCCAGTCTGATGGAGCTCAGAGCTTGTTCCCACGAGGGCCAGCGGTCATGCTCGAAACTCACGTGCCTCCTGCTCAACCCCCTCTCCCACCGCCTCCCTGTTGCACGCTGACCTTTCTGTCCCACTGGCACACCCATACTTCCTGCCTTGGGGCCTTTGCCCAGAGCACGCCCTGGGCTGGAGCGTCTTCCCCAGACTTCAGTCATCCAGGCCTCCCTCCTGCCTCCCCACCCTCACCTGCTGTGTTGTCTTCAGGGTACTCAATGCTCCCTGACATTGGGTCACATGGTGCCATGGGGGTACTGGGGTAGCATCCCCCTCACTCCCACCAGCACAGCCAATCCCCCGGTGCAGGACTTCACTCATTCACTGCCTGCATGCCCGTGCCTGCCGCACCTGGCACATGGGAGGGCCACAGACACTAAAGGCAGGAGGACGTGACGGTTGAAGCAAAATCAGGTGCTCTGTATTGAAAGGCAGAACAGGCTGGCAGTGACCGAGAGCTATCTGAGGGCTGGAGGGAGAGCAGCCACGTTCCCTCAGGGCCCTCCGCTCTCATTAAAAAGAGAACCACGAGGGAAATGTTAAGCTCTAGGGACAGGTTGAGTTTCCTAGGAGGTGGCCAACCTTCCTTCCTGATCCCTTATAATCCTTGGGGTTTGGTCAGCTAGGAAGGAGGGGTTGGCACGTGGCTGCATTCCTGGCTTCAGGCAGGAAACTGCTTGGAGAAGGCCACTTTTTGCCCCCCTCGGAGCCATACTGGGTTCAGAAGTGCAAGATGGCTGATCATCTGGGGAGCATCTGTGATTTTGCTTCAGTGCCTCAGCCCACACCAAATGGGACATCTCTGAATGGCCAGAGCAAGAGGTGATGCTTTCCCGAAAACCTGGACCTTCCTTTCCCGGCAACAACTGTGGCGTCACTGCCTTCATGGCATCCTGCTTTTGAGGCAGGTGTAATGTATCAGCTCCGAAGAAACCTGCAGCTCCCGCACAGGGTCACACAGCACTGGGCCAACCAGCACCAGGACTCTCCGTGTGCAAGCAAGGGCTGTTCCCTATGCTCCCCATGGCACGGAGAGTGCCAGGCTGGGTGGGGAGGCCCGGGGGACAGGGCAGAGGCTCTGGAGGTACAAGGGGCTCGGGTTGGACTCAAGGCACTGCTGCTCATGAGCTGAGTGACCTTGGACCAGGAAAGTGACTGCTGTGAGCCTCAGTGGCATCTTGTATAGAAGGGAAGTACTCTTCCTTTTGGCTTGCTATGAGGGTTCAGGAGCAAACAGCCCCTGGGAGGGTGTGCATGCAGTGAGAGGGGGGATAGCAGAGATGGCCACTGGGCCACACAACACTGATCTAGAACCAGAAATACCATTTGACCCAGCAATCCCGTTACTGGGTATGTGTCCAAAGGATTAGAAATCATTCTACTATAAAGACACATGTACACATATGTTTATTGCAGCACTGTTTACAATAGCAAAGACCTGGAACCAACACAAATGCCCATCAATGATAGGCTGGATAAAGAAAATATGGCACATATACACCATGGAATACTATGCAGTCATAAAAAAGAACAAGTTCACGTCCTTTGCAGGGACATGGATGAAGCTGGAAACCATCATTCTCAGAAAACTAACACGGGAACAGAAAACCAAACACCACATGTTCTCACTCATAAGTGGGAGTTGAACAATGAGAACACATGGATGGGAACATCACACACCTGTCGGGAAGTGGGAGGAAAGGGGAGGGGAGAGCATTAGGAGAAATACCTAATGTATGCAGGGCTTAAATCCTAGATGACGGGTCGATAGGTGCAGCAACCATCACAAAACGTGTATACCTATGTAACAAACCTGCACGTTCAGCACATGTATCCCAGAACTTAAAGTAAAATCTTAAAAAATTAAGGAAAAAAGAATTTTCAATTGCCTTTACGCACTATTTTTGAGTTCTTCAATTATTTAGCGATGTTTTGCTTTGTTCGTATCTTTTTAAGCCGGCTATTCCCAGCCATGCCTTCACCTGGCGAGCTTTAAAATAATACAGTAAAAGCTGTCCAGTCCCCCTCCTCTGCCAGTATTGATAGAGTCACTAGACACCCACACTCGGGGTGTGGCCTACACACCACGATTGTTTCAAGGGCCCCGTGGAATCGTAAGGCGGAGATCCCTTACAATTAAGACTGTTCAGGCAGTCACGTATGTTCTTTAATTCGTCACCTTTCAGAAGTCTGTAGGAAACCCAAGATGGGTTATTTTTTAAATGGATGTAAGTTCTTAAAATAGATTTTGACTTGTCGTAGCAATTCAAAACCTACCATCTTTCCTGTTATTTAAAGTGCTGGTCAACTCCCTAGTGACAATCTGCATTCCTGTATATATATATATACACACATACATACACACACGTATAAATATATATAAGTGTATGTATATATGTATATATATGTATACACGCACCTGGGTTAAAGTAATGTTGGCCTTTGGGGTAAAGTAATGTTGGAAATTATCATCATTTGATAATTATCAAACATGTTTATGTTTCTCTGGCTCTGAAGTCAGAAGAGCCTTGCTCTTCAACTTCCATCTCTGCCTCAGACAAATCAGTTAACCTCTGTGAGCTTGTTTTCCCATCTGTTCCATAGGGGTAATGGTAGTCTCTGTCTCATAGTTACTGTGAGGAGTAAAGGTATTTAGTATGCATAAGGCACTTAGAACAGCACCTCGCAATGTTGTTTGTGTCAGCTGATCTTTTATTTTTATTTTTATTTTTTTTGAGATGGAGTCTCACTCTGTCACCCAGGCTGGAGTGCAGTGGTGCGATCTCGGCTCACTGCAACCTTCGCCTCCTGGGTTCAAGCACTTCTCTGCCTCAGCCTCCTAAGTAGCTGGGATTACAGGTGCCCACCACCACACCCAATTAATTTTTGTATTTTTAGTAGAGATGGAGTTTCACCATCTTGGCCAGGTTGGTCTTGAACTCCTGTCCTTGTGATCCACCCATCTCAGCTTCCCAAAGTGCTGAGATTATAGGCGTGAGCCACTGCATCCGGCCAGCTGATCTTTTTAGTACTAACAAAGTACCAGGTTAGGTTTGAGGTTGTTAGAAGCAGAAACTAAGGGAAGAAGGGTCACGTCATCAGAGCAGGAATTGGAACCTAGGTCCAGGCTGCCTCTCCACAGGTCATGCCTTGGCCACCTACCCCTACCTAGAAACAAAGGAATTGATTAGCCCTGGAAATCCATCCTAGAGAAATTCTTAGAGAAAACTACCAGGAAAAGTGGACCAGGACTGTTTCTTGATGCGGGGGCTCTGCCAGGTCCTGCCCTGAGCACCCTGCCCTCAAGTGGCAGGCATAGGAATGCAGGTCTTCTAGGCCATGGAGTTTCTTATTGTGGTATAAAAAGCACTGGATTTAGAGTCAGAAAAGCTGCCCCACTGGACCTGCCTCTTCCCTCACCAGCAGTGAGGCTATTGGCTAGCTAGTATCTCTCAGCTTCAGTTCCTGATGTCCTTGCCTTCGGCCTGGCCCCCACTGGCCACGTATGGACCCCTGAGTCAGCCAGCTGCTTGCCTGCCTGACTCCCTCCTGTCATTTATATGGCTTCACAATCATCTTCATAACAGCAGATGCATTCTTGTTACAGTCACCTCTAAAGACTCGGGGTTCTCATTTAAAGACCCTGGGGTCCTTATTAAACATCATATGATGTTTAATAAACATCAGGAGTAGACTTGATGTTTATTAAAGTCTAGTGGCAGCTGGAAGTAAGCCATGGGCCCCCTACTCTGCTCTCTTCCTCATTCTGTGTCCTCCCCTCCTGTATACCCCTCTGCATGGGCCCTGGAGAGAACTGGGAGGCCTGAGGTTCAAATGTGGAATTGACAGGCTACAGAGTGCCACAGATGGAAGACAAAACACTGGCATGTCACAGAGGCTTTGCAAGCGCTGCCCCGCTGCCTGGCAGGCCCTTCCTTCTCTCTGCCTCAAGCTGCATACCTGCCTAGCCTGTGAGGTGCAATTGAACCTCTCCTCCTCTGGAATTTTACCTGTCTGCACACCAGGCAGCACTGTTACCACTGCACTTAAATCTCCCCTGGCTGCGGCTCAAGCTGGTACCAACGTGCTTGCTTCCCACGTGGCCTCTCCTGCTAGACCAGAAGCTTGCTGAGGACAGAGAGAGACTGTATCAACTCTCCGAGTGGCCCGCCCTACCCCAGCAAGGTGACCGGCACAGAACGGGCTTGACTGTGTGTGAATGTTCATGCCGAAGAGGAGATGCTTCCTAGACATCTCCACGCCCTTGTCAGCCGCCTCCTCTGAGCCCCTGTACACACCCTGGGGTCTCTAGCTACAGCCGCACCTTCTTATCCCCTCCCAGGACCCAGCATTTCCTTGGGAAGATCTTTAGTGCGTCCCGAGTCGTGGCCGGCTGGACCCCGCTCACTGTGGTGGGAGAGCACACTTTTAGCGGAGCAGAGCGGCTCTGAAATGTAAGCCAGAATTAGTCTGGAGCAAACCACTTAATGACTCCAGCTTGACTCAAATGAGATATGAACCGAGTAAACACTGAGTGAAATGAATTTTTGATTACCGCTTGGGCGTTGTGAATATTTCTGTCTGCCTTGCCTGGTGTTTTTTTCCCCCCCAACTCAAGCATGAAATACACTCCACAGCTCCTCAGAAGAGCCCAGTGAACAGGGCCTTTGGGGTAAAGTAATGTTGAAAATAAGAGCCCAGTGAACAGGGACTTTGGGGTAAAGTAATGTTGAAAATTATCAGCATAAGAAAAGAAAATGACAGGCCTCCTTGGGCAGAGGTTTTAGCCTCTCTTCTGTAATTAAAATTTATTTTAAATTTCAGGGCCGCATTGATCAAGACTGAAGAGGAGAGGTGTTGTGCAGTACCGCATAAATCATATTTGAGAGCTGATGTTTCTTCAGGGATGTCTAATGAAGGGGGGGTTTTAAGGTCTGTTCTGATTTCTAGAAACATTTTCAGTGTGTGCATGGGGGCCTGCTCTGGGCCTGTGCTGATTGAGATGGGGGGGGGGGCAAGGTGGGGGATTTGAAGGTGAATTGGCTAAGAAGCCTGCCCTCAAGCAGGTAGCTATACATTCAGTGTAAGAACACGTAGGGGCTCTAGGAAAAGGCGGCAAGTTCAGAGCCCCAGCAGATCAATCCTGGCTGGCTTCATGGAGGTGGCATTTTAGGCAGGCCTTGGAAGATCTTGAGGCTTTAAACATGCATTGCAGAGGAGCTGTCAGAAGGCTGTTTGTAAGGGTTACTAAGTGACCCCATGGGCAGGATGCAAAGAAAGGAAGGATCTGGCTTCTCTCTACCTCCCTCCTCCTCTTGCCCCGATTTAAAGCCTGGCTCAGGCTGGCCACTGCTAGGAGGAGCATAAGGTTTAAGAAACGGAGCTCTGTGGAACATACTACCCAAGTCTGAATTCTGGCCCTGGTCCACACTAGCTGTGTGATTTCAGATGAGTAACTTAGCCGCTCTGAGCCCCCATTCCCCTATCTGTAATGAAATGGGATGAGGTTACCTAAAAGATAAGGGATTTCTGAGCAATAAAGAAGCAACATGTAAGACCTGGAACCGTGCCTGACAAACAGCAAGCACTTAATAAGTGTCTGTTGCTGCCACAGTTGCCAGAGTTACCAGCTGACTGATCTTGCCCAGTTTGGGTCTCGCCTTAACTCTTAGCATCTCTGCTAAGACATGGTTCCTACCGGTGCCTTCTGTATGTTATCTTTTTTAAAAAAACATGCCATATTATTATTATTTTTTTTTACACAGAGTCTCACTCTGTTGCCCAGGCTGGAGTGCAATGGTGCAATCTCAGCTTGCTGCAACCTCTGTCTCCTGGGTTCAAGAGATTAGCCTGCCTCAGCCTCCCAAGTAGCTGAGATTTTAGGCATGCACCACCACACCAGGCTAATTTTGGTATTTTTAGAAGAGACGTGGTTTCGCCATGTTGGCCTGGCTGGACCATGTTATTTTCAATTACATACAAAGATCTAACAAGTCACCCAGAGACCATTTCACCCATTATTACTTATACCCAGGAGAGGGGCTGCCACGTAGTTCCCATTGCTGAAGAGGAGAGGCGGGCTCAGCAGGAGGTGGCATGATCAAGGTAGCACAGCTGCAGTGCCCTGTTCAGATGCACGCCAGGGCTTCGGAGCACCAGCTGTGTTCCCCACCTGCCTGGGAAGTGATGAGCCCTTGTCCCATGAGGCTGAGCTGGGTGTTGCAAGGACAGTGTCTGCTCATTCCACGATCCTTCCTCCCAGCCCCTCATCCTGGACCTTAATGCTCTTCTTGAATTTGATGTCCCACCTCCTGGGATGTGAGGAGAGAGGTAAGGTGAGCAGCAGGCGGCACCGTGTCTGCCTCTGCAGCAGGCCAGGCCAGCAGTTATGGAGCAGTAAGGGTGTCTGGATGGATGGCTCGATCGCAGGTTCTGGGGGCCTCAAGGCAGCTTGCCCCTGCGGGGTGCTGGGTCCTGTGCCTTTTTGGAGGGCCATCCAAAGCAGCTGTGAGATCCCTCAGAGGCACGATTTTCAGACTCCAAGACCCCATTTTTAGGAGTTTATTGGGTGTATTTCTCTTTGCAGTTTAGTTTTTCCCTTTTGATAGGTGGTTCTAGCTTGGTGGGAGAGAATGCTTTGGGAGGGGTGTCTGTGGCATAGAATGGTGTGACAGGCATGGGAGTGGTATTGGTAAGAGGAGAGACTGGGCTTGTAACTCCTGTAACCCTGAGCAAGTCACCCACACACTCTGTGCCTCAGTTTTCTCAGCTGTAAAGTGGGACCATAACAGACCTACCTTCTGAGGTCAGTGTGCAGATCAGCTGATTAGAAAGAATATGGAGTGTTTACAGGCCTGCATTCTCCAGTTTCCTGGAGTGCCTATGATCTGCAGGGTGCCGGGGACCCGCCAGGAGCAAGAAAGACCCTGCCCCATGGAGTCTCCCTTCTTTTGGGTGATGGGGTGTTATCACAGCGCCTGACACGTGATAAGTTCTCAAATGATAAATTGTATCTGCTATTAACCAGAATTATTTAAAGCCAACCTCATTCTCTCCTCTCACCCTAAAAGGCAGTTAAACCAGCAAAAATCAGAGAAGCATGTAGTTCACGATGTGAGCCCATCCTGCTAAACTGGTTTGTTTGACGTTTCTGCTAATCCGTGTTTAATGTGTAAGCAGATTATCTGAGCAGAACTAGGATTTTGTGCAGGATGATTTGCCTGGCTGTGGCCTGGGCTGCTGGCCTGTGACGCTAACCTTGAGGCGGGGTTCGTTCTTTGTGTTGAAATTCCAGGCGGTGAGATTTCAGGTCAAGGGAGAAGGCTCCTGTAGCTGCGGAAATATGTTCTCAGGCCAGCGCGTGCACAAATGCGCTTCGACCTTGACCTTCCAGAGGCCCCATGCCCTCTCGCCCTTGTAGTTTTGTACCCTGGCTTCCATGGGAATCTGTCTTCAGTTCTGTAGACCCACCTCCACCAGCCCTCAACTCCCCTTAAGGAAGGAAACAGCACAGTAGGGATAGGGCAGTGGTGCCAAGGGAGCAACCAGGCAGGGAGCACTGTGAGGGTGGCCTGACCCTGGAGAAGAGTTCTTTTTCTTTCCTTTTCTTTCTTTTTCTTTCTTTCTTTTCCTTCTTGTCTTGCTCTGTCACCCAGGCTGGAGAGCAATGGCGTAATCTTGGCAACCTCCGTCTCCCAGCCTCAAGCAATTCTCCTGCCTCACACTCCTGAGTAGCTGGGATTACGGGCACCCACCACCATGCCCAGCTAATTTTTGTATTTTTACTAGAGGCTGTTTTGCCATGTAGGCTAGGCTGGTCTCGAACTCCTGGCCTCATGTGATCCACCCCCCCTTGGCCTCCCAAAGTGCTGGGATTGTAGTTGTGAGCCACCACGCCTGGCCGGGAATATTTTTATCACTGATGTTTAAAATTGCTGGCCAATTGTGACCATAAGTCATTTACTTTTATTGTGGTAAACTATATACACAGGTATTGATCGATTTACGACCTATGCAACTTACGACCATTCGACTTTACGACCACAATCGCTAGCCACGACTGCTCCGCGTCTGGCAGTGCAAACGTTGCCCAGCTGGGTGTACGACAGTGCGGACCAGCTTCCGGCAGCACTGCCATCTCTGCGTGCATATAGCCTACTCAACTTACGACCAAATCGTGTTACGACCGGTCTGTCAGAACCAATCGTGGTAGTAAGTCGAGCACTAGCTGTAACATAAAATGTATCATTTTAGTCATCGTAAGCGTGCAGTTCAGTAGCATTAGGTACGTTCACATTGTTGTGCGATCATCACCACCTTTAGTCTCCAGACCTTTCTCACCATCCCAAGCAGAACCTCTGCACCCATGAACAATAACTCCACATCTCTCCTCAATCCAGCCCCTGGCAATTCCCGGCTTACCTTCTGCCTCTATGAATTTGACAGCGCCAGGTGCCTCATAAAAGTGGACTCATACAATGTTTATTCTTTTGTGACTGGTGTATTTCACTTAGCATGAGTCTCCCATGTTGTAGCCTATGTTTTAATTCCCTTCCTTGTTAAGGCGGAAGAATTTCACTGCATGTGTGCACCACATTCTGTGTATTCATTCATCCGTCCATGGACATTCATGTTGTCTCCACCTTTTGGCAATTGTGAATAAGGGCTGTGAACGTGAGTGTGCAAATGTCTGCTCAGGTCACTGCCTGTGGGTCTTTGGGGCATATACCCAGAAATAAAACTGCTGGTCACACGCTAATTCTGTGTTTAAGTTTTTGTGGAACCTCCATACTGTTTGAAACTGTTTAAACACAGCATACCCCTTTATTGGCTGAAGCTGGGGTGGACACTCCAGCCTCTCCTTGGCACCTGTCTTGTACTGTTTTCCTCTCTTGGGGCCTGTTAAAGCCTGAGAGAGACCGCAGAAGGATGTGTGTGTAGATTTAAGGTGTGATGTATAAAGGAGATACCTGAGGTGTGTACCTTGGCACTTCGAGACGGATTCTCGGTGGTGGGACTCAGGGTGGGTCTTCCCCAGGACCAGGAGTGAGGTCTGTGGTTCTGAGGCTACCGGTGCTCAGGCTGGGTTCCTCGCCACATCCCCTGTGGTTTTCCAAAGCTCCTGGTGGCCGCTTCCTGGTCTTTTTGGTTAATGAAGACCCACGGGCATTGACGGCCTCCTCGGCTCTGGACTGAGCTGCCCATGGCATGGTTTGCCGCGTGCTCCTGGCTCTCAGGCTGCTTACTGTCTCTGTGGGGTGAACTCTGCAGCTGTGCACTTGGGCAGGAGGCACAGCCTTCCTGGCCACCCCTGAGCTTGGCTCCCCAGTCCAGGTCATCCCTGCAGTCCCCAAGCCTGTGTCCCCACCAGAGCCCAGCTGTCCCTGCTGCTGCCTTCTGGGGTCTCTCAGCCAGGGCTGATGGTTTTCTCTCTCCCTGGCAAAGGGACAACGTTTCTCTCTGTCACAATGAGGCATGCCCATGCCATCTCACCTGCATCGAGCCTCTCCACAAGCAGAGGGCACAGCTACTCCCTAACAGGACCCGAATTCCCTGCCTCCTACTTGGTTTCGTTGGCCTGTCAGTCCTCATTACATTTAACATATTTTTAAACACTCCGAACACTTTTGCCACAATTGTAACCCCTCCTCTAGTTAAAGCATGGCTCTCCCTCCAGTTCATCTTTCCCCGAGTTAAGATCTGGCAATATCTTTTATTAAAATGCTTTCTGAAACTTTATTCCTTCAAAGCCCTAAATTTGAAATGAGAGCAGTCACATGAATGGGAAAACATCCTCTGTGACTGTCCTCTGTCCCCTGCCAGACTGCGCTGGGGGCTCTTCCACTGGCCCTGTAAGCCATTTGGGGCCTTTCTATGTCATTGCACTTACTCATCACCAAACAGGCCGGCCAGTAGCTCTTTACCAAAGTGGCATGGGCACCAGGCCTACCAGGGAACATTACGATTCCTACTTTAGGAATCTTGAGTGGAATATAACCAGGAAGGTGGTGTCATATTGAACAGGATAATGCCAGCTGGTGCAGGAGGCCCTAAGGTTCAGGGCCTTAGCACAGTAAAGGTTTACGCCTCATTTATGCAACACTCCAGTGTGTGTTTCTGGTTGGCAGAGCGTCTTCCATGTGGTCATTCAGGGATCCAGGCTCCTTCTATCTTGCAGCTTGCCTCCTCTCAGGTCCAGGGTCTTGGATGTGCATCCAGTGGATGGAGATAAAGAGCTGGAATAAATGCACCGGCTGCTGGGCTCCCTGGGTCTGCAAGGGCACATGTCACTTCCACCGGTAAGAGCTGGTCATGGGCCCCACCTACATGAAAGGGGGCCTGAGAAATGCCCCTGGCTGGACAGTAATTCCTCCGCCACCACTTCCCATGGGAAGAGATAGCCACCGATCTTGGAGGCAGCTAGCCACACCTGCCATCTATGGGCATGGAGTGCAGGGAAGATACGAGTGGAAGAGATACTGTCCATTTCATCAAGCTCTGACCTCCCACTCAGTCTTTCCTTGGGTTGGATATCCAGGTTTTGTGTGTCCCAGCCCAGCCCTTGTGCCAACCCCAGGTGTTAGGGTCTCTGAGGTGGGACGTTACCACCCTAAACACTGGGTTTCCCTAGAGTCTGTCCTAACACCCATCATGCATTGCTACTGGGAGGTAAGCTCCATGCAAACAACGCGTCTCACCTGCCGCTGTCCACACTCCCTTCCCCTATGTGCCTAAAATAGTGTTTGCTACAGGGTAGATGCAGTTGATTGCAGTGGCCATGCTTGGCAATCACAGTATGTCCCATCCCATGTGCTCTTCTGCAGTGTGACCTTGCCACTCCCCCATCGAGTCCCTGCCTGGGCTGGTCTTAGTGACTTTCTTGGTTAGTAGAATGTGGCAGAAGAGACATTCTGTATTTTTGAGAATAGATCATGAGAAGCCTTGCTGCTTTCATCTGTGTCTTGGGGGACTCTCCCACTGGGAACTCAGAGGCCATGCTCTGAGCAGCCCAGGTAATCTGAAGGTGTCCTGGTCTGCAGCCCTAGCTGGGTTCCCAGCCCACCGCCAGCACTAGCTGCCGGCCTTGTGAGTGCGTGATGGTGGGTGTTGGGATGATGGCGACCTCGGCCAGCGCCTGACTGCAGCTGCATGAGAGACTCTAAGTGAGAACCAGGCTCCCTGATCCCAGCTCTGTGTTCTCCCTCCTCTCCCCGACTTCCCTTGGAGCTCCCAGCCCAGGCAGCACCATCACCACCAGCCCTGGCTCATGAAGGAGACTCCGGGAGGCACCTTTCTCAAATTCTCCTTCCTCCTTCCTGGGGCCCTATTGATGTTATTGACCCATCTCTTTCCACATTATCAGAAACTCATCATCAACTATAGGTTTCTAGGCTTAATGCAGGACTCTGGATTTAAAGGTTAGTGTGGAGAAAACAAGTATGTCCTGAGCTGAAAAACATATTAGGTGGTTATCTTCTCATTTATCATTTTAGAATCATTGAAAGAAAAGACAACAGCAATGGCTCGTTGGTCTAGGGGTGATTCTTGCTTAGGAAAAGACAACAGCAAAAAATAAGTTTCTTTTTCTCCTGAGTCCCCCGATTTTGTCAGCCTTACTTGGTTTCAGCCTGGTGGGAGCCTCAGGGTATTTATCTGGTGACCCTCCTCTCTGCCAATTGCCTCATGGAGGTCTAGGCTCTGATCACTCTGTTGTATTCTGGGGCTGTTCTCAAGGTATGTACTGGGGTGACAGCTTCTCATCTCTGGATCGTGGGGGCCAGAATTGGCCTTGTTTCTGATGAGGGCTGTAGAGGCCTCATGGTTGCTGTGTGTGTTTATGTTCAGAAATGCTCTGCAAAGAGGGTCTTGGAGTACGGGAAAAGGGGGCATCCAGATGCCTTGCTATGGTCTGAATGTTGGTGTCCCTCCAAATCCACATGCTGAATCTTCATCCCCAGTGTGACAGTGTTGGAAGTGGGGCCTTTGGGGAAGTGAGGTATTAACGCCCTTGTAAAGGAAGCCCTGAGGAATCCTGTTTGCCTCTTCCGCTGTGTGAGATCGCATAGGAGGCGTCATCTGTGAGAAACACGCTCTCACCAGGCACTGAATCTGCTGGGGCTTCAATCTCTGACTTCCCTACCTCCAGAACTGTGAGCAGTAAATTTCTGTTTGCAAATCATCCAGCCTAAGGTATTTTGTTAAAGTAGCCTGCACAGACCAGACACGTGTTTGTGATGGAATTGCAAAATGGTCAGGTCAGATTGACTTTCCTTTTCCATCATTTGTAGAATCCAAGCTATCAGTGAGAAGCTCCTCTTCTGGAGGTTTCTGCCTGGTACAGTTGCTGCCTGGAGGTCCTGGGAATTCCCTTCCTTGTCCCTAGCATAGTGACCAGCTGTCTCCTACAGCATGAACAGTGCAGGGGAGCTGGCCCTGAGTGCATGGCGGCCACCTGAACAGGCCTGGTCACACATCCAGGCAAGTGGCCATGGTTTCCAAGAAGACACATTCTTTTTTTTTTTTTTTTTGAGACGGTGTCCCACTCTGTTACCAGGATGGAGTACAGTGGCAATCACAGCTTACTGTAGCCTCAATCTGCCAGGCTCAGGTGGCCCTCCCACCTCTGCCTTCTGAGTAGCTGGTACTACAGGCACATGCCAGCACATGCAGCTAATTAAAAAGAATTATTTTAGGCTGGGTATGGTGGCTCATACCTGTAATCCCAGCACTTTAGGAAGCCAAGGAGGGTAGATCCCTTGAGGTCAGGGGTTTGAGACCAGCCTGGCCAATATGGCAAAACCCCATCTCTACTAAAAATACAAAAATTAGCCAGGCGTGGTGGTGGGTGTCTGTAATCCCAGCTACTCAGGAGGCTGAGGCAGGAGAATCAATTGAACCCGGGAGGTGGAGATTGCAATGAGCTGACATTGCACCACTGCACTCCAGCCTGGGTGACAGAGCAAGACTTGGTCTCAAAAAAAAAAAAAAAATTATAGAATGAGGTTTTGCTATGTTGCCCAAGCTGGTCTTGCTCCTGGGCTCAAGTGATCCTTCCACCTCTGCCTCCCAAGATGCTGGGATTGCAGGTATGACCCACCATTCCAAATGACACTGTTAAGAGGAACAGTGTTGTGACCTCTGATTTTTCCCTCATCTTTTGTTATTGCAGTATTGTTTTTATCATTTTTTCTCTCTTCTTATAAATGAGAATGTTTTTCTTGGTTTGGGAAAATCACATTCATTTGCAGTGTTTTTAAAATGCAGAAGAAATACAGGCCAGGCATGATGGCTCATGCCTATAAGCCCAGTGCTTTGGAAGGCTGAGACAGGAGGATTACTTGAGGCCAAGAGTTGAAGACCGCCCTGGGCAACATAGAAGACCCCATCTCTGCAAAAAAAAAAAAAAAAAAAAAAATGATAAAAAAAATGAGCTGCGTGTGGTAGTATTCAGCTGTACTCCCAGCCACCTGGGAGTATTCCAGACCTCAATAAGCTATGGTTATAGCCTGGACAACAGAGTGAGACCCCTCACTCATGTATATATATATATATGTTTTGAGTTTATATATATATATATGTTATATATATTTCTGCCTGCTGTTAAATGGCAATCCAGATGGGAAATTCCTGAAATTGTCATATTACTGTTTTTGCTATAATACTTAATTTTACATAAAATTGTGTTCAAAACAACCATAAAGGAATCTAGGACTAGGTGGTATTATTTCAGCAGAAGCTCAGGTTATTCTCCAAATAACTTTGGAAACTACTCTGAAATGACTTTTGAAACCACATTGTATGGGATATCAGCAGTACCATTTATGCATTCTCTGTTGATTTTAAATTTTCTTTTTTTTTTTTTGAGACAGAGTTTTGCTCTTGTTGCCCAGGCTGGAGTGCAGTGGCACGATCTCGGTTCACCGCAACCTCTGCCTCCTGGTTCAAGCGATTCTCTTGCCTCAGCATCCTGAGTAGCTGGGATTATGGGGTTTCACCATGTTGGTCAGGCTGGTCTTGAACTCCCAACCTCAGGTGATCCACCCACCTCAGCCTCCCAAAGTGCTGGGATTACAGGTGTGAGCCACTGCCCAGCCAAACGTTAAATTTTTAATGGTGGAGAGAAGGAGAGAGAGTAAATGACGTTTAATCGACGCTGGCTTTTCTGCTTGTGGGCACATTTCCTACCTTCCTCCAACCAAAGAAGAATGCCAGTTAAGGATGCTGCGAGACCCCAGCTGCTGGGTGGCTCACTAGCCACAGCGTGAGTGTCATGTGAGCAGGAAGACAAGGGGATTCGGGAGACAGGGAAGGGTCAGAGTGGCCTCTAGATGGATAAGGGAGCCCACGGCTCGGAACTTGACACCAGAGAGGTTTGTAAATATCATCTTATTTTCTTTAGAAGTGGTGAGACAGCTTGGGCCCATCTGTTTCCCTGACTTTTACATCCAGTCTTTCTGCCTGACCTGCGGTCAGGGCTCAGTTGCCTTAGGTTGCAAGTTAATCAGAGATGCACCTACACTTGGTGTGTAGAAGCCAACCTCAGCCCCGTTGCCTGGAACACTGCAGTGCTACAGAAAGCCGCTCTAGCAGCCATTCTCAGAGGACTCTCTGGGGCTTAATCAAAAGCCCCTTAAGGAGACTCCTTTCAGGCCAGGGATGATTCAAAACAAAAAACGTACAAAAAAGACTTCCCCCCGTTCCCCGCCACCCCTCTAGTTTTATGGCCAAATGATGTACCCTGAGGCTAGCTCCAAAACCTCCATTTGCAAAAACAATCAAGAGTTCCTAAAGACTAAGCAATAAGAGTTGCTTTCCTAATACTTTTTATTTGTAAATTAAAATTAGGGAGTTTCTAGTGTGTGAGGGCCTTAATCCAGGATTCCATAAGAAGCCAGGCTTGCCCTCAGTTATGGGCAATGTTGCCCAGTTCCAATCACACACGTGCCCTTGCAGAGAGCTGGAATTAGCTTGACTTGGAGGAAGCATGCTTTTGGGGCATACCTTCTGTATTTTTGTCATGAGGTGGTCATGGTTTTTAATTGCTGTTCTTCTTGCCTTTCACTTATAAGCAAATGACGATTCGTTCAGCTGCATTACCAGTCTAGCTTGGTGTGGGTTGTTGCATCACAGGGTAAAGCGAGCTGTATTTGCATATTTGGGCTTATCATTTTGCTAGAAAATAGACTGAGGCTTGTGTATATTTTAATTTGAGTAAATCACAGTCCTGTCCTGCCCCAACTCCCTGCAATTTGCCGTGGAGTGATGCTTCTTTTCATCAGGGACTCGAAAAAGGTGAGGTCAGTAAAGCCCAAGGTGCTTTTGTTCCTCTTTCGTGGACCACAGTGTAAAAAGATAAATTAAAAAAATATGTAAAAGGTTTGGGAACCCTTGTTCCTGATCAAAGAGCAGAGTGTGGGAGTCAGCATGAAAGGGAATGGGGACCGAATCTATGAATGCGACTTTCTGTATCACCCCATCACATGGCATATTTGAAAATACACCTGCAGCGTCTTTGCTGTGACAGTTTACTTTTAGAGCGTCTGTAGCTCTGTTGCCTGGGATTGGGTAGGTTTCACGCCCAGCATGCCTGATTTTAGACTCTACTTTTCCATTTATCTACTCTCTTCTTTTCTATATCTCTTCAGTGGTCCGAATTCTTTTTTGTGCTTGTGTGACAGTCTGTTGATCTGTGATGCCATACTGACAGAGCTAATTGAAGCTCCTTGTCACCCGCTCTACATGCTGCGCTCTCTCCCCTAAGACTTGCTAGACATTTGGTGTTATAGGCTACCACCTCTATGCTGGACACGGCGCTCCCCAGAGATTCTGATGTGGACAACTCTTTGGTTCCTGCCTTCAAAGCACTAATAGCATTTTCTCTTAATCTGGCAAGCAACGGTAAGATAGAAAGTGTACATTTTCTTCTTATGTATTTCTGGGTTTTGACTGCTTGTAAAGTCTTAGTATAAAGAAGCATTGTGTGAAAGAGAAAAAGCTTCACCTCTTTGGCTGTGGTAATTCATGCAATGGGTTCTCAGTTGCTCTGACGTTGGAGGGTGATGTGAAATCTATCACGGTGGATAATCCGAAATTTGCATTTGGAGTGCAAAAGTATCTGTTCTCAGGATCCCACGGAAAATTAGCCGCCTTCTGTGCCCAGCTCCTTCTGCTCCTGCTTGGCATCTGGCTGGGCAGCACTGGGAGGAGTCCCTGAGTCACCATGTGGAGCGACCATCTGTGACTAATTGAACAATCACGGCCTTGAGTTATTTGGGTTTGTGTCTTTGGCTTGAAAATGAATCTGTGATGAGCCAAGTGCAGCTTTAACTCCTAGCCCGGTGCTCTTTCCCCGGTTACAGGAGGAGGAATGAGCTTTTTGCATGAACATAGTTGCCAAAGCATCCTGGACGAGGGGGCATCCTGTCTGGGTTCCAGGGAGATTTAAATTGGCACACTGCGGGAGGGGCAGTGGGTGCAACTGTGTAGAGGTCAGAGTGGACAGGGGTGGTATGTGCGCTGCTGATGTGGCCCGTTGAGGGCAGCTCTGGAGGAGTGACAGACAAGGTTGGAATTGCTGGCCATAGCGAAGTTTTGGAAGGAACGAATAAGATTTCTGCAAGTTCTGTTTGTCATTATCCAGTGCTGGAAGTTGGGATTTAATAAAAGTAAGAGCCCACCTGGCAGAGGGGCACTTCCTACCTTTATTTTTTTTCTCACCCTAAAAATAGAAGCAAATGACATACTGATATTTAGCATTTATAGAATAAGCAGGATTTGGCTTCAAATCAGTTCTGAATTACACGAGGCAGCAGGAGCCCAGCCTGACCCCTCACAGTGTCCTGACTGAGCACAAGCCACGCAACCGATAATGAGACTGTCCCTTATGCCAGGCCCTGCGCACATGTGACCTTCTCTGTCATAGCCCTTATCCTGCACCTGGCCATTGGGCAGCGAGGAGCTGGGGCCGTGGCTGTCAACCCTTTTGGTCCACACACCAAGAGAGGCTTTGTTTTCATTTTTGAAATATGTCTGGTGTGTGCATGCTTAAGTTGGTTGAAACATGGCCTCATGGTTGGTAAATTGGTAGTCAAAAGCCATTTAGCACCAGGACAGTTGAGTACTAGCCTAAGGATGCCCTTATCTTCAGAGCAGTAGAGGACGCCGAGGGCTTCTGAGGGATGGCCTGGCAGAACGGCAGCAGGGTTAGACATAGGGGAGGCTAGCAGCAGGCTGGTGGGTAGAGCAAGCATCCACACGGAGCGTTGGAGAAGTGGGCATGGGAGAACCATTTAAAAGGAAGAATGGGTAAGACTACTGGAGGTGGGCAGGAGAGAAGGGAAACACCACAGAACAGGTCAGCCTCCAATGTCCGATGTTATTGACATCTCCTCTTTCCTGATGTTTTCCATGCCCTAAGAACAAGCCTGTTAGCCTCAGCCCCTTGCTCCCAGGACCACACCTGCCCAGGGCTGCTGGGACAGGTTCCCTCACATCTGTCCCACCAGGCATGGCTCAGAACATACCCCTCCCAGATGCTAGCCAAAGTGAGAAGGGGGGTTACTGTAGTTGTTTGAACACGCTGAGCTTCACAGGCCAGGAATTACCAGCATGCCATCTCAAACCCCTCCTGCCCTCGGGAAAACCCCGGAGAGATGACTGCATTAGATGGAGGGAGTCTCTGCAGAAGGGACATTCGTCTTCCCTTTGGGGTGGCACCCTTCCTTAAATCATCAACTCTATGCCGGCTTGTTTCCCAGGACTGGATATTCAAAGACAAGGACCGTGTTGATTTAAATCTGATGACACATTCTGCAACTCTACAGTATTTGAGGATGATCAAGTATCCTACTTCAGGGGGATTCTAGCAAGATTTAGGGTCTTGATTAACAATCTTAACAGCTTAATCCTATTAAGCCTTGTTAGACGACATTTAAATGCCAACACTCTCAAGCAGTACCTGGGGAGAGCCCTGCTAATTTATTCAGGCCTCAATTGATCTTAAAATGCATTTTCAGTAGGGTATAGAGTTCTCTGGACCCTGGGTTCTCAGAAAAGAACATGTTGTTAATTTCATGCACACCGAGTTAAAAATGTCACTCTGTGGGGTCTAAATTGCTATAAACTTGCTTATGCGGCTGAGTCTCACCTTGATTTTGGCACCTACCACATAGGGATAAAGATTTTCCGTTTGGCATGAAGGATGGAAACAGTTCAGATTAGCAGCTCCAACATCAGATTTTTCTTTTTTTCCAAAAGGGGTGAGTCAAATATATCTAGAAGAAATGAGGAAAAGCTGTTGGATTTTCACCAAACTTGGAGAGAAAATCATATCACTGTTACTTTCCATATGCAAGGTGTTACCTAAGGGAGAAATCCATATTTCCTGGTGTTGAATTCTAAATTAAATGTTGTCCCACGGTTTGATAAAAAGCTACTTTATTGCTTTCTGGTGATGGCTGTGAAATCTTGAAGCATCTTATATTGGCCTTCACATTGGTGACTTATTGGGGCTGAACTTCAGCTGGCTACCAGGGCTTTGCAATATGAAGGGGCTTGAGCTAACCCAGTGCATTGTTCCAATGAGAGTTTTTGTCAGACTGGATAATTAAGACAATTGCAGTGAAATGTATTAACTGCAAAGGTAGTTAGAGAAGAGAGTTGAATATGACCTTTGCAGAGGAGAACTTACCTTGTTTGAGCATTGGCGGGTGGGATTACGGAGGAGTGGATGGCAGGTGAGATATAGTTTTTGTTTTTTGGGGGGGTGTTTTGAGACAGAGTGTAACTCTGTTATCCAGGCTGGAATGCTGGTAGCTCACAGCAGCCTCAACCTGCTGGACTCAAGCAATCCTCCGACCTCAGCCCCACAAAGTGCTGAGATTACAGGTGTGAGCCACCATGCCTAGCCAGGGCACAGTTTTAAATAAAGTACCAATACGTTAGAATTGGTGGTGTTCTATTAATCACCTGTAATTGCAGTACCTTGATAAACTGGAGAAAAAATCAGAGTTGGGGGAAAAATACATACACACAGCCAGAATGCCGCTAGACGAGGGAGAGAAGATCTGTAGGGACTGACTGAGAAGCTCTGGGCACGGTTGCCTTCTTTGGGGCCACGCAGGACTATGGTTCTTTTTACCCTTGACTTTGAACCCCAGTTACACTTGCCCATCCCTCCCTGGAAAGTGTTGAGCAAGATGTAACTGAGAATATAATCCTCTATCAGACGAGACCATGTCGTAATTAGCTGCAATGATAGGAAGTTAATTCATTGGCTTCCCTCTGACAGGTCTGCAACTAGCCTGAGCACGTGGGTCCCCTGTCATCTTTGCCTTTTCTTGTTTATTTCTGTGGGCATTGGTGTTTTGTGGGAGATGCATACTTTGCATATGCAAGATAGAAAGAGCTTTTGTCAACACTGCTGACGCCTGGTGTAAACAAGTGTGCTTGAAGAGTCAGTGACGAAAGGCAGGAAATAAATCTCAACATGTGCTTTTGCTTGGGAGGAAAAATCAGGAAATGGGAGTGAAAGCTGAAGTGAAAGAGATTCTTTTGAAAGTGTCTTCATTTCATGGAGAGGGGGGAACACACACAAGGCACCCAGTATCTGGCAGTCCTTGCTCCTCCACCGGCAAGGCAGGAGGACACAAAAAAGAAAAAAGCCTGCAGCTCATCCCCCTGTCTCATAAGGAAGCATCCGAAAACACCTGCCTCTTCGAGTTGACTTAGCCAGCAACACTTGCAAATCAAGTCCATAAGAATATTTTGTATCCCATTCTGTGCCCAGTGCTGTACTGGGAGACAGGGAGGGCACCAGATGGGAAAACTGTGCGGGTTGTGCACTGCGCAATCCTAGAAGGTGATGTTCAAGCAATAGACGTTGTTTTATTTGTCTCTTTAGAATGATAATATTCCAGCAAATGGAAGCAAAATGTCTTGAGGAAGACTTTTTCTAATTCTTGGCACCCTGCGGGCTAGTATGGCCTACCTGTGGAGAAGAACAGAGAAACCACCGTGGTACCACGTGATCGTGGCCAGAGTGCATGTGTGTGCAAAGCACAGAAGGACTTAGAAGGAACCCGGCGTGCGCCCAGAGTCATGCAGGGCTTCACAAAGGGCCACTCTTTGGAAGACCATTCCCCTGAGCAGAGAGGCAGTGTTGTGGAGTGGCAGTGAGATTGTTTAACACCCACACTGCCTGGGTTCAAATCCCAAATGTGCTCCTTCCTGTGTGACCTTGGGCAAAATTATCTAACCTCTCTGTGCCCTACATGAGTTGCTGCTGTTTCCGCAATACCCTGGGATATGTCTGCCCAGCCAGGCTGTAGTTTAGGAATGCAGTGTAGCGGGTAGGGAGGTGTCTCAGTCTCAATATACTCACTCCCCTCCCTACCAAATGTTCCAGCCTTCTCTTGGTCTCCACATCAAAGACCAAATACACCCACCAATAGCAAAATGTATTCTTTGTTTTCCTGTGAATGCCAATGTCCATGGAGTAAAAGAAATATGAGACAAACATATTCAAATTTATGTAAGCCCGTTACCTGATTTCCTTGACAATGGGCTCATAAAAGTGATGGAATATATTAGTTTGCACTTTCTAGCTTGCTGATTTCAGTCCTCAGATAACATTTATCAACTTCTGTTCTTGTTTCAAGTACAAGGGCAAAGCTGAACAATGTTAATATTTGCTGGAAGAAGTAAGCCTCATGTCAAAAGCAAGACATAAAATTGGTTCCCCTGGCTTCTAAAAATAACTCTGTGAGGCAGGCAGGATGATTGAGTGCTAAGTGGGATTACAACTTAATTTAGGAAAGCCGTCAGCTTTCTAATTGTGATAGCCCTGAAATACATTGATTTATATATCAATAGCCTAAAGTTTTTCCTCTTCTTGATTATGTATTTTTGTACTTCTGACAGCCATGGAGATTGTCCCAGCTCCTTCAAGTCACCTAGAGTGGTCCACATACTATGATCAAAGCTTCCAGCCAGGTGATATAGGCAGCCACTTCAAGACCATTTTGAGAGCTTGAAAAATCAGAAAATGTTATTCCTTGGAGATGAGTTAGAATAATCATCCTGTATTAGTCCATTTTCATGTTGCTGATAAAGACATACCCAAGACTGGGCGATTTACAAAGCAAAGAGGTTTAATTGGACTTACAGTTCCACGTGGCTGAGGAAGCTTTGCAATCATGGTGGAAGACAAGAAGGAGCAAGTCACGTCTTACATGGATGGCAGCAGGCAAAGAGAGAGCTTGTGGAGGGCAACTCCACCTTATAAAGGCATCAGATCTTGTGAGAATTATTCACTATCATGAGAACAGTGCAGGAAAGACCCACCCCAGTAACTCAGTCACCTCACACCAGGTCCCTCCTATAACACATGTGAATTCAAGATGAGATTTGGGTGGAGACACAGCCAAATCATATCACATCTCAACAGTAGCAGAGAAACCCTGAAATCTCAGTAGCTTTACCCAGTAGGAGTTTATTTTTCACTCCCACAGCCATCCAGCATGCATGTTCAGCAGGGATCCTCCCAGGGACCCATGCTCCTTCTGTCTTGGGGCTCTGCGATCTTCAACAGGTGGCTTCCAGGTCCTGCAGAAGGGGACAGAGTTGAGAAGACACACATACTTCTGAAGCACAGAGGCAGAGGTGATGCATGGCACTTGTGATCTGGTTGATGAAGTCCTCTAGGTGAGCAGCCTTTTTTCAGCAGTCAGTGAGGAAGGGCAGCATGAATCTTTGGGGAGCAGTCTACCATCTAAGCCATGATGCAGTCACCCATCCCTGCACACAGAATTAGTTCAAGATGACAGACTTAAAGCTCTGAGAGGACTGGCTGGAGCGTGAAGTCTGTAACCTGGACCTCAGAAATCAGGGAGAATTGCCTTCCCCTCTTCTAGACACAGTTAGGGCCAGCCTTTAGCCATATTTCAAAGCAGGCATCTCTCATCTATTTATTCTTTCTTCTACATCTTTTGAATGCCCTTCCCTACAGATTCTGCTAAAAACCTCTCCTTGGGCATTGCCCCACCACCCCCTGCACATATGCTGTGTTCCTACATTACATATCTTACATCTCTTCTGCCTAGTCACTCCCTTCAGTGCTGCTGATGCCCAGTGTTAAGAGGTAAAGCTGATGGGGCTAGTTTATATGCATATGTAATTGATTGACAGCTCTTTTTCTCTGGGAAAAATTGCATTTTTTTTTTTTTTTTTGGGATGGAGTTTCGCTCTTGTTACCCAGGCTGGAGTGCAATGGCACGATCTCGGCTCACCGCAACCTCCACCTCCTGGGTTCAGGCAATTCTCCTGCCTCAGCCTCCTGAGTAGCTGGGATTACAGGCACACGCCACCATGCCCAGCTAATTTTTTGTATTTTTAGTAGAGACGGGGTTTCACCATGTTGACCAGGATGGTCTCGATCTCTTGACCTCGTGATCCACCCGCCTCGGCCTCCCAAAGTGCTGGGATTACAGGCTTGAGCCACCGCGCCCGGCCAAAATTGCATTTTTAAAAGAAGATTTTTGAACAAGCTCCACTCTGGGCTTGACAGAGCCTCAATTTACAGACTGTGTTAGAAAAGAGTAAGTCTTACTGAATTAACAGTGGCATATATAACCTCACCTCCCTACTCGTAAGAAGCTACCCAGCTCTGACTCTAAATCTACTTCAAATCTCACTGGCATCTGTCGCTGTGGTCTAATGCTACCATCATCTCTGGCTGGACTGTTGCATAGCCCAGCTGGTCTTGCTTTCTTTTGCTCTTCCCTCACTACAGTCTCTTATTATGACAGCCAGAGGGACCTTTCTAAAATAGGAATCAGATCACACAACTTTTTTGCTTAAACCGTCCAGACCTTTTATAATGCAAATAGAACAAAATTTCAAGCTCCTCTTCGTGACCAAACATCCCCTGTGCATTAAGGCCCAGCAGTCTACATATCTAGCCCCACCGGGCCCCACAGTCGCCATCCATCACAGTGCTCCAGCTCACTGGCAGGAGATGTACACTACTGGGCCTCTTTATTTCCTCCGACACAGCAACACGTCAGCCCTGGCAGTTCCTTGTCCCTGACATCCTCCACCTACAGACTTCTGCACGGATTTCTTTTTTTGGTCATTCAGGTCCCTGTGCAAATAACACCTCCTAGTGAGGCCTTTCCTAACCACCCCATCTAAAGCATGCATCCCTTCACTCCCCTGCCACACATATGTATCTCAATATCAACTTTATTTTTTTCATAAGCACTGGAAACTATCAGAATGAATCTTAAATATTTGTATGTCCTCTCCACTCCCACCCCCTACTTCGCTGTGTAATTTTGATAGCAGCAGGGATCATATCTCTCTTGTTCTCTCCTTTATTCCTCTCACCTAGTCCTGGCACATAATAGGTCATCAGTAAATATCTCGCAAAAGAAAAGAAAAGAGTAAGTCTCATAAATTTCAATGTAAATAAAGAAATAGATTTTAAAAAGATACGATTCTTGGTGTTATAGGTGGCCACATATCTGTCTCCCTAAACAGAGAGGCCACACAGTGTAGTGACGAAGTGTTCCCGACTGCCTGGGTATAAACCCCAACTTTGCCACTTGCTGTGCAACTTTGGGCAAGTTGCCTAACCTCTCTGTGCCCTTATCTCATCTGTTGCCGACATTTCTTCAGTGTCCCAGGAGTAGTGTCTGCCCAGCCAGGCAGACCAGGTAGATTAGTTTCCCTCCAGCTGGAAGTCTGTCTCCACCAAAGAAATGATGGATAAATTTAAGAACAGGTCATAGGAGCTGTTTGTGTTTGTAACAAAGAGGTAAATCCGAACAATCGAGTAGAAACTTCTCCATCAGCTACTGACTCTGAGCCATTAGGATAGCAAGGCAGGGGTTACCTGGTACGAGCCTCACTCCAGTAGTGGCACACAGTGGCAAAAGTTGATTAAAGCATTAGAACTAGTTTTCAGGGTGTATTAATCTATTCTCACACTGCTATAAAGAACCACCTGAGACTGGGTAATTTATGAAGAAAAGAGGTTTTGTTGACACACAGTTCTGTCGGCTTAACAGGAAACATGACTGGGAGGCCTAAGAAAACTTACAATCATGGTAGAAGGTGAAGGGGAAGGAAGCATATCTTACCATGGTAGAGCAGGAGAGAGAAAGAGAGAGAAGAGGGAGGTTCTACATACTTTTAAATGATCAGATCTCATGAGAACTCACTCACTATCATGAGAACAGCAAGAGGGAAATCTGCCTCCATGATCTCATCACCTCCCACCAAGCCTCTCCTCCAATTTGATATAAGATTTGGGTGGGGACACAAATCCAAACCATATCATCCCAAATCTCCCAAATCTCTGCCTTCTCCCAAATCTCATGTCCTTCTCACATTTCAAAACCAATCATGCCTTCCCAACAGTCCCCCAAAGTCTTAACTCATTTCAGCATTAACTCAAAAGTCCATGTCCAAAAGTCCTGCCTATGAACCTGTAAAATAAAAAACAAATTAGTTACTTCTAAGATACAATGGGGTAAAGGCATTGGGCAAATGATCTCATTCCAAAAGGGAGGAATTGGCCAAAGCCAAGGGGCTACAGACCCCATGCATGTCCAAAACTCAGCAGGGCAGTCATTAAATCTTAAAGCTCCAAAATAATCTCGTTTGACTCTATGTCTCATATCTAGAGCACACTAATGCAAGGGGTGGGCTTCCATGGCATTGGGCAGCTCTGCCCCTTTGGCTCTGCAGGGTACAGCCCCCACGGCAGTTTTCACAGGCTGGTGTTGCATGCCTGTGGCTTTTCTAGGTGCACAGTGAACACTCTCTGTGGATCTACCATTCTGGGGTCTGGAGGACCTCTTCTCACAGCTCCACTCAGCAGTGCTCCAGGTTGGACTCTGTATGGGGTCTCTGACCCAATATTCTCTTTTGCATGGCCCTAGTAGAGGTTCTCCATGAGGGCTCTACCCTGCAGCAGACTTCTGCCTGGACATCCAGGCATTTCCATACATCCTCTGAAATCTAGGCGGAGCCTCCAAAAGCTCAGCTCTTGTCTTCTTCACACCTATAGGCCCAATGCCATGTGGAAGCTGCCAAAGCTTGGGGATTGCACCCTCTGAAATGGGCTTGAGCTGTACCTTGGCCCCTTTTAGCCACAGCTGGAGCTGGAGCTGCTGGGACACTGGGTACCATATCCTGTGGCTGCACAGAGCAGTGAGAGCCCTGGACCCTGCCCATGAAACCATTTTTCCCTCATAGGCCTCCAGGCTTGTGATGAGGAGGTGGGGGGTAGGGTCTCTGAAATGGCCTGGAGACATTTTCCTTTTGCCTTGGCTATTAACATTCAGTTCCTCTTTACTAGGCAGATTTCCACAGCTGGCTTGAGTTTCTCCTGAGAAAATGGGTTTTTCTGTTCTACCACATGGTCAGACTGCAAATTTTCCAAACTTTTATTCTCTGCTTCCCTTTTATACATAAGTTTCAGTTTCACACCATCTCTTTGTGAACACATATGACTGTATGCTGTTAGGGGCAGCCACACCAACTCTTAAACACTTTGCTTCTTAGGACTTTCTCTTCTGCTAGATACCCTAAATCATCTGCCTCAAGTTCAAAGTTCCACAGATCCCTAGAGCAGGGGCAAAATGCTGCCAGTCTCTTTGCCAAAGCATAGCAACAGTGACTTTTACTCCAGTTCCCATTAAGTTCCTCATCTCCATCTGAGACCACCTCAGCCTGAACTTCACTGTGCATGTCACTGTCAGCATTTTGGTCAAAACCATTCAATGAGTCTCTTGGAAGTTCCAGACTTTCCCACATCTTTCTTTTTCTGGGCCCTCCAAACTGTTCCAACCTCTGCCTGTTACCCAATTCCAAAGTTGCTTCCACATTTTCAGGCATCTTTAAATCAGTACCCCACTCTCAGTGCCAATTTTCTGTATTAGTCTGTTTGCACACTGCTATGAAGAACCACCTGATACTGGGTAATTTATGAGAAAAGAAGTTTAACAGACTCACAGTTCTGCAGGCTTAACAGGAAGCATGACTGGGAGGCCTCAGGAAATTTACAATCAGGGAAGGCAAAGGGGAAGCGAGTACCTCTTACCGTGGTGGAGCAGGAGACAGAGAGAAGCAGGAGTTTCCACAGACTTTTAAATGAACAGATTTTATAAGAACTCACTATCATGAGAACAGAAAGGGTGAAATCCACTCCCCATAATCCAATCACCTCCCACCAAGCCCCTCCTCCAATTCAACATGAGATTTGGGCAGGGACACAAATCCACCATATCACAGAGTAATACCATCTACCGAGTGATTGTGTGTGGTGTGTGTGTGTGTGTGTTTCACATCCACAAGGGGGAATAAGTCAGGATAGAAGGGAAAAAAGGGGGTGACTAAATTGACCTAAGATTTGAATCTATTATTGTGTTTGTTGTGGTTAAACTGAGTCTTCTGGGCCTGTTTAAGGAAGTGGCTTACTTCATTATTTACTTGACTATCCCAGAATAGCAAGCAATAAGTGCCTGTGTGTTGGCAACTGCAGCGAAAGTTCCCCTCCCTCTGCAAGGATGCAAGTTTATTGTACCTTGGAAGCCCTCACAGGTGGGCTGATTGTTTTAAGATGATGGCTGTGAGGAGTGAGCCAAGGTAGAAAACCTCCCTGGATTGGAGCCAGGTCTGTGTGGCTTGGGGATGGGTTCTGACTGTCCTGCTTACAGGCTGAATGGCCTCAGGCAAGTCACTTCGCTTTTGGCAACCTCAGTTTTCTCATTTGCAAAATAGACATAATGAGATCTACCCTCTAGGTGGTAATTAGGATTAAATAAGATAATGACTAACAAATGTGGATTGCTTTATTTCTCTACTGAAGTTGACCAGTATTTGTTTTGCTTTCTTAGTTGTTCTGAAGCAGATTAATCTATATTTGTTCCCCCAGTAGGAAGTTTTTCTGCAGGAAAATTGAGGTACAGAAGATTTGTTTATGAATACCCTTTCCTCAGTGGTCACGGGAACTTTTATTTTAGTATCTGTGAATTATAAGTCATGATTGTCCAGTCTACATAGAACATTCTAGAGGCTGGAGTTTTGTGAGAGAGAAAAGGTGTGGGAAAGGAAATCTGGCCTGAGGACTGGCTGGCTGAGTCTGCAGGATGCCAGGAGTGAGCCTTATGTGTGAGCTGGACTTTGGCTGGGGTTTCTATAGATGGAGGTGGGGCTGGGTCAGGATGGCCTGTGGAAAATAGCTCCTCAGCCAACATGGAGTCAAGTTCAGTCTCCTCAAGCCTTTCCAAGCTCAGTCATCCAGTTGCTCTGGGTCTCTGAGACCAGGAAGGGGTCCAGGAACGTGATGTCACAACTCCAGACAGGAAGAGATCTTGAGCAACTGGATGAAGAAATGGACCTAGGGATGGGGGTGCAGAGGGGAGGGTTGGGGCAATTCCCAGTGACCATGCTTCCTGTAAAGCTGAGCAAAGCTGGAAGCTGTTTGAGTCCGTGAAGCACAGTGATGGTACAGCTGCCTGGGAGCGAGGAGTGGAAAGGGCGGTGCATTCGGTGTTATTCCCATCTGAAGCTATGCAGCTGCCGACGATGCTCTGTCTTTTGTGTTCAAGAGTTCCTCTGTTATTAGAACTTTTTATTGAATGATAACATACCTACAGGAAAGAACACAGTACATTTTCACAAAGTGGACATGCCCATGTCACCAGCATCCATGTCAAGAAACAAAATATTACCAGACTGGGAGTATACCCTGTCTTCCCTAACATGCTCCCCAGGATAAGGCAACCACTCTCCTGACTGGTGACAACACAGGCTAAGTTTGGGGTTTGTTGGGTTTTTTAAAGAGATGAGGTCTCACATGCTGCACTATTCATAATAGCAAATACTTGACCTAAATGCCCATCAATGACAGAGACTGCATAAAGAACATGTGGTACACATACACCATGGAATACTATGAAGCCGTAAAAAGAATGAGATCATGTCTTTTATGGGAACATGCATGGAGCTGGAGACCATTATCCTTAGTAAACTAATACAGGAGCAGAAAACCAAATACCACATGTTTGCACTTATAAGTGAGAGCTAAATGATGAGAACTCCTGAACACAAAGAAGGGAACAGACACTGGGGTCTACTTGAGGGTGGAGGGTGGGAGGAGCAGAAAAGGTAACTATTGGGTACTAGGTTTAATACCTGGGTGATGAAATAATCTGTACAACATATCCCTGTGACACAAGTTCACCTATGTAACAAAGCTTCACATGTACCCCCGCACCTAAACTAAATGTTTAACAAAAAAAGAGATGAGATCTCACTCTGTCACTGACGCTGGAGTGCAGTGGTATAATCATAGCTCACTGCAGCTTCAAACTCCTGGGCTCAAGCAATCCTCCTGCCTCAGCCTTCTGAGTAGCTAAGACTACAGGAGTGCTACCATGCCTGACTCATTTTTAGATTTTTTTGTAGAAATAGAGTCTCACTATGTTGCCCAGTTTGGTCTCGATCTTCTGACTTCAAGCAATCTTTTCACTTCGGCCCTCCTAGGGCACTGAGTTTACAAGCATGAACCACCATACTTGGTACTTGACCAGAGCCTAGTTTTATAATGTACCTCTCTTTTTTTTGAGATGGAGTTTCATTCTTGTTGCCCAGGCTGGAGTGCAGTGACATCATCTTGGCTTACCACAACCTCTGCTTCCTGGGTTCAAGCAATTCTCCTGCCTCAGCCTCCCAAGTATCTGGGATTATAGGCATGCACCATCACATCCAGCTAATTTTGTATTTTTAGTAGAGACAGGGTTTCTCCATGTTGGTCAGGCTGGTCTTGAACTCCTGACCTCAGGTGATCCACCTGCCTCAGCCTCCCAAAGTGCTGGGATTATAGGCGTGAGCCACCATGCCTGGCTTATAAGGTACCTTTTTAAAGCAAAAATTACCATGGACAGCCATGACAGAGTGTCACTGATCACATGGAATAGCAAACCCGTACTGAGCCTTCGCTGTGTCCTCTTTCACGCCTTTACGTAATCTGCTCACCTCATCTTCTGAACAATTCTAAGAGGTAGATGCTAATACTATGCCTGTTTTACAAAGAGAAAACAGACATGGCACAATGAAAAACCTTGCCCAAGGCCACACCACTAGTAATTGTAGAGCAGGAATTTTGACCCAGGCAGGGAAGCCCTGTCTTGCCTCTGTGGTCTCTGGATGAAGGTGTGGAGCGCCTCTCATCTGGATATGGTGAGCTGTGCACAGAGAAAGGAGAATAACCAAGCGCTATTGCAAGTTGAGTATTTGATTAACATAGAAATTCACCCAAAGACAAGTTTCTACACATGCCTGATGCTTATACCTGTGGGAAGTGTGTTCCTGTCCTGTTCTTTACATTAGCATGGACTTTTTTTTTCTTTTTTGAGATGGAGTTTTACTCTTGTTGCCCAGGCTGAAGTGCAATGATGTGATCTTGGCTCACTGCAACCTCTGCCTTCCGCATTCAAGCAATTCTCCCACCTCAGCCTCCCGAGTAGCTAGGATTACAGGCATGCACCACCATGCCCAGGTAATTTTTATATTTTTAGTAGAGATGGGGTTTCTCCATGTTGGTCAGGCTGGTCTCAAACTCCCGACCTCAGGTGATCCACCTGCGTTGGCCTCCCAAAGTCCTGGGATTACAAGCGTGAGCCACCACACCCGGCTCCATTAGCATGGATTTGAGCACCTCTTGGACACACTCTGAGCTCTCCCCTCAAATTGACAGTCACACCTCTGGCCCAGCCCTCTCAGCTACAGATGAGGAAATCAGGTCCCAGCGAGGGAAGTCAGGCATCCAGTGAGGTTGAGGGCTGGGACTCAGACCCTCGTGTTGACTTCCCATGCAGTGCTCCCTTCATTCTGCCAGCAAGCCCTCTGTTAATCGTGTCTCTGTGCTCACAGTGCATGGAAACTCACCCTTGAGTTTCCAGTATCCAGGAGCCTCTGTTGAGGACACTGGCCTGGAATCCCAAGCTGCCCATCTACTCACCCAGATCCTCCCACCCACCTCATGATCAGGGTTGAGACACCGAGTGAGAGCTCCAGTGCTCATTTTCTCTCTCTCCAAGTGAGTTGCTGCTAACAGCAAACATTTCCAGCCCCGCGTGAGACCTGCCCCTTTCCTAACCAACTCTGAGACCAGATAACTCCCTTCTTTCATTTAGGTTCTTCCCTGAAACACATCTATAGTTGGTGGCCCCAAGAGTCTGCTGCCTTTCCCTTGGTTGTTTGTATGAGACAGAACCAAGTCCCTGTAGCTCATGGTTTCCCTGACCCTTTGGCTGGTGGAGGAGGAAGAGAAATCCATATTGCCTCCTGATGTTTCTTTATAGAGTTTCCTCTGGCTCAGTGTGTGAGGTTCCCTGGGATTATGTGTCTTCCTTCCCACACCAGCAATGATGGAGCACCTACTCTATATAAGGGGCACTGTCTAGAGATAAATAAGGCAGATGCAAATGCTTTGGACAAGACTGTCAAATATTCCTCTAAGACAGGAACTGGGTCACACACGATTCCAAGATTAAGACCTCTGCCCTCTGGGGCACGTTCTAAAAGTGGCTGAGTGTGTTTGGATTTCTGGTGGCAAGTGACAAACCAGCCTGGACTGAGCAGAAGGTGAGAGGTGATCGGCTCCTGAACAAAGTCCTGGGCCAGCTTTGGGCGTGGCCAGATCAGGAGCGTCTCATCTCTCTTTCATGCTGGCTTTCTCCCTAGCCAGTCTCCCCCTGCAAAGGGGCCTTGAGAGGTACAAGCCTGCAGTTTACCACTTTGGGGGTTGGCAGAAAGAAAGCCTCACCTGTTCAGAAAGGTCCAGCAGAATTCCTGGGATTGATTCACGTTGGACCATTTGTCTGTAGCTGAACCTGGGGCCAGGCATCCAGGCTCTTACCAAAAACACATCTATAGTTGGTGGCCCCAAGAGCCTGCTGTCCCTCAGCTGGAGCTGTCTTGGTTGTCTGTGTGGGACCAGCCCCACTCAAATATGAATGAGAACAGGGGAAGGGTGATTCCTCTCAGGAGAACTAGGGTTTTAGGGTGCCAGACAGGCAAAAACAACAGGTATTGATGTACCCCACCAATGCCCCACACTCTGAGTAGCCAACTGGTGTGATCTGGCTCTGATCTGCAATTGGTGGGATGCAATTGGTGGGCACAGGGTGTGTGGCCACAGCCCACAGCCCTCCTGTCCCCATCCAGTGTCCTGCCCTTATCTGGGTTCATGGCGTCACCATGCCCTCATCCCCCTAGCTAGAGACCCCAGGTTTCTCCGCTCCATGCCCATCCTCCATCCTGCGGGTCAGAGGGCCATCACTGTTCTACCATCCCTTCCTGTCTATTTCCATGTTCTTCCGACAGCTGCTACCTGAAGCTTCTGTCTCCTGCACCTTCCCACCTCCTCACCACCCTGCCTGATGTTTCTAAAACAAGGACCTACAAACTGTAGCCGGCGGGCCACATCCGGCTCCCCACCTGTTTGGAATACAGCCTGCAAGCCAAAAACAGCCTCTACGTTTTTAAATGACTGGACAAAATTAAAAAGGAAATACTATTTTGTGACACAGGAGAACGATAGGGAATTCAGATTTTAGTGAATGTAAGTAAAGTTTTATTTGAACACAGCCATGCCGATTTGTGTACGTCTCATCTGTGGCTGCTTTCACGCTATAGCGGCAGCATTGAATAGTTGCGGCAAAGACCATATGGCCCGCAAAGTCTGAAATATTTACTGTCTGTCTCATTCTTTCCAGAAAGAAGTTTGCCAACTGTTGGTTTAAGATACTCTGTCATCCTGTTGTTCCCGAGCTCAGCGATCTGCTGCTGCTCTCCAGTGTCCTTGGGGCGTAGCCAGAGTCCTTATCCTGAAAACTCATGTCCTCTGATCCATTTAATCTCATGTTCCAGCCTCTCTTCCCATGGTGGCCTTCCCACCTCCCAGAACGCCTGCCCAGAATTCCCAGTCTCCTGGGCTCCCTCCTGCCACCCAGCCTTGGCATCCAGTTCATTCCTTTGCCTAGAAAGTATCTCTCCTTCCACCTGGATGTCTCCCAGGAAATCCTGAGCCCAGCTCTTCCCTGAGTCATCTTTGCTGAGTTAGAAATTAATTGTTCCCTCTTCTGGATTCCACTAAAGCTCCGTTTAAACCTCTCCCCACGGCATGTGTCTTGTTATAGTCACCATTAGCTGCACATCTGTTTCCCCGTCCGCCATAGGTTGCAAACGTTGCCTGATTTATCTGTATTCCCTTGCAGCCCTCAGCACAAATCCTCCCAGTAGATGCCACACGCTCAGTGCTTGTTGGAAAGATTGAAAGTCACAATCTGGGCTGGGAACAGCTTCCGTTCCAGGGACAGACCTGCTGGCTGTATAGAAACACAGCACTGCAGAACCACAGCTGGCAGAAGACAAATATTAAACGAAGGCAGAACGAACAGGGATTTGCTGTCATCCTGTAGTTTGTGGGTAGAGATAAGCAAAAGATGTGCCATTGTTGGAAGAGGTGGATTTGAGTCAACTGAATGATACTTTAAGTAGACGTGGGGACAGAGGAGAAGGGGTGAGGTTCAGAGAATTTTTTACATGTTCCTAGCCACCCAGTTTTGTTAGAGTTCTTTGAGCAAGGAGAACATGTGCTTTGACACCATGTGAACCGGTAGATAAATTGTGTTTGAAGGGAGAGTGTGAAGGTGTTCATTACAAGGAGGCAGGCATCAGTGTTCAGTAGGCAAAGACAGCAGCCATCATTTTTTTTTTTTTTTTTGAGACAGAGTCTTGCTCTGTCGCCAGGTGCCAGGCTGGAGTGCAGCGGCGCCATCTCGGCTCACTGTAACTTCCGCCTCCCAGGTTCAAGCAATTCTCCTGCCTCAGCCTCCCAAGTAGCTGGGACTACAGACGCACGCCACCATGCCCAGCTAATTTTTATATTTTAGTAGAGACGGGGTTTCACAATGTTGGCCAGGATGGTCTTGATCTCTTGACCTCGTGATCTGCCCACCTCAGCCTCCCAAAGTGCTGGGATTACAGGCATGAGCCACCGCGCCCGGCCACAGCAGCCATCATTTTAACCACAGACCACAGTTTCTCACCTGGACACTATCGGCATTTGTGGCTAGATAACCCTTTGTTGGAGGGGGTTGTCCTGTGCTTTGAAGGATGTTCAGATACATCCCTGGCTCTACCCACTAAATGCCAGTAGCACCCCTGCCCCAGTTATGACAATCAAAACTGTCTCCACTGTCATAGGCGAGGCAAGGGGTGAGGGGAACAATCACCCCTGGCTGAGAACTACTTCCCTGTGTGAGGGTTTCTCCCGCTACCTGTGGTGAAAGACCTGTTAACTTTATTTGACCAATATGCTTGTCAAATACTAGAAAAAGAAATCCCTAGAAAAAAACTGGCATGGTGGCTCACTCCTGTAATCCCAGCATATTGGGAGGCCAAAGTGAAAGGATGCCTTAAGTCCAGGAATACGAGACCAGCCTGGGTGACACAGACCCCAGCTCTACAAAAGCAAACACACAAAGTTAGCCGGGCATGAAGATGCATGCCTGTAGTCCCAGCTACTTGGGAGGCTAAGGTGGGAGGATTGCTTGATCTCAGGTGGCTGAGGCTGCAGTGAGCTGTGATCACATCACTGCACTCCAGCCTGGTGACAGAACAAGACTCTGTCTCAAAAACAAAAAAAAAAGGAAAAGAAAAAAGAAAGGAAAGCAATCACATGGTCGTTGCAATCTCAGATTGGTTGACAAGCGTTTAGATGCTCATTTTCACTCTCCATTCCTGTTCTGTCACGAGTGGGTGACAGAGAGTTTGCAGACCACACTGTAGCACAGCCCTAGACCCAGAATCATGTTAGAGAATGTTCTCTGCTTGGGTGGAGAGCACCATGTGCTCTGGAATTATGTCGCTGTGAGGCCCTTGCCATGATGCGTGGTACATCGTCCTGGTCCAGCGGCCTTTCCTTTGGGTATGCACCGGCAGGTGGGGGGATGGTGTTGGTGTTGGACTCACAGTGGAAAGGTGACAGTTCACCTCATGCTGGAGGGTGTTCTATGGCCAATCTTTGGCACACCTCCGTGGAGGCCTGGCCTTGTTGAGAATTCTCCTGAGGAAGGGCTGGAGTTGTTCTTTTCCATCAATCTCATGAGTTGTTTCACTTCCTCATCATTTTCCAAAGCAAGGTGCTTTGAAACTGGAGGTCAGACCCCCCGACCAGTGCATTCCTCTGCCAGGATCTCCCTGGAAACGGGGTGGGTGATGTCCCCAGGCTTCTCCATGGTCAACGTGGGAAGTTTGACCTCTCACCTTTGGTCCTGTGCCTTGCCTCTGGTCATGAGCCAGAATAGGCTCACAAATGGTGGCAGACGCGCTGTGAAGAATGCGTGGATTTTACTTTTTATGTTTTTATTATTTATTTATTTTTGAGATGAAGTTTCACTCTTGTCACCCAGGCTGGAGTGCAATGGCACTATTTCGGCTCACTGCAACCTCTGCCCCCTGTGTTCAAGTGATTCTCCTGCCTCATCCTCCCAAGTAGATGAGATTACAAGCACCCACCACCATGCCCAGCTAATTTTTGTATTTTTAGTAGAGACGGGGTTCACCATGTTGATCAGGCTGGTCCCGAACTCCTGACCTCAGGTGATCCACCCACCTCAGCCTCCCAGTGTGCTGGAATTACAGGCGTGAGCCACTGCACCCAGCCTCTATGCTTTTATTTTTAATTTTTAATTTTTTTATTTTCATAGGTTTTTGGGGAACAGGGGTTATTTGGTTATGCAAGTAAGTTCTTTAGTGGTGATTTGTGAGGTATGGGTTCACCCATCACCCAAGCAGTGTGCACTAAACCCAATTTGTATTCTTTTACCCCTCACCCCTTCCCACCTTTTCCCCAAGTCCCCAAAGTCATTCTTATGCCTTTGCATCCTCATAGTTTACCTCTCACTTATAAGTGAGAACATATGATGTTTGGTTTTCCAATGTATGGATTTTAAATTCTAAGCCCGAAACTCTGTGGAGATGTAGAGAAATCCCCAGCACCCAATACAGGAAAGGAAAGGGCGCACGCACCAGTGACTTTTGTGCTGTCAGTGTTTCTAGCCTTTCAGATTAGATGTGAGGCCTAACGTGCTGGGTGAAGAGTCCACTGCAGGTAAGCAGGGTGAGGGAGAGGCTGGTGGGAAGCAGGAACACATGTCCCTGTGTTGGCGATCCGTGTCTTTCCCGCCACGCACTGTGCACTCTACCCCAAGGGGAAAAAGTGCAAAGGAAATTGAGCTGAGATACCATGGTGATCAGGTGGCTTTGGGTCACCCTATGCTGTCCTCTTCCTGAGGAGGACACTGAGACCAGCACTGCCAGAATAACAGTGGCAGAGCTGAACTTCCCAGACTTTTAATCCAGAGCACATTCTCCGATTCTTTCCTGCCTCATTAATTTTGCTGGTGTTTTTGAAGAGAGGCGATGGGTCCAAAGAGATGCCTAAGGGAGGAAAAGGCCACAGGCTGGAGGATCAGTGAACTCAACTGACTCAGCGCATATTTTGTTCTGTGATCCTGATGAAGCTCTGGCTTGTCACAAGCTAAGAACCTCCTGAAACCTCACGGTGCTTTTGTGGAAACTAAGGAGCAATGTAATTTTCCACAAGCTCACAAAGGAAAGCCAAGAATAAAATCCAGACCCTGCTGACTCTTCAGTGGAACTGTTTCTGGCAGAGGCAAGGATAAGAATAAGCACCAAGCCCAGAAGGAATTAGGCAGACTTTTCTTGTTCTGAGATTTGAGGAAAAAGCGGTCATATGTCCAAGCTACAACTGTCAGTCATTCTACACGTTAAGCACTTACTACATGTAAGTCAGACCTGGAAATACATTCCGCCTGTCAGTTTCTTCTTTTCTACCTGCGGTCTTTCTTCATCCTATTCGTTGAACTGTAGTGCCTGGATGGTCTTGTGAGAATTGTAATATTTACAAGGACCGTGTATACAGTTACGCACCATACAACAGCATTCATGTCAACAACATTCATACATTATGTGACATGGTCCCACAGGATTATACAGCTAGGCTGGTCACAATGGCTTTCACCTGTAATGCCAGCACTTTAGGAGGCTGAGACGGGTGAATCACCTGAGGTCCGAAGTTCGAGACCAGCCAGGCCAACATGGTGAAACCCCATCTCTACTAAAAATACAAAAAATTAGCTGGGCATAGGGGCAGGCGCCTGTAATCCCAGCTACTTGGGAGACTGAAGCAGGAGAATCACTTGAACCCCGGGGATGGAGGTTGCATGAGCGGAGATTGTGCCATTGCACTCCAGCCTGGGCTACAAGAGCAAAACTTCGTCTCAAAAAAAAAAAAAAAAAAAAAGATTATACAGCTAGGGAGCTGAAGAGTCCCTATCTCCTGGTGACATCTTGCTAGTCCTGACCTTCTGTAGGCCTAGGCTCATGTGTGTGTTCATGTCTTTATTTTTGATTTAAAAGTTTAAAAAATAAAAAATAAATAACAGAAAAAAGCATATAAAATAAGAACATAACGAAAATATATTTGCATGGCTGTAGAATGAGCCTGTGTTTTAAACTAAGTGTTATTAAGAGTCAAAAAGCTAAAAAAAATTAAAGTTTATAAAGAAAAAAGTTATAGTAAGCTAAGGTTAAGTTAGTGTAGCCTAAGTGTCCTGTGTTGATGGACTTTTGTCTACAGTCCCATTCTGGGCCTTCCCATTCACTGACCACGCCCTCACTCACTTACCCAGAGCAACGCCCAGTCCTGCAAGCTCTGTTCATGGTAAATGCCCTAGACAAGTGTACCATTTTCTGTCTTTTAACCCGTATTTTTCTGTACATTTTCTGTGTTTAGATATACAAATGTTTATCACTGTGTTGCAACTGCCTGCAGTTTCAGTACAGTTACACGCTGCCCAGGTGTGAGGCTTTGGAGCAGCAGGCTTCCTCGTATAGCCTAGGTGTGTCGCAGGCTCGACCGTCTAGGATTGTGTAAGTGCCCTCTAGGATGCTCGTGCAGCAGTGAAACTGCCTAACACCACATTTCTCAGAATGCATCCCCATTGTTAAGCAACACAGGACTGCAGTGGCTCATCCAGCACCCACTGAGGAACTGTCTGCTGTGTGTGAGCAGCTTTACAGAAGAAGAAGCTGTTCCTTCCTTTTGAGGGAGATGTCCCTGGGTCCTCCCAACTATAACCAATGGACTCAGGACCTGTTGCTAAATCCTGGCCTGAGACTTCTTGCCTTGAGGCTGCTCAGGGAACAGCAGGGATTTGTTCTAGGAAGAGAGGAAGGATTATGCCAAGCAGAAAGACCCCCGAATAGACAGGGAAGGCTGGGAGCAGAGGCAGGAGATGGGGCAGGAGCCAAGAGTGCTGAGAGGGTCCTTGGCCCACAGCTGTCAGGCTCCTCCTTGAACTCTATGCGCTTATCCTGCTGCCAGCCTGGCCGCCTGGTTCTGCCCGTCTGGGGATAGCTGTAGCTCCTTACTCTTTCTGTCCCAACCCCAATTTGCCATAATCCAGTACACTGGTCAGGGTTCTCCAGAGAAGCAGAGCCCACAGGAGGTGCACACATACACCAACATACCCTATATCTATCCTGTATGTGTGTGTGTTCATAAAGAGGTGTATTTTAAAGAATTAATTCATATGATTATAGGGAATGTCAAGTTCAAAATCTGTAGACCAGGCCAGCAGATTAGAAACTCCCAGGCAAAAGCTAATGCTCTTGAGGTCAAATTTCTTCTTCCCCAAGAAACCTCAATTTTTGTGGCTCCTTTTTTTTTTTTTTTTTTTTTGGGAGACGGAGTCTTACTCCTCTGTCCCCCAGGCTGGAGTGCAGTGGTGTGATCTTGGCTCACCACAACTTCTGTCTCCTGGATTCAGTGATTCTTATGCTTTAGCTTACTGAGTAGGTGGAATTACAGACACCTGCCACCATACCTGGCTAATTTTTGTTTTTAGTAGAGATGGGGTTTCACGGTGTTGGCCAGGCTGGTCTCGAACACCTGATCTCAGGTGATCCACCGGCCTTGGCCTCCCAAAGTGCTGGGATTACAGGCGTAGGCCACCACGCCTGGTCAGTTTTTGTGTTCTTTAGGCCTTCAGCTGATTGGGGTGGAGTTGAATTCACACCCACATTATAGAGGATGATCTCCTTCACTTAAAGTCCATTGATTGTAGATGTTAACCACATTTATAAAATACCTTCACAGCAACCCTTAGATTTATGTTTAACTAAATAACTGGGCATGACTATGATTGCCCAGCTAAGTTGGCACATAGAACTCACCATCACATGTGGCTGGCAACCTGGCCGGACCTCAGAACTGGAGCATGCCGGAGGTGAAGGGAGGCATCATTCCAGCCTTCCTCCAGCTCCCTTCCCCGTTAGTGGCAAGCACGGACCACTCACTTTGGCAAATCATCCATCCTCCTTTGGCTTTGGGTGGAGGTTCTTCTGAACCCAGGCACCATGCCATAGCAGCTACCTTCCCACACGATGGGAATGAGGGAAGTCTCTCCTGGCATGTTGCCATGAGCTACTTTGACATCTCCTGGCTAATTGGTGTTCATTTTTATTCCAGGTCCTTGTACTCCTAATGAGGAGAGTGAACATGAGATTTATCATCCAAACTGTGACACTTTTGAGAGAAGGGGATACTATTCATTATACTGAACAGCAAAGATGAATTAGAAATGTCCTAGAGAAATCAGAGGATATAAAAGATCCCATAATGACAATTGCTATGTTATTTGTAAGAGTTCACTCATACAGGAGTGGTTTTCATGCTGTTTTTCATGAATAAAGGGTCAACCAAGTCAACAGATATGAGGGCTGAGTTGTTTTCCTCCAAAAGATATGTTGAAGTCCGGATGTGGTATTCGTAAATGCGACCTTCATTGGAAATAGAGTCTCTGCAAATGTACCTAGTCAAGAAAGGTCATACTGGATGAAGGTGGGCCCTCAGTTCAATCACTGGTATCCTTATAAAAAGGCCATGTGAGGACACAGGGACAAAGAGGGAAGGCCAGGTAAAGACAGGGTCAGACATTGGGGTGATCTGGGCCCACAAGCCAAGGAATGCCAGGGACTGTCAGCTGTCACAGAAGCTGGGAGGAAGATGTGGAGCTGATTGCCTGTAAGTCACCAGAAGGAACCAACCCTGTTGACACTTTGATACTGAATTTCCAGTCTGCAGAACTGTGATAAAATACTTTTCTGTTGTTTTGAGTATATATTACTTTGTTAAGACAGACCTAAGAAACCTTTTTGTAAAAACCTCAATATAAGTACCTACTATGTACCAGGCTCTGATCTAAGTATTGGAGATACATCATGATCAACAGCAGTGGCAGCTCATTCTCACAGTGTCAAGGTGTGTCCCTGGGACCTTTCACGGGCCACTCGCCATGTGATCTATTTAGACAATGAAGAATTGTTTCTGCAGATAGATCAGACAACTCAAATGTACTTGCAGCTTAGTTTAGAGTCCACCTCTACCAGATAAGAATACCCATGGCGGGCATGGGCATTTTTTCATGTGGGGCCTGTCCCTGAGTAAATTGGGTTCTGTTCTTGTCATCGGCAACAGTGAGCTCAGGCGATGCTATGGTCTTGTTTCCTGGGATGCCGAGTGCCTGTTGTCGTGAGCCTACCTGAGAGCGGGTCCCGGCATCAGAGCCCTCACTGCTTCTCAGGCCTCTGCCGTTGAATGCCAGATTCTGGAGATGAACTCACCTTCAAGTCCAGTCTTATCCCAGAGTTTCCTCCAGGGGAGGCACAGTGATAGCTGATGTGTGCTATGTTCAGGTGCTTGAACTGAGGGGCTTGTTACTTGTTCATCCTTGCCATGAATGGCGCGACAAAGAGAAACCAGTGGGGAGCTCCTAAAGTTCTTCAGTGGTAATACGCTCTTCTCTGCCGAGAGTGCAGGCGATGTTCAATAGGTCTCTCTCCGAGGAAGCCTAGGCCTACGAAACCTATTTTTCCGGAAGAAATGGTTTCCCTTGATGATGCCTGTTCTTTCGATAAACTCGATGGTACTTGTGTTGCCTGCTGGTGATTGGCTCGTAGCTTTGTTGTACAGTACATAGGAATCTAGCTTCCGAATTTATGTTTATTTTACTTTACATATTCATTTATTGCGACAGGATCTCACTCTGTCATCCAGGCTGGAGTGCATTGCTGCCATCACTACTCACTGCAGCCTTGAATTTCTGGGCTCAAGTGATCCTCCCACCTCAGCCTCCTGAGTTTAGCTCACAGGCACGCACCACCACGCCCAGATAATTTTTGTATTTTTTGTAGAGACGGGGTTTTGCCACGTTGCCCAAGCCGGTCTAGAACTCCTGGACTCAAGCAGTCCTCCCACCTCGACCTCCCAAAGTGCTGGGTTTACAGGCGTGAGCTGCCACACCGAGCCCCTAATTTATTTTATTTTATTTTATGTATTTTTTTTAAACAGAGTATCACTTGCTCTGCTGCCCAGGCTGGAGTGTAGTGACGTGATCTCGGCTCACTGCAACCTCTGCCTCCTGGATTGAAGCAATTCTCCTGCCTCAGCCTCCTGAGTAGCTGGGATTACAGGCACACATGACCACGCCCAGATAAATTTTGTGGTTTTTTTTTTTAGAGACAGGGTTTTGCCATGTTGCCCAGGCCAGTCTTGAACTTCTGGACTCAAGCAATCTTCCCACCTCGGCTCCCAAAGTGCTGGAATTACAGGTGTGAGCTGCTGCACCCAGCCCCTAATTTACATTTTATTTTATTTTACTTTTTGAGACAGAGTCTCACTTGCTCTGTTGCCCAGGCTGGAGTGCAGTGGGCACAATCTCGGCTCAGTGCAACCTCTGCCTCCCGAGCTCAAGTGATTCCCCTGCCTCAGTCTCCCGAGTAGCTGGGAATATAGGCACACGTGACCACGCCTAGCTACTTTTTGTATTTTTAGTAGAGTGGGAGTTTCACCATGTTGGCCGGGCTGGTCTTGAACTCCTGGCCTCAAGTGATCTACCTGCCTCGGGCTCCCAAATTGTGGCCTCCCAAAGTGCTGGGATTACAGGTGTGAGCCACCATGGCCAGCCTGATTTACTTTAGATATTAAGTACATGCCTTGTCTAGTAGAGGTAAAGACAATACAGGAACAAACTAATTGTTACCACAGATCTCTGAAAACACTTAACCTAGTGCAGGAGAAAAACAGCACAGACACAACTAAAGATTGCTGCTAATTGTGGAAATAAACAAGACCACATAAAATAATCCGAGATATTTATTCAGAGTTTACTATAGCAAGGGAGTCAGCTGTCCTCGTTTGCATTTGGTAGAGACTCAAAGTCAGGCAAGAGATTGGGGAGGCTTCAGGCGTGCCCTGGGTGGAGGCTGTTGGCACGAGGCAGCTAACTGGAAGCAGGGCACTGTGTGCATTGGTTTAAGGAATGTTTTGCCTTCCCAGGGATGCCATAACAAAGTAGAACACACAGGGTGACCTAAAACAACAGAAATTTATTCTCCCACAGTTCAGGAGGCCAAAAGTCTGATGTCAAGGTATCAGCAGGGTTCGTTCCTCCTGGAATCTCTGAGAAAATTTGTCCCAGGCCTCTCTCCTGGCTGCCAGAACTCTTGGCTTGTAGATACACCACTCCAACGTCTGCCTTCGTCACCCCATGCCTTGTTCTCAGTATCTCTGTGTGTCCCCCCCTCTCCTTCTAAGGCCAGCAATCATTGGATTCAGGGCCCCCTGTAATCCAGTGTGACCACATTTCAACTTAATTATGTCTGTAAAGACCTTATGTTAAAGACTGAATTGTGTCACCCCAAATTCATATGATGCGATGGGGTATTTGGAGATAGTGCCTTTAGGGAGGTAATTAAGGTTAAATAAGGTTGTAAGAGTGGGGTCCCTGATCAAATAGGACTGGAGTCTTAGTCCATTTAGTGTTGCTATAAAGGAATACCTGAGGCTGCATAATGTGTGAAGAAAAATGGTTTCTTTAGTTCATGATTCTGATGTCTGGAAAAGTTCAAGAGCGGGCATCTGCCGCCGATGACGGCTTCACTATTGGGGGAAGGTGAGGGGGAGCCAATGTGTGCAGAGATCACATGGTGAGAGAGGGAGAGGAGAGATGCTGGGCTCTGTTTCACAGCCAGCTCTGGCCAGGTATGGTGGCTGGTGTTTACAATCCTAGCCCTTTGGAAGGCAAAGGCGGGAGGGTTGCTTGAGGCCAGGAGTTTGAGACCAGCCTGGGCAACATAGTGAGACCCCATCTCTACAAAAAATAAAAAGCTTATATATATATATGTATATATGTGTATTTGTATAGATATGTATATGTAATGTATATAAGCTATATGTGGTATACATATATATGTATATATACACATAAGTGGTATGTATACCGCATAGAGCATATATATATGTCTGTATGTATGGTAGCACATGCTTGTAGCTCCAGTTAGGAGGCTTATGTAGGAGGATCGTTTGAGCCCAGGAGGTCAAGACTACAGTGAGCTATGATTATGTCACTGAACCAAAGCCTGGGCAACAGAAGGAGACCCTGCTTCTAAAAAAACAAGAAACAAAACCAAGCTCTTGCAGGAACTAATGGAATAAGAAGTCACCACTTGCCCCCGGGGCATTAATCTATTCATGAGTGACCTGCCCACAAGATCCAAAACACTTAACCTAGTGCAGGTGTTTACCTAGTTAGGTAGTACCTAACTTCTCATTGGGCACTACCTCCAACACTGGGGATTACATTTCAGCATGAGACTTGGAGGGAACAAACATCCTAACTATAGCAATTGATGTTCTTTATTTTATTTTTAAAATTTATTTATTTAGAGACAGAGTTTCACTCTTGTTGCCCAGACCGGAGTGCAATGGTGTGATTTCAGCTCACTGCAACCTCTGCATCCCGGGTTCAAGTGTTCTCCTGCCTTAGCCTCCTGAGTAGCTGGGATTCCAGGCATGTATCACCACGCCCAGCTAATTTTGTATATTTAGTAGAGATGGGGTTTCTCCATGTTGGTCAGGCTGGTCTCGAACTCCTGACCTCAGGTGATCTGCGCACCTCAGCCTCCCAAAGTATTGGGATTACAGGCATGAGCCACCATGCCCGGCCAGCAGTTGATGTTCTTAGGAGGATGAGACGCCAGCAGTGTGTACGCAGAGACGAGGCCATGTGAGGACACAGGGAGAAGGTGGCTGTCTACCACCCAGGAAGAGAATCCTCACCAGAAACCAACCCTGCAGGCACTTTGATCCTCCAGCCTCCAGAACTGGGAGAAAGTAAATTTCCATTGTTGATGACATCCAAGACGTAGTATTTTGTTATGACAGCCCCAGCTGACTAATAAATTTTATTTCCAAATAAGGTGACATTCTAAGGATCCCAGTGGACATGAATTATTGGAGGGACATTTTTCAATGCACTACAGGGAACCTATTGTTTTTTTCTGCTTGGTCTTGAGTTGGAAGCAGAAGAAAACAGTAGCGAAGGTAGCTGTCATTGACAAAATATGACCATTCTGGGCCAATTGCTGCAGAGGTGGTGGTCTGGAATCCCGGGCTAGTTGCTTTGGAGCTGTGGGTCAGAGTCCTGTTGTCCTGTATGGACCAGCCATTGTCTGTCTGCATTAACTCAGGCTCTGGCAAGTCTATCGTTAACTAGCTGTGATGCTGAAAGAAGCACGTGACCTCTCTGGACTTCAGGGTGCTCCTCTTTAAAATGGGGCATTGCACCTGTATGCAGTGGCTCACACCTGTAATCCCAGCACCTTGGGAGGCTGAGACAGGCAGATCACTTGAGCCCAGGAGTTCAAGACCAGCCTGGGCAACATAGTGATACCCAATCTCTACCAAAAAATGCAAAAATTAGCTGGGCATGGTAGCGCACACCTGCGGTCCCAGCTGCTTGGGAGGATGTGATGGTGGGAATCGCCTGAGTCTGGGAGGTTGGGGCTGCAGTGAGCCGTGATTGCACCACTGCACTCCAGCCTGGGTGACAGAGCAAGACCCTGTCTCAATCAATCAATCAATCAATAAAAACGGAGGGGTTAAGTGACTCTCAGGATCTTCAGGGCAGGGAGAGAGGCGGGGTTGGCAGGGATGAGGTCATAAGTGGGGCCCTAAATCAAACAGGATTTGTGTCTCGGTCACTAAAAAGGAATACCGAGGCTGGGTAATAAACAAAGAAGGTTTATTTGACTCATGACTCTGATGTCTGGATAAGTTCAATAGTAGATATTTGCATCTGGTGAGACCTCAGGCTGCTTCCACTCATGGTGGAAGGTGAAGAGAAGCCAGTGTGTGTGGAGATCACATGGTGAGAGAGGGAGGAAGAAAGAGAGATGGGGGAGAAGTACCAGGCTCTTTTGAAACCACCTTAGGAAACGTTGCCCTGTGACGTTGACAAGTCCACTTCCTTTCCTGGGTGGATAATGGCCGAACCACGTAGCACCTGGGCTCTCGTCCAGCTGTAGAAATTGCACGGTGGTTGCTCCAGGAAAGAACATTCCTGTTGCTGAGTCTTCCAGGCATATTTCTCATGGCACTGAACCTCTTTTGGAATGTACTGAAAGAAAGGCAGGATTTTAAACTCCTTCTCCTGCTGGTTGAGTCAGTGACTTAATCTAATTATTTTTACTCCTGTTTGGGACATGAGGGTGATGGTAGAAAATCCTAGACCTTCCAGCTACTGCCCATGAAAGGCATAAAATTCTTAGCAAAGTTATTTTCAACTGTATAGTTGGGGGGATCAAATCACAATTTTTTTTCTTTTGGTTCCTGGCACTGGGATGGTTTCTAAAACATATGCCTTATATAAGTTGAAACAATAAAAGTTGGAGGCGATTTAAATTACTTCCCAGCCTTCCAGTTTGGTTTCATCGTTTCAGAATAAACGTCAAGGCTTACAAGGTGGGGTTATTTTTAACAAGGGTAGAAAGCAAAGAGAGAGTGGCATGTTTGGAGGGTTTTTTTTTTTTTCCTTTAAAAAAATTCAACTCACAGTTTACATTCCCTAAAGAGAATCGACTAATTGAAAGGTTTAAGAAAAACAAGCAGCTAACAGAAAGCACATCTCCGTCAAAAATGTTCTGCCTGGTAAGGCTCAGTGTGCAGGATCCAAGAAGCAGTGTGGGAAGGCAGAGGCAGAGGAGGCAGGGCCAGCGCACCGCCTCCTGGAGAGCCTTCAGGCAGAGGTGACACTGGAGGCTCCTGAGTTTGTGTCAGAAGGGAGGTGCCCGATGCACATTCGCTCCATAGGCATTTCATGAATACTTGCTTTGTGCCAGGTTTGTGCCAGGACCTATCATCACAGGCCTGACCAGTATGGCTACAGTGGGCACCACAGGGAAGGTGGCATGAGTGAAGCTAGAAGGGTTGGCAGGGCCAGACCGTGCAGGACCTCGAAGGTAGAAATGCAGTCTTTGGCATGTATCTAAGTGCATAATGAAAAGCTTGTCTGGCTGCCCTGCAGAAAACAGGAAGATACAGATTGAGAGAGGACCTGGGGACGCTGGTGAGGGGGCAGTGCAGTGGTCCAGCAAGAGAGGAAGGGGCAGAGGGACTCAAGAGCAGATCAGGAGTAGAATTGCCAGGACTTGTGCAGGATTGGCCGAAAAGGAGGTGGGTGTATCAGTGAGTGTTCCCTGCAGGAAATCGAAGCCACATTTAGTATTTTCAACAGAAAGGAATTTAATTCAGGGAAGGAGATGCTTACAACACTACAGGGAAGGCTGCAGGAACAGTGCTGTGGTCTGCATGTGTGTATGTTCTGCATTACGTGGAAACCTAATTTCCAAGGTGATGTATTAGGAGGTGGGGCCTTTGGAGGTGATTGGGTCATTAGGGTGGAGCCTTCGTGGTTGGGCTTAGCACCCTTATAAAAGAGACCCCAGAGAGCTACTGGTCCCTTCCACCGTGTGAGGATGCAGAGAGAAGATGCTGTGTGTGAACCAGGGTACCAGCCCTCACCAGACACCAAATCTGCCAGTGCCTTCATCTTGGACCCTCCAGCCTCCAGAACTGTGAGAAATACATTTCCATTGTTGTTCTTTTAAGTGACCCCAGTTTATGATATTTTATTATAGCCGCTCGAATGAACTGAGACAAGTGGGAACTGGAATGATCAAGTTCAGTAACATCCTGTGCAGGAATAAGGAATTGGGTCAGGTTGGCAGGAGAGCCTCTTAACGCTTAGTTCTCTGTAACCTTGGTTGCCCGTGGAAATGGCAGCAGGAAGAACACACTGCCTCTTTTCTGCCCTCTGAGTCCCCTAGGTTGGCAGAACCTGCTTCACATGCAGGATCCTAGCTGCAAGGGAGCCAAGCTCCTAAGAACGGGAAGCAGGACTGGGCCATGTGAGCCTGCAGTGCAGTTTGCACACCCATATCTAGAGTCCCTGAGGGGAGGGTTCATGGAAGGAAAGAGAAGAGGATGCTGAGTGCCTATTGGCCTGTCTACCTGTCACAGGATATGAGGGAGGAGGCGGTATCAAAGACAGCGTCAGGATTTGTTTCTCGCAGACCCAGATGGATGGGAGGCCGTTCACTGAAGGCAAGTTGAAGGTGCTTCTAGGATGGCGGAGGAGGGATGTTCAGTTGTCTGCTGGACGTGTTAGGTCTTGAGCTCAGAAAGGAAATTTGTGAGCTGGATGTGGAGATTCAAAAGTCAAAGCCAGGAAATGGTCACATGGGCAGAAGAGGGCCCAGGGTGAAGCCCCAAGAACACCAGCATTCAGGAGTCCCTCGGGGGAAGGGGACCCTCAAGAAGAGACTGGGGTGAGTGAGGAGAGGGAAGGCCAAAGAAGCTAAGCAAGAATGTTTCCAAAAGGTGGGATCACCCAACGATACGAATGAATCTTAAACCATTTTGTTAAGGGAAAGAAGCTAGACTAAGAAGGCTACATGTTGCATGAGTCCATTGATATGGCGCTCTGGAAAAGGCAAACTGTGGGGAAAGGAAACATCAGTGGTATGGCACACCAGATAGGGGCGTGTTTCCACTGGCAGTCAGGGCTACGGAGACCTAAGTGTGGAGAGGCTGTGCTGGCAGCCGTGTGCGCTTCTTCAGGTCTGCACAAGAGGCTGTTGGATTTGATCATTCCATTTCCCATTTGTCTCGGCCCATTCAGGCTCCTATAACAAAATACGATAAACTGGGGAGCCTAAACAACCAGGAGTGGGGGTGCAGGGAGGGTGGCTGCAAAAGGGCAGCACAAGAGAATTTTAGGGGTCATGGAACGATTCTGTCTGAGGTGTGGCGGCAGATACACAACTGTGTGTGCAAAACCCATGCAATTGAACACCATGAAGAATGCATTTCAGTGTATTTAAGATAGATGAGTAGATTGATCTGTTCATTTATATACACACATGTTCATTTATATGCAAATAGGAAGCGGTCATTTGCATTAAATGTTTCAAGATCAAGGAATGTAAGTGGCAGATTTTCTCTGGATCCATTTAATAATGGCCTAGACCTCTGTATGCGTGAATTCTGGGCTGCAGGCAGAATTGACCTACAAAATCATGGCCTCTTGGCATGGCCCTTAGAGCTTACAAGAATACAGGGCCTCATTGACGATAGACTGGACAGGGAAAATGTGGCACATATACACCATAGAATACTATGCAGCCATAAAAAATGATGAGTTCGTGTCCTTTGTAGTGACATGGATGAATCTGAAAACCATCATTCTCAGCAAACTGACACAAGAACAGAAAATTAAACACTGCATATTCTCACTCATAGGCGGGTGTTGAACCATGAGAACACATGGACACAGGGAGGGGAGCATCACACACTGGGGTCTATTGGGGGGGGTAGGGGGGGGATAGAAGGGGGGGGGGGGGTTTGGGGGGGATAACATGGGGAGAAATGCCAGATATAGGTGACGGGGGGATGGAGGCAGCAAACCACATTGCCATGTATGTACCTATGCAACAATCCTGCATGATCTGCACATGTACCCCAGAACCTAAAGTGCAATAAATTTTAAAAAAAAGAAGAATACAGGACCTGCTTCTGGGATGAAGGAGATCTGACATGTACATCTCTTGGGGTTAAAATGCCCCAATAAAGAAAGCCTGGTATTGGTTGGGCTCCCAACCTGGGTTCTTCTCTTATCTGTGCCAGACTTTGTAGGTGTGACTGTAGGTGACTTTAGTCTCTCAGAGCCTCCACTTCCTCTCAATAAAATAAGAATAATGAGTTTCTCAGAATTGACTGGGAACAGGCTTCAGGGCTTGATGTGGGCACCACCCACTCCTGGGGCTGGCTGCACATTTCCCAACAACTCCCCCAGGTCAGTGACCCTGGACTTATTCTACGCTGCACCATCGCAACAGGCTTCTCACTGTCTCTCGGTCATTTGTTTACTTGTCCTATAGACCAGGAACATCCATGAGGCTCTACGCCTAGTCCAGTGCCTGGCACATAGTAAATGCTCAAGAAACACACGTCAATTCACAGTCTTTCAGGATCAGGGGTTTTCCCACCTCAATCACTTTCCACCTTCTGAGAAACTTTGCCTTTCTCCAAAAGTCAAGCCACCCTGTGAGAGGAAGAGCTGCCATGTCTGAGGGTGCCCAGAGTCCATTGGCGTCGCATCCAGCCATTCCCAGACGGTCCAGTGGCTACCAAGCAGGTGCTCTGTAAATGCTGTTGAATAAAGTCATCTGTTTTGAGAAGCAGGAGCAATGTTGGTGAAAGTTTGGAGCCCTGAATGGGCAGCACTAATTCAGCACATCACCCATGGAGCTTTTTGCGTGTAAAGAAAGCAGCTCAGGTGTGCCTTGAGGCCTCCGAATGGCAGATTGTAGGGTGCTGGAGCATTGGAGGTGCGTCTGTCCCCAAGGATGCTGGAGTTTCCCCTCCAATGTTCAGGAAGGCAACGGCAGGAAAGACCTCCTCCAGCTTCCCTGGGCCCTGCTCACAGTGGAGGATGGGCACGCAGGAGGGAGGCAGATACCTGGGGTGTGAGGACACCTGGGTGTGTCCAGGATCAAGAATGAGGGAAGCCACTTCTGGGCACTGAGGTCCAAAGGGGAAAGGGGAGCAGCTGCCCTCCCTCCTGTCCCCCCTTTCCCTTCACCCCGTGTCTCCAGGGCACTGAGGGTGCTGGGATCATCCCTCGTTCATTGAGCCCGGTTCCACCTGCAGATACATCTCTCCCTTCCCTCCACCCTCCTCCTCTGGATTTCTGCAGCTTAAAGGCTTAGGCGTGACCTCAAAAGCCATGTGTATATTCCGTGCTTATCCCTCCCTCCTCTCTGGTGAGGATTTGAGCAGACAGGGCAGGCTCAGCCCCCTCACACACGCAAGCATCACGCCCTTGAACGTGGCCTAGTGACTCCTGATCCCAGGAAGCCCATGGGAGGAGAAAGAAGGTTTTCTTGGGAACCTGGGATTAAACTGCTCCTGGCTTCAGATTCTCATGTAGCCCGAATCATCTCTTACTTTCTCATTCTCTTGCTCTTTCTCTCTTTCTCCAAGAAGCCAGTTTTGCCTTCTTTTTAGCTTTCATACACCAAGGTTGTGTGTTCTGTGGAGCTGTGGGGACAGAATGGATGTCAAGGAATGAGTCTGTAAGTTCGTGATGCTGAGTGAGTGGCAGCCTGGCTGAGCTCAGCACTGTGCTTATGTGGTCTCACTTCTTATGGCCCAGGTTCTGCTGTGATCTTCATTCATAGGTGAGGGAGCAGTCCCTGAGGTATTAGGCAACTTACCCAGGTCCCACAGGTCATCAGGATGAAACCTAAGCCTATCTGCTACTAGAGACAGTGCACTGAACAGCTGTGTGGGACATCTGCAGTTCTAAGTTGTTATAGCGGCAAACCCACCCCCTGCACCATGCCAGTTCCTGGAGGATTTTAATCCTGAACTGTGGAGTGGACTGATCCCAGCTATCAGCCACCAACTGGGGAGGGTGGGGTGGATATCTGACTGCTCACAGTCTTTGACATCCACGCCAGGGCATGCCACACATAAGGATGCCTGATTCGTCACCATAGAAGCCATTCATTCTCCTCCACAGCCCCCCAACATACACACGGGAGTGCAAAGCCAGGCGTGAGGCGGACGAGTGGAAGTAGAAGCAGATTGCCACTGAAGAAACAGGGCCAGAGAGGTTTCAGGATGGGAGCAGGGCCACACAAGCTCAGGGGTGGTCAAGCTAGAACGCCAGTCCCACAAAGTGGCATGATTTTCACTCAGCCAGATCGGCTCAGTGTTAGAGGCAGGGCTTAACCTTTGATGAGGAACATCAGGTCCCACTGTGAGTGCTGGCGTAGATGCCTGGGTGCTCCGAGCTGGTTACTTCCCTCTCTGAGCCTCATCTGAAAACAGGAATGTTGATGGCTCTAGTGCTTGCCTTGTGGGTTCAAGATGGGCCATGAAGACGTGGATAGGTACAGTGGATGGGGGGGCAAAGGCAGTCGGGAGCTCTGCCGGTGACCACTGTCTTAGCTGGCAAAATTAAGGCCATAGTTGCCATTCATTCTCCTCTACAGCCCTCAGCATCCACATGGGTGTGCAGAGCAAGGTGAGTAGAAGCCTGTTCCAACCAAGGGCAAAACCATTTATAACCCATGTCACCTCCCTGCTCCAGCAGGTGATATGTCTCCAGCAGTAGAAAGATGATATTATTCTAATTTTCAAAACTTCTCATTTTTCAAAAATTTTCAAAGATGTTATTCTGATTCCCAGGATTGGATAAATCAATCAGCTCTCAGACCCTGGTTTGGTCAGGAAATGTCTCGAATTTTCATGGTAGAAATGTCTATTGATCTGCACTGAAATATCCCAGACAGCTGCGTTTCTCCTGGAAGTAAGATCTTGGCCTCACAATGCCAAGTCTCTCTCTATAGGGAGATTCTCCATCTCTGAGCTGACAAACCTTGAAACCAATTCGTGCCCTTGAACCGACAGCAGCAACTCTATTAAAGAAGTTTGATTACGAAAAAAGAAAGAGATGTGAGGGAAGTGAAAGAATCTATTTTTCATTAAATGCTGCTTGTTTCAAAGTGGGAACATTTTCTGGGTATCTGGGGAGCTGGTGTTTTCTGTGGCTTGCTGGAAGAATCAGATCTTAAAAATCAGAAAAGTTTCCATATAAGGGAGAAAGCATCATTTTCAGAGCTTGGGGCCAAATTATATTTGCAGAGAAGAGATTTCTGTACTGGAGGTTTATTTAACAAGCATTTGTCAAGCACCCACTATGAACCAGGTGTCATTCCAGCTGTTTAAGGGGTTTACAAGGGTAATAAAAATATTCTAGTAAGATGAGATGATGCATATTGGCATTTTTGTAATAGTTTGCCTTTGTTTATTTGGTCAATCACTAAGGTTGATTGAGAACCTACTGTGTACCAGGCCTGGCCTAGGCACTGAGGGTGCAATGGCGAACAGGGAATTATGGATCTCTGCCTTCTGGAAGCTTCCAGTTTAGCTGGTGTGGTGAGGATGGGTGGAGGTCTGAGAGTGCCCTAAATAGGATCTCTGGCAATGGAATTCATTTGTGTGTAGGTCCATTGGTGAGCATGTTTATCCACTGATCATTTTGAATGCTGGAGTGGGGGGTGAGAAGGGATTATTTCTCTATTACTGAGCAGGTGAGTTGCTCATAGCTGCCTGGGGGTGCAGGAATGGTACTCAAACCCAAAGCACTTGATTTGGATTGTTTCCCCATTTAAGCTGTTATGAGCAATATGGCTGTGAACATTGATGTGTGAGTTTTAGTGGGGACATATGCTTTCATTTCTCTTGGGCATACACTTGCAAGTGGAATTGCTGGGTCATATGGTCTATGTTTAATCTTTTGAGGAACTACCAGATCGTCTCCCAGGGCTGTACCATTTTACATTTTCACCAGCAGCATTTGAGATTCCAGTACCTCCATATCCTTGCCAACACTTATTACTATCTGTTCTGGATTCTAGCTATCCTAGCGTGTGTGAAGCATTTCATATTGTTTTTTAAAATGCAAGACATATCTAAAACATGATCAACTACAAGGGTCTGGAATATCTGTGGATAATCTAGTATCCAGCAACTATTTCCTGGGAGCACTGGTCTGCCCCTGGACTGAGAAATGGCTGGCCTCCTTGCTAATCAGTCCAAAGCCAGCTAGGCTCTGCAGTTCCTTAGTGAGCTCCCAGATGTCAGGTGAGGTTTGTCGGGAGGCCCACAGATGACTAACACTCTGCCATCTCTTCTTGTTTTCCAGCGATTCACGAGTTCCCCACAGACCTATTTTCCAACAAGGAGCGACAGCACGGAGCCGTCTTGTTGCACATCCTTGGTGTAAGTGGTCCTCCCAGAGCAGTCACGAAACTTCTGGCACGTGAAGCCTCTCTGCACAGCGGGCAGAGCTGTGGCGTTCTGAGATCTTTTGTTTTTGTAACAGCCCGGTGAGGAGAGCAGAGAATGGGCACGCTTTTCCCACAAAGATATAGTGTCTTACATGTGTTAGGTGACTTACCCAGTGTCACACAACTAGTGGCCCCCAAGCCAACAAAGGAATGCAACTCTTTCCTGTACCCCACTTTCTGCTTTAATAGAACAGGGATGATGGTGCCCATTACAGATTGTAAATATGAATGAATATGGGTCAAGGGCATCAACGTTGTATGGCACGTGGTATCTCCTACAAATGCTTGCTGTCAGGATTCCCATGACTATCCCTAAATTTTAATACCTTTACATCACTATGTAGACGGTCCCCCAGTACTATTTTTCAGTGTTATGATGTTGCAATAGTGAGACATATTCAGTACCCTATTCTGGAAGTATAAAGAAACTATACTGTGAATTTTGAATTTTTATCTTTTTGGGCCAGTGATTCTCCCTCCTCATGCTGAGCAGTAACAGCAATTGCAGCTCCCAGTCAGCCATGTGGGCATGAGCGTAAACAAACAGCCAACACTCTACAGAGTACTGTGTTGCCAGATGAATTTGCCCAGCTGTAAGGCTAATTAAGTATTCTGAGCACGTTTATGATAGGCTAGGCTAAGCGGTGATGTTCAGTAGGTTAATTGGGTTAAATGCATTTTCCACTTAAAGTATCTTATGTATTTATGTATTTGTTTATTTATTTTTGAGATGGAGTCTTGCTCTGTCACCCAGGCTGGAGTGCAGTGGCACGTTCTCAGCTCACTGCGACCTCTGCCTCTGGGTTCAAGTGATTCTCCTGCCTCAGCCTCCCAAGTAGCTAGGATTACAGGCATTTGCTGCCACACCCAATTGATTTTTCCAGTTTTAGTAGAAACAGGGTTTAACCATGTTGGCCAGGCTTGTCTCTAAATCCTGACCTCTGATGATCCACCTGCCTTGACCTCCCAAAGTGCTGGTACTACTGACATGAGCCACTGTGCCTGGTCCACTGTAAGTATTTTAAACTTAAAATGGGTTTATCAAGCTATAACTCTGTTGTAAGTCTAGGAGCATCTGTAGTTTAAAACTGTGGTGTAATTCTCAGACTTTCCTCCATATTCAGATGGACCTTGATGACAAATGGTGGAGGGAGGTCAAGTAGTAATTTGAAAAGAAATAGGGGTTGGTTCAAAGCTGAGTTACAAGTCACTCTGCCGTGCTGGAGTAGGCAAACCATAACCCCAGCCAAGTCGGGCCCAATGCCTGTCTTTATAAATAAAGTTGGGTTTTTTTTTGTTTGTTTTTTGAGACAGTCTGTCTCCGTCACCAGGCGCCAGGCTGGAGTACAGTGGCACGACCTTGGCTCACTGCAACCTCTGCCTCCCGGGTTCAAGCAATTCTCCTGCCTCAGCCTCCCGAGTAGCTGGGACTACAGGTGCACGCCACCATGCCCAGCTAATTTTTATATTTTTAGTAGAGACGAGGTTTCACCATGTTGGCCAGGATGGCCTTGACGCTTGACCTCGCGATCTGCCCACCTCGGCCTCCCAAAGTGCTGGGATTACAGGCATGAGCCACAGTGCCTGGCCCTAAATAAAGTTTTATTGGAACACAGACATACCTATTCATTTCTGTAATATCTGTGGCTATTTTTGCACTTCAGGGGCAGAGCTGAGTACATGCATCAAATACTGCATGGCCCACAAAGCCAAACATATTTATAATCTCCCCTTTAGAGAAAAGGTTTGCTGACTCTGTTGGGTGGTATGGAGAAACGTAGCTGGTCAAGGTTTGCTTCTCTGCTTCGGATCAACCACAGCAAATTTTCTTCCTGATCAGCTTCTCTGACCACCCAGCACCATCTGTTTGTGTATTTAAACCCAACCAAATATTACTCTCTGTAAGAGATAATTAAGAAAGTGAAATCTGGAATTCCCACATAGATAGTAACAACCAGAAAATAATGAATGGGTGAAGTTTTAATTAACAGGGTAAACCATTAATGAAAATGAAGACTAGAATGAGGGTCGTCAGCACATTTTGAACAACAGGCCTGCTTATTATTTCCATAATAGAGTTATCCTTCTTCAAGCTTCTCTGACTTTATATTCCCTCCCCTTTCACTAAGGGAGTGTGGATGTGGCTAATTGGTCCCATAGTTGTGTGGTCCTGCCTCGTAAGAGTCTTGGCATAGCTGAGATAAAACCTCAGGTTTCTGCTGAACCTGGTGCACCCTGGGAATTTCACAGGAACCCTTTAGTGCCTGGGGTTACCAAACTGGCTGGAGAGCCAAATTCAGCTTACCAACTGTTTTTTTTTTTTTTTTTTTTTTTTTAAATAAAGAAAAGAGGTTTAATTGACTCACAGTTCTGCATGGATGGGGAAAGCTCAGGAAACTTACAATCATGGTGGAAAGGGAAAAGGCACATCTTACATGGTGGCAGGGAAGAGAGAGCATGCAAGGGCAGGGAAAACTGCCTTATAAAACCATCAGATCTCATGAGAATGCACTCACTATCATGATAACAGCATGGGAAAATCATCCCCCATACTACCGTTTTTATAAATAAAGTTTTATTGGAACACTGCCAAACCCATTCTATGGCTTGTTTTTGTTTCACAACAGCAGAGTAGTTGTGGAAGTGACTCTGTGGCCTGCAAGCCTAAAACGTTGCTCTCTGACCCTTTACAGAAAAAGTTTGCTGACCTCTTGTTTTTTCTTGTTTTGATTTGAATGGGTAGATGAATGCTGACCCACCTCTTCTTTAGAGCACAAAAAGGACCTAGCTTAGGGGCCGGTTTTGCCTGCAGTGCTCCGTGACCCAAGAGATAGAAATTGGGGTGCCATCTTGGCCCATCTTCCTTCCCCATTGTTTCTGAGGGCTCAGGAGAGAGATAGGCCCTTTGGCCTCTTGGGAGGTGATGTTGCTGGAGTGTGAATTCAGGTCAGAATCCTCAGCTCTGTTGCAGGGTCGTCCCCGCCTGCCCTCTCCCCTTTACCCACACCCCTGCCATTTGTTTCTTTTCACTCCCCTTCCCCAAAATGTTGGCAGTGAGTCAAATCCAGTAACACCTGCCACAGAGGCCCTGGCCGCAGCTAATGTGTCTTCTACTTTATTAATCACAACGAGTGAGTGATGAAGTTGCTGAGTATCACAGTGTTTTCGCTGAAGTAGCCCAGCCTTTCTCTCTTTTGCAAACAAATCATCCACAGCACTTTTTCTTTGAAGAAAGAAATGGCTTCCTCCAGTGCTAGAGAAAAACCCATCTCTCCTCCGTGTGTCCTGGTCCTTGCTTCTTTCTCCATCCTCACATTCTCCGTTTCCACTCTCTCTGTTCTACCTGCTACTCCTCAAGTGCATCAAACACATTCTGCCCCAGGGCCTTTGCACTGCTGTTTCCTGGTAGATATTTTATTGGCCAGTGTGCTTCTTTATTGCCCACTAAGGTAAGTTACAGAAGAGGGTATTCCTGGCTTCCTCACTGCTGTATCCCTGATCCCTTGGTAGTTCCTGGTACAGAGGATGAGCTCAGTGAAGCCATGTTGGCTGCGGAACAGAGGGATGGGCCAGGGAGAGGCCCCAGATATGAAACCATTTTAAATCTGCTGATCTGTTCTTACTTCATCATGAGACAGACGATGAAACCAAAACGTAGAAAAGTTTTTAAATCCAAAGTCACATGACAAGTCAGTTCCAGAACCAGCCTTAGAATCTGGGTTCTTTACTCCACGAACCTCTGAATGTCAGAGGCCTTTGTGTTTTAATGGTGCCGACATTATTAAGTAGCATCCCAAGAAATTCTGGATCTCAAGTTGCTGTTTATTTTGGCAGTGGATGGATCGCTTTAATGCCTTCCCTAAAAATGAACAGGACAAATCAGGATTGCTATTATATTTTAAATTATTAAAATGGTGATTCCGAGTGCTTTCCTTCTTGGCCATAGGGTTAGCTCTTGCCTGTTGAGGGCAGACTCTGGTGCTAGAACAGAGAACTGCTGCTTTAAGAAGCGATGCTTTGGACAGTGGGGGCGAAAAGTGGTTTTCCTGCTCTCAGACTCGCTCACCACATTCGACCTCACCTCTGCTCAATAAAATACGTGTGGGCTTTTCCCCACGTGCCAAGAATTCAGCAGACACCACTGGGTGTCTAACTCAATTCAGTTCTGACACTGTCTACCTGGAGACAGCGGCAGCTCCCACACACCAACGGCTCAGCCTCACGAGACTGCTTCTGCTTTAGACGGCAGTCACAACCCTCGAGTCATTTTACCTGCGCTTCTGAACAACTTGGTATAAATCAGTTCCCATGACCCGCTCCTTGGGCTCAATGAATTTGCTAGAGCTCAATGAATTCACAGAATTCAGGGAAATACTTTTACTTCCGTTTACCAATTTATTATAAAGGATATTACCAAGGATACAGGGCCGGGTGCCTTGGCTCACTCCTATGATCCCAGCACTTTGGGAAGCTGAGGTTGGGGGGGCACTTGAGTTCAGGAGTTCAAGACCAGCCTGGACAACATAATGAGACCCCCATCTCTACAGAAAAATAAACAAAATTAGCCGGGTGTGGTGGTGTGCACCTGTAGTCCCAGCTACTTGGGAGGCTGAGGTGGGAGCATGGTGAGCCCAGGAGGTAGAGATGGCCGTGAGCCAAGATGGCACCACTGCACTCCAGCCTGGGTGGCAGAGTGAGACCCCGTCTCAAAAACAAAAAAGGATACAGAGAAAGGGATGTGTAGGGCAAGGTATGGGGGAAGGGGTCCAGAGCTTCCACGCCCTCCCCAGGCGTGCTGCCCTCCAGGAACCTTCAGCTATGGGGGAACTCCTGAAGCCCTGTCTTTTTGGGTTTCTATGGAGGCTTCATTACATAGGCATGACTGACTTCTTTCATTGGCCACTGGTGATCACTCAACCTCCAGCCCCACTGTCCTCCCTGGAAGTTGGGGGCTGGGGCTTAAAGTCCCAACTCGCTCATCCTGCCTTGGTCTTTCTGGTGACCTGCCCCCATCCTGAAGCTCCCTAGGTGCCCCCAGCCACCAGTCATCTCATCAACATGCAGAAGGCCTTCCTGGGATGCCCGAGGTTCCATGGGTTTCAGGAACTGTGTACCAGAAACCAAGGGCAGAGACCACATAGATGTTTTTTATTAGATCGCAAGAGGAAGGAGCCTGAGCGGCCAGGTTTTCGTTCCCTCTGCTCAGCATGTTATCACCTCTCTGGGCCTCAGTTTCCCCATTTGCTAGTAAGGGGATTGAGGGGACGAATCTATGGTGCTGGAGTTTTCCTGTGTGCCCCTCTCTGTGCGCCTGGCCTCTGCCCTGGCAGCCTAGTGTGGGGTAGAATGGGCCCTCTGCAGCTGCAGGAGGGGCCCTCGCCGACCCTGCCTGTCTCCTCTCTCCTCTGCAGGCACTGTATATGTTCTATGCCTTGGCCATAGTGTGCGATGACTTCTTTGTCCCGTCTCTAGAGAAGATCTGTGAGGTACGTGGAAGGGACTTGGGATGCCTTGGTGCAGGCTGGAGGGTTGGGGGTGATTGCAGACAGGTGGTTCATAAATGCCGGGCTGAGAAGGCAGGACTGACGTGGGGAGCATGCCGGTGGTAAAGACTGTCACACTGAGCCCTGAGTGTCTGCCCCATGGTGAAGCCTCGCCAGAAACCCTCACATTAGCCTTGGTGGATGGCAGCCTCTCCCAGAGGTTGGCAGAAGAAAACGCTCCTGGTGTGAGATCACTACCCGGAACCACTGGGTCCACAGCGGGCTGTCAGCGTGTGTGTCCAACCTGGCTAGGCACAAAGCCCAGGCAGACCAGCCAGCTGCAGTGGAGCATTGCCTGTCACCAGCTGCAGGTGGTGGGTGACAGGGGCCCACCCCTACCTCCCAGGGCGCCCGCCTGCTGCAGCGTCAGGGAATTCCCTTCTGTGCTGACCTTTGCACGCTGACGTTTTCTCCCCACAACTATTTTGCTATTTTTTTCCTTTCTTTCCTTAATTCTCCTCATATGCAAGACCCCAGCATATCTCTTTGCCCCACCTTACTCTTGGCTTCTAATCCAGGAGGAGATTGACTTCAGTTTGCAGCACCTCCTGTATGCAGAGTGCCCAGGGCTTTGCCACCCTTCATCCCTGTGAAACCTCCCGGGGGTCTGAGGCCATGCCATCATGATGACATTGGCAGCTGGGAAGGCAGGTTGTTCGGGGCATGTGTTCCCTGGACTCTCCCACTGCTCGTCCCAGCTCAGGGAGCTCCGTGTCCTGCCAGAGTCAGGACTGGCTGCTTTGGACCTGGGCTCCCCAAGCAGTGACCTGGCAAATGTGTGCAAAGGCCTCCCCTCACCCCACAGCCCCTCAGATGGAGCCATGTGCTCACCTCCATCCAGACACTTGTCAGTGAGAGAGCGGAGCCAGGGGAGGAGGGTGAGGAACAGAGTCTGGAAATGCCCACTGGGATGATGGTGTGGGAGGGTCCACCCAGGGCCCCTGTGGAGTGTGCACTGCGGGGAGTGGTTGTTGAAGGTGTTGCTGCTTCTTGGGAAGAATGTGGTCAGCTGATCCTTACTGAATACACACCTAGGACCCACCCACTAGGCTGAGAGCTTGAAGAGGCCATAATAACGGGTTGATGGGAGCCTGTGGAAGGTGGGTGACACAGTGTAGGGCCACACACATGGAGGTGACATGCACCCCATGGGATGCCTGTAACCCCATGTAGATCAGTGCTGTGCCCCCACCCCAGAGGTGAGCAAGGGTGATGGTCTTAGCCCTGTAGGTAAGACCAACATCAGAGGCTCAGTAAGAGACATCAAAGGACAGGGGAACTGGAAAGAGGGGGGAGCATCTCTCTTGGGGGAAAAATCTGGGAAGGCTTTGTGGAGGAGGTGGCATTGGGTCCAGGTTTCAGAAGTAGGAAGGAGTTTAGCAAGCAGAGAGGGAAGAGAAGGGCATTCTGGGAGGAAGGAATGGCTCAGGCAAAGGCAGGGAGGAGGCAGGACAGGAGGCAGCATGGTTTGGGTTCTGCTTAAAGTTTCTGGAGATCCTTTGGGGGCAGAGTCTCTTCTGTGGGACCCTGCTTTTTGGCAGGATTAAGGTGGCTGAGCTTCCACCCTGGAGATCAGTGTTGTGCCCCCACCCCAGCCTCTGTCAAGCCCAGAGCTCTGACCCTTCTGAGGACTTTTCCAAGGCTGGCCAATCAGTGGGCTCCCTGGCGGCCCCAGAGCCCAGGCTGCTCAGGGATACTTTGGGAGGTGGGGCCGGTAGAGGTGAGCCCTGCCCTGAGGGGCCTCCAGATTAGGGTTCAGGCAGACTCTTAATCTCCATGGTGTCTCCAAACATCCAAAGCCTCCAGCACTACCTTTCAGATCAGAGGATGGGCTCTGTGGCTGGAACATGGCCTGCACAGGCAGACGGGCCTCGATCAGGAGTTCCCACCCTGTCCCGTGCAGCTTAACCCTGGAACCAGTACCTCTGGGTCTTTGTGAGCAGCTGGATGTCGGGCTTGCCATGGAGAAGGCCTTCTGGAATGCAAGGCCCGGCTGCAGCCCAGGGGCCTCCAGGTCCACAATGCTGACATTCTCATAGAAGCCCCCAGTACCCAAAACTGGCTTGGGAGGGGAGGGCCAATAGACTGATGTGTGCCTGTGGGGCACCACTCCATGCCAGGCCCTGTTCTAGGCACCAGGGAGGCAAAGATGGGATAGAACAGCTGCTGCCCTCATCATCCAGCAAGGGAAGGCAAGCGTGTGGCTCACAAACCCTCATGTGAAATTACGTTTCAATAACAGCAGATAGAACATATCAGGCGTCTAAGGGGAATGGCTAGCTCTGAGTAGATGCATAGAAAGACTTCATCGGGGAGGCATTATTCGGTCAGGGGCTTGAAGGACAAACAGAAAGGAGATGGGGAGGGGAAAGGGGCTCTGAGTTGAATGCCAGGTAGAGGGTGGGGGGCAGATGGCAGAGGGCAGACAGCATGTGCCCAGGAGTGAGAGGCTGTGGCCAGAGGAGGTTGGCTCCGGCTACAGCACTGCGCTCTTGCACGCTACTTGACTGTGGAGTGTCCGGTGACGTCCAGTGCCCCCACGGCACACCCTGAGGCTTTGTGGTCACTTCTGTTTCAGAGGCTGCATCTGAGTGAAGATGTGGCTGGAGCCACCTTCATGGCTGCAGGAAGCTCAACACCAGAGCTGTTTGCCTCTGTAATTGGTAAGAAATCCCCTCCAGCCCAAGGCACAGCATCTAAAGAGAGTCCATTTGGTGCCCAGATCAGTGGGGGCATTTGTCAGCTCTGAGCCTCACTTTTCTTATCTGTAAAATGGGAGAATTGGAGCAACAGAAAGTAGACCAGTGGTTTCTTGGGGTAGAGTGGTGATAAAAATATTCTAAAATTAGATTGTGGTTTTGGTTGCAGAATTCTGTGAATATATTACAACCACCAAATTGTATATTTAAATGGGTGAATTTTACAGCATGTAAATTATATCTGAATCAAGCTGCTCAGTTAAAATGGGAAGATTGGAGTAGCTGCTTCCTGGTTCTGCCGCTGCTTCCACCATTGTCTCCCGCTCCATGAGTGTTCTGTTTGATAGTGAAACAACTCACCTCCCCATGAAAGGGGCACAGAGGAAGGGGCCGGCGTCTGTGTGTCTCCTTTCCAGGTGTGTTCATCACCCACGGAGACGTCGGGGTCGGCACCATCGTGGGCTCCGCCGTGTTCAACATCCTGTGCATAATCGGAGTGTGTGGGCTGTTTGCTGGGCAGGTCGGTGGTTCCCCCTCGGCCTGGCAGATGCAGGCCCTCAAGTGCGGGGGATGAGCCTCTATGACAAGAGGGTGGGGCAGCAGTGAGGACACCCAGGGGACACCCAAGCTGGATTCTCGATACATTTGGGGCCTGGTTTGACCTCCCCAACAGGGAGCATGAAGCTGGATTGTCATTCATACCCCCTTAGCTACCCTCAGAAACCAAGGGGGATGTTGAACTTGACCTCAGAGAGGCGAGCTCATGAGTGAGGCCCTGCCTCGCGGAGGGAGATGGAGGTGGGCAGCCGACTTTGCCTGAAGGTGCCAGGATCAGGTGGAGAGCGAGCCTCTGGCCTCTGCTGTGAAACACGTGCTGTTTTGACCTCAGAGGAACGGCAGGCAGCTTTGCCATGGTGCCATGGCTTGAGAACATTACTTGGTTTCATTCTGTTCCCCAAATATAAGGAAGAGTAAGTGTGGCCTGGAGTTGGGAGGAGGAGCTCTGTAGGTGTGCCCTGCACTGTGGGGGGAGGAGGTCTGGGCAGCTGTACCCCCTCCCCGCTCCCTGCCAATACCAGCTGACGACGAGGGCTCTGCCGGCAGGTGGTCCGTCTGACGTGGTGGGCCGTGTGCCGAGACTCCGTGTACTATACCATCTCTGTCATTGTGCTCATCGTGGTGAGTTGCCCCTCTGCCCCCAAGGTCGGGTTGGCTGGAACCCTGTGAAGGCACAGGACCCCTGCCCATCTCTGCCCTGGCACTGTGACCAGAGAGGACTCACAGCACCCAATAGTGGGGGTGTGCCGACTACTCACTGTGGTCACAATGACCAGCCCCCCACCCCAGCACTGTGCCTTCATTCCCCCAAAACCTCAGGCCTGGCGCCTTGGTGGTGGAGCAAATCCAGGGGCCATCTTGAAGACAAAAAGGCCTCGGAAGCAGGCACTCCATGCCCGTGCAGTTCAGCTTGGGTGCTTTGCTCATCATGGGCCCTTTTGCTCCCCATGTAAACCCTGCTTAGTCTTTGGTGGACTTGGTTTTAAAATGCAGAGCTTCTGGTTCCACTGCCCATAGGGCAGGAAAGAGAGCAGGCCAGCTTGGGGCAGGCAGAGGGAGCAGCTGGGAGCAAGGGAGGAGCCAGGAGGAGAGGAAGGAGAGGAGAGGAGATCACAAGGGGGCCTGGACCTGTTGGAGTTGTGTGGGGTGTCCCCACTGGGCCCCAAAGGCTGGGGTGACATGATGGCACTTGATAGTGAGGTGGGTGACACAGCCAGACACAGCCAAGAAGCATGCATTCACAGGGAGCGTTTCAAACCAAAAGAATTTTGAAGCGGGGGCGAGGGGCACACTCAGACTTCAGGGGTGGAATGTGCCCTTGGGAGACAGCTCTTAACCGGACCTACAGCCAACTTTATATAGGCAGTCATGTCCCTATATTAGTTCCCTACTGCTGCATAACAAATTTCCCCAAAACTCAGCAGTTTAAGACAAAGATTTATTTTCTCCTGCTTCCTGTGAGAGATAATACAGCTAGTGCTCCACTTACGACCTCGATTGGTTCCGACAGACAGGTCGTAACATGATTTGGTCGTAAGTTGAGTAGGCTATATGCACGTGGAGATGGTAGTGCTGCTGGAAGCTGGTCCGCACTGTCGTACACCCAGCTGGGCAACTTTTGCACTGCCAGACGCAGAGCAGTCGTGGCTAGCGATTGTGGTCGTAAAGTCGAATGGTCGTAAGTTGCATAGGTCGTAGGTCGATCAATGCCTGTAAATCTTGGTCTTAAACTGCTGAGAAACCAGCCAGGAGTGGTATAGCTGGGTCCCAGGCCAGGTCCTCTGCCAGGCTGTAGTTACAGTGTCAGCCAGGGTAGGATCATGGCAGAGCTCGGCAGGCGGGGCTGCGCTTGCTGGGTGACTCACGTGGCTGTGGGCAGGACTCAGGCCGCTGACTGTTCCACAGGGCAGCTCTCAGCTGGGTGGTGGGCTTCCCTCGGAGTGAGGGCCAGAGGCACCAAGATGAAAGCCACAGCCTTTTCCTAACCTGCTCTCAGGAGCGTTACCTGCCGTGTGTGCCATATATTGTTTATTCTAAGCAAGTCACCAGGGGCAGCCCACACTCTAGGGAAGCATGAATGTCAGGCAGTGGGAGCATGGGGACCCCCCTGCAGGCTACCTACCACAGCCCCAAGAAATAGAACTTACAGATATAACAATCTGCGGATACATGATTTCAAAAAGGTCAACATATGCCCTAACTATAATATAAAGGAGAAATAAATGTAATTTATAATGGAAAAATATATCTTTTAGTATGTAAATGTTTTGGCACGGAAATGCTAGGAGATCCAATGAAGGGATTGGTTCCCTCCCACAAAAACAATCTCTGAGCTTATCTAGTACAAATGCAGACTGATGCCTGTGTGTTGGGCTGGCACCCCATGGGTGGTGCCGATGGTGATCATGTGATTTTCCTCAATAAATGACTCCTGATAAAATTCCTGACAGAGCAAAGTATAATCATTCCTTAATTTGCATGACAGTTACCTTACTAGAAAATTAAGGATTCGCTAAAATCATGTAAAAATACTTTGATTTAAGGCCTGGTGCTGTGGCTCAACGCCTGTAATCCCAGCACTTTGGGAGGCCGAGGCGGGCGGATCATGAGGTCAAGAGATCAAGGCCATCCTGGCCAACATGGTGAAACCCCGTCTCTACTAAAAAATACAAAAGCTAGCTGGGCGTGGTGGCGCACGCCGATAGTCCCAGCTACTTGGAAGGCTGAGGCAGGAGAATTGCTTGAACCTGGGAGGCAGAGGTGGCAGTGAGCCGAGATCGCGCCACTGCACTCCAGCCTGGCACCTGACAACAGAGTGAGACTCTGTCTCAAAAAAATAAATAAATAAAATGCTTTGATTTATAAAATGAAGTGAAGGCCAGGTGTGGTGGCTCACACCTGTAATCCCAGCACTTTGGGAGGCTGAGGCAGGCAAATCACTTGAGGTCAAGAGTTTGAGATCAGCCTGGCCAATATGGTGAAATCCCATCTCTACTAAAAGTACAAAAATTAGCCAGGTGTGGTGGTGTGTGCCTATAATTCCAGCTACTTCGGAGGCTGAGACAGGAGAATCCCTTGAACCTGGGAGATGGAGGTTGCCATGAGCCAAAATCACGCCAGTGCACTTCAGCCTGGGTGACAGAGTGAGACTACATCTCAAAAACAAACAAAAAAAAGATACACACTCCAACACACATTTGCACACCATACATACACACACCCTGCATACACACACACACACACACACACACACAGAGCTATCTTTTCAGTCTCTGAGATTTCTTGATTATAGTGACTCTGTTCCATGAATGAAGGGAGGCTTCTGCCAGGTTAGCCCCAGCAGGTACGTAGACTGTTATAAAGCACAGGCCATATCTCTGGGATGGCCACGCTAAGCTGGGGCCATGTGTTACAGCAGCCTGCTGGCCTACGATCCACTATGGAAAGGCCTGTAAGTGAGCAGCTCAGAAATGGATTCATAACACACATAACAAGGCCAGTATAAGTTGGCTCTGGGTCCCTGGGTGTCTGTGCTTGTTTCTGTTTTGAAATAAATATGTCCCAGCCACCTCAACTCTGTTTCTTTTGTCTTTCAGTTCATATATGATGAACAAATTGTGTGGTAAGTGTCTTAAGTTTATTTTTCATTGTTCTTTTTTGTTGTTGTTGCCAGTATCCTTATTTGTTGGGTTCCCTGAATCTTTTTTAAAATTATTTTTATAAACTTAACCTTATTAATTTGTGAAAGTAAAAAAAGATACCATCCTAAGAAATCATGCCTTTCTTTATCCTGTCAAAGTGAGAAAAGTTGTTTCCCTTTATAGTACCATATCTGATAGATATCATGATATATTATAAAGCTAAAATTGTGAAAACAGTATGGTATTTTGCACAGGGATAAGCATAAGCCAATATGGAATGCAGTAATGGGCCTATTTCTGGAATAGGGGACATTGCAGAGATGTCATGATAAGGCAGTGAGTTAGGAATGGTGTCTTGAATGCTGCAGGGACAACTGGGAATTCACACAGACCAACACAACATCAGATCCCTACCTCACACCTTATACAAGGGTAAACTCCAGGTGATTTAAAGATATTACTGTAAAAATGATACTTTTTAGAAAATGTCAAAGAAAATATAGGGACTCATCTTTAAGATACTGAGTTAGGAATTGATTTCTTAATTAAGATACATAGCCAGGCATGGTGGTTCACATCTGTAATTCTAGCTACTAAGGAGGCTGAGGTAGGAAGATGGCTTGAGCTCAGGAGTTTGAGACCAGCCTGAGCAACATAGTGAGACCCCATGCCCCAAAAAAGATACATAAATCGCAAACTTCTGAGGAACAGGTTGGTTTTTCCACTCTATTTGATAGCATGGGAATGCATCTTACAGTCATAAATCATGAAAATTTTCTTTTGATTACCAACAATTCAGAATCTGCATCCTGTTTTTTGGTTTTGGTTTTGGTTTTGGTTTTTTTTGAGACTCAGTCTCACTCTGTCACCTAGGCTGGAGTACAGTGGTGCCATCTTGGCTCACCGCAACCTCTGCCTCCTGGGTTCAAGTGATTCATGTGCCTCAGCCTCCCAAGTAGCTGGGGATACAGATGTGTGCCACCACACCTGGATAATGTTTTAGTTTTTTGTAGAGACAGGGTTTCACCATGTTGACCAGGCTGGTGTCGAACTCCTGGGCTCAAGTGACCCACCTGCCTTGCCCTCCCAAAGTGCTTGGATTATAGGCTGTATCCTGTATGATTATTTATGGAAATAGAGTCAGATGATCAGACCAAGGGCATCAGCCACCTGCCCTGAGCAGCTGTGTGCTGTAGGCCCACAGAAACCTAGTTCTGGTCCTATCCTGGTCTCCAACCCGCTGTGTTGCCCCAGGAAGGCCTCTGAACTCCTGGGTCTCATTTTTGTCATCTGTAGACAGGGTTAGGATGGCAACAGTGGTTCCATGAGCTGGAGGTCAGCAAAGGGAAGAGCTCCCCAAACAACTGTAGCCCATGCTGGGCACATAGGGGGCTTTGGTTCATACATGTCAAGTGAATGAATGAACTAAAGCTCGTATGCTCCCTCAGGGGCTTATGGTCAGAGCTACGAAAATCCCCACTCCTCATGGGATTGGGTGGAGTGCACCAGAGGGTAGTAATGGTGCATCCCAGGAAGACCCGAACACTTCCATGCCCAGCATAAGGTCCAGGAGGCTCCTGTACCACCTGCCGTGTATTCGCTCAGCTCTCAGGCCCCACTTGTGGGAATCAGGCCCCTTTCCACCCACACCCACAGCTTCTCTGGTTCCTGCCCAGAATCTTGGGTGACCGCAGGGTCTCTTGGGGTCGAGTCTGTGTGACTTCAGGCCACTAACCTCCATGAATCCTGGGATATGGTGGTCCTAGTCCCTCTTTTTTCTAGGAAGCCGGGGGAAACCCACCTCTGTCCTGCAGACCTCTCTAGTTGAGAAAAGACCCCTCAGCTTTTCTTGCTTGATCACTAAGAGGGCTGCTGGTGGCAAGACAGCTGCAGGCTGAGGGGTTCTGTCATGCGCCCGGGTTCTGGGCCTGGCACTTGGGGTGGGGGAGGTAAAGACATCCCACCCTCCTCCACTCCCGGAACCCTCGGTCCCTGCCTCCGCCTGCCCCGGGCCCCAAGCTCTAATTGCAATCTCCTTTCTCTCTTTGAGGTGGGAAGGCCTGGTGCTCATCATCTTGTATGTGTTTTATATTCTGATCATGAAGTAAGTGCCCTTTCTCCTCCCCGGGGCTGCTGACGCCTTGCCCCCCTGCCTGCTCTAGCTTTTTGTGACAGCAGGGAGAAAAACATCTGTCAGAACTTTATCCTTTTAGGCTAGCCCCAGCTGTCTGGTGGACAGCCTGTGGGGGGGATGGCTGGAGTAGGGGAGGGCTGTCAGATGCTGTTTCAGGGTGCCGTCCACACCGAGGCAAGGGGAATCACGCTGGTGGCTGATGTGTGGACCACAAGGCTGTTCCCCAAACAAGGAGCATGCAGGGCGCTCCTTCCTTCCCTGGGGAACCACTCACTTTTGTTGTCTCTAGAAGCCTTCTGATAATTTAATACCACTCTTTCCAAAAAGCCAGGCAGGTTTACCTCTGCCCCAGGCTTCATAAAATGCCACTTCTCAGGGCCACTGCTTTGCACAACTGCAGCACCACTGATGGTCCTGGGGATGCAAACTCAGGCTATGCAACCTTGAGCCCCTCCAGAAGCCACCCAGGTCAGAACCATCTCAAAACTACCCGTGAGGAATACTATGCAGCCAGAAAAAGGAATAACGTTCTGACAGGCTGCAACATGGGTGAAACTGGAAAACATTACGCTAAGTGAAAGAAGCCAGTCACAAAAGGACAAATATTGTCTGATTCCAGTTACATGAGGGATCTAGAAGAGCCAGATTCATTGAGGTAGATCAGAGGTCAGTGCAGGCGTCTGGGGAGCAAGGAAGAGGGAGTTAATAATTAATGGGAGCAGTGTTGCTGTTTGGGATGATACAAATGTTTTGGGAGCTGTGGTGATGGCTGTAGAACAATGTGAGTGTAATTAATGCCACTGTATGGTACACTTAAAAAGGGAAAGTACTCTGAATGGTACATTTTATGACATATATATTTTTTCCCACCACACACACGCACGCATGCACACATGCACGCGCACACACACACACACCCCTACTCACGAGCTGAGCCACATTCAGGTTTATCTTCCTCTTCGTACCTCGATAGGTAATTAAAAAGAAAGACAACACTCTGGGTTTTATGAGGATATAAATCCCACATTTATATAAAACATGTATAATGTTTTATAAAAACAGGTGGTAAACTGTCAGTCTGCAAAAGCATTGTCCTTAAATGATCTGCACTCTGAGTGCCTTTCAGCGAGGAGCCGGCCTGAGGTTCTTTGAGATGGAGAGACTCTTCCCTCAGGGGCGATGGCAGTGCTGGCTGTGAGTGGTACAGGGGGTGCCCGTGAGCAGCCCGGGAGCAAGATGTGCTGCTGGAGCAGAGAGGACAGGCCTAGTAATGCCCCCTGTGAGCCTGGTAATGGCCCCTGTGAGCCTGGTAATGCCCCCTGTGGGCCTGGTAATGCCCCCTGTGAGCCTGTCCCCGAGGTGAGGCTGAGCTTCCTTTGTTAGGACAGCCTCCAGTAAGTAGGCCTCAGTCATTTTCTTGGGTGAAAGGGCTCTTATGCCCCCAGGAAGTCCACCACCAGCTCAATAGGAGCAGGTGCCCCCAGACATTCCCAGGTCCCTATCAGGAAACTGTCAGCCCAGTTGAAAAGGCGAGGCTCCTCACCTCCCCTGCCACCCGCCACTCCTTCGCTGTGCTGATGCGCGCAGGGATGGGGTGCAATGGCCCCCTGCCCAATCGGTGGGACTCCTCTCCACTGCTCTGATCTCCTGCCTCCCCTCACTTCCAGGTACAATGTGAAGATGCAAGCCTTTTTTACGATCAAACAAAAGAGCATTGCAAATGGCAACCCGGTCAACAGTGAGCTGGAGGCTGGTAATGATTTCTATGACGGTAGCTATGATGACCCCTCCGTGCCATTGCTGGGGCAAGGTAAGGCTGAGCAGACAGGAGTGTGCAGAAATGTGTCCTGGAAGCCACTCTCTCCTTCTCTTTTGTGTACACACACACACACAGACACACACACACACACACACATATACACACACACGCACACCCTCTCACAAAGTTCCCCTCTAAATTGTCACCCTCTTACCTCTGACCACAGCTGCCCTAAGTGAGGAGGGAGTGTCAGTATGGGAGATGGGGTTTGCTTAGGTGGGAAGGGATGGAGGGGAAGTACAGCAGAAAAGCACAGCCACATTCCTGGGAGTTTTCCCACGCTTCCTGAGGAAGGCGCAAGGTCTGTTTGGCTCTTCAGAGTGCAGTGGTGTCCCTGACCCATGTAAGAGCCCATGACAGGCAGCTGAGGGGCTGGGGTGGCAGAGCCAGCCTGGGCCTTCTGAATCTTCTCAAATGCCAGACCCAGTTCTGGATGGAGAATGACTCTGGGCAAAGCACCAGGTTCTGGGGCTGGGAACCATCACCCAGAGGAAGGACAAGGCCAGGAAAGGCAGACACGAAGCTGAGCAGGCACCCCAAAGCCAGCCCCTGAGAACCCTGCCAGAGAGCCCGCTCCCCTGGGCAGCAGCCTCATCTCTGCGGCTCTTCAGCCTCCTTGTCCGGGAAGTGGGGGTCTGGGCCTCCAGAGCCTCTTCCTGTCATGTCTGAGCGAATTCTCTAAGTCACCTGGGTCTGACTGATGACTTCCTTGGAAACATGAATAATCCAAGGCCAGTGACCAGGTGGCTTCCTTTGTGGGGGCAGCTGCCTGGATGGAGAGAGAGTTCACGCTAGCCCAGACCAGTGGGAGAGCCTGGGCGGTTCTTGCCATCACTATGGACGAACAGGTCTGAGCTCCACCCACGGTGCTGGGCGAGGCCTTCAGCAGACGAGCGCCTTGCACTGGTGTCCCGGGGGTCTTTCCCCCTCATTCCCCACGGCCTGCGGCTAATCTCATCGTCTTTCAGGTGAACTCTTTTGTGATGTCAGTGGTGGGGACAGGTGGCCTCAGATGTGTCTGTAGCCAGAATCTGTATTTCTGGGCCCCTTCTGCAGTCATCATCCTGTGGCCAATGAAACAGGGGTTTCCTCCCATGAACATTTTGGGAGTCTGTTCTGCCCTGTCTCAGGTAACCCCCAAGAGGAAGGGGTCTCTCCCTCTAGAAGGAAGAAGCCTGCTGGGGTGGCGGGGTGCGGTCCAGGCCACAGCCTGGCTGCCAAGGCCCACCCACGCGGGGCAGAGCTGAGGAGCTGATGGGTATGGAGTTTGGTTCGCATGTCGTGTTTCATAAATGCCAAGCAGCCTACCCCAGGGAAGCCAGTTTCCAGGACAACCTCAGAAGGGGGAGGAGCCATGTGGGCTGCTGTGGCGGATTTTAGCTCCACGGACGCAGTGGCCCCGAGACATCCATCACTGGTCCCCACACACAGGCTGGCAGGACTGAGGCTGGTTGCTGCCCTGTCCTATATGTGGTGCTCCTGGGTCCTCTGGGCCGTCGTGGCAAAGAAGAGAAGTACTGTGTGCTGAGTCACTCAGTCCAGCGGGAGATGCTCACCTGAGAGCCACCTGCCACCCTGTGGCTGACCAAGGAGACCTCCCAGGACCCTGCAGGAAGCACTCCTCATTTGTGGCCCGGGAGCCTCAGCTCCTCACCCTCCCAGCAACCCAGGCTCCCCAGAGGCCACCGCCCACGCGGTACCTTTTCTGGCACTGCTGTGCCTGTCTCCGTCACTCTTGTGCCTGTGACAGTGGGACTCCCCTGGAGGTTTATTTTCTCCCTAATCTCTTTAAGTCTAGGACATTTTCTAGAAAACTGGAAGAATGGACATGGGACTGCCCCCCAAGCACTGGGGAAGGAGGGAGAATCCTGTCTTCCTGCAGCTTTTATTGGAGGGAATGCATTTAGATAAGGGCCAAGGGAGAAAACAGTCCCCAGAGAATGCGGAGGGAAGTGGGGTGCAGGTCTGGACGCCTGGAATCAGAGATGGGGGAGGCCTGGAGAGGCAGATGTGGGGATTTCTTCGCTCCACTTTTTACTGCCTCTCTGATAAGAGGCTCCCAGAGGGCCACATGAGGGTCACTGCTCTTCACTGTCCCCTGTGTAGACATGACTGAACAGGAGGAAGGAGCCCCGGTAACACTCCAGCTGGGTCTGGGGAGGCCGGGACTGGGGAGGCCAGGGCCTGGGGGCTTTTCCTTTCCTAAGGATGCTGCCATGGAACCTTCTGGCTGGAGATGACAATGGAGTTTTCCTCTCCGTGCCTAGCTGCAGGCAGGTCACCGTGTGGCCACCCCACCAGAAGGAAGACATGGGTTGCTGGCTGGGAGATCCTCTAAGAGCACACACTCTCTCTCAGGCCTGATCAAGCTGTTCTCAGTTGTTGTATTTTCCTCCAACTTCTTTACAGGAGAGGTGGGGAGAAAGCCTTTTTCCCACCACACTGATAAAAGGCCTTTGGGTACTGAAACATTCTTAAAGGCTGCGTGGCTCAGCTCGCCAAGCAGCCTCCTGCTGGTGCTCAGGTGGCCTTGCACACGGCCTGACAGCCAGGGCCACCTGCCTCCGGCCTCACCCGGGAGGCTTACTGTGGACCTTCTGGGCTGCCCCGGCCCTGGGCACGGCCCTGGTTTGGAGTGGGGAGAGTTGGGTGATGCCCGGCCTTGGGCTGAACTGCCAAGAGAATGTGCTGTCGTTGGGTTCTTGTCTGGGCAGCCACTCCAGGCATGGGCACACTACCTTGTCCTGCCGTTGGTCAGCGGGCACCAGGATGAGGTGTCCTGAGGGCCAGGCATCCTGGGGAAGGAGGGAGAATCCCATCTTCCTGTAGCTTTTATCAGAGTGAATGCATTTAGATAAGGGCCAAAGGAGGAAGCTCCCTAGAGAGTACGTAAGGACGTGTGGGCACAGGCCTAGACTCCTGGACTCGTGTCTACAGACGCCAGGCTCCCTCCCTCTGAGCCCAGTTGTTCCCCAGCAGTACCTGGCATGCGGCTGGTTCTGTAGGCTGGAGCCCAGAGCCTGCAGTTGCTGTGGGTTCCACCTCCTGCTAGGATAGAGGCTCCTGAGCAGAGAGGGATTCGAGCTTTTCAGCATCAGTGAGGGGTTGAGGGCGTGAGCTGTGGGGGTGCTCCTGCTCCTCAGAGTGGAAGCAGAGCCATCGAATCAGCCAGGACAGGAGCCATCCCAGAGGCCAGAGGCCAGAGGCCCCGAGCATTGAAGCTCCCCATAGAAGGAGCCTGCTACTAACACCCTCCTCCACATTACCCCGGGCGTCTTCGCCGCCACCAAGAGCGCTGCCCCTGACTCTCGGCACCCACCGCACGCTGATCGTCTCTGGCAATCTCTGTTGGCCTTTGTCTCCTTAACTCTCTTCCTCTTCTAAATTGTAAGTAGTCAGCTTTCATCCACGTGATAACACTTGCATTTCAAGCAAAACAACCAACCTAAGCCTGGCCCACTGATGCGCCATGAGCCTCATTAGAGGTTCGCGGCCGTCTCTGACGAATGCATGTTCTCCTGGCTTTGTTTTCTAACCCACACGCCTCCTGTCTGCTGAGCCTTGCTGACTGTTTGGTGAGGAGTGTGTGTGTCTGTGTGCCTTTGTGCATTTTTGTGCTATTAACTCTTGCACGGGTTTGCTCAACGGACTGATTCCCTGGATACCCTATAGCCCATAATGGACACTCACCGGGAGCTGGTAACCAGTGCAGAGGAACAGGCATAGCCATTTTTACAGCCCTTTGGAAGGGAACACTCTGCCTGCGTCTGCATGCTGTGTTCATGAGTGGTTTTGTAACTAGACTCTCCTAGGGATCGGAGTCAAATGTCAAATCCCCAAGGATACCGGCACAGTGCAGGTTTATGAAGATGGCAAGGAAGAGGTCTGGGGACAAGGAGTTTTGTTCCTCCCCCTTGTAAGGGGAAGGAAAGGGTCAGAGAGACCAGCCTCCCCCTGGAGAGTGTCAGGCTTTATAAAGTCACTGTACTCAGCCTGCAGCTCACCACGCATCCTCAAACAAGCAGGCTCCTCTCCTGAGTCTCAGTTGCCTGTCTAAGGCCCATGATCTACATCTCTGACCTTACCACTTGCCCTATAAAGAACAAAGTTGCAAACATCCTCTCCTGCAGACCAGAGCAGGTGGCCTCGCAGGAAGTTCAGAGGCAGTGTCTGCTGCTCTGCAGCGTTTTCCCCACCCTGGGGACCTTGTCGATTTGCAAAAATTCATCTGAGCCTCTATAAACGGAGGAAAGAAAGGTCCCCTCATAATCACAGGTGAAAAGTGATAGGCCTCTGTCTGTATTGTAGGTGGGCTTCCCTGGTAAGGCTTAGTTGAGGAACAGAAAGACCCTTGTAATTAGCCAAGACTGGGCCCCAGAAGAGAGGGAGAAGAGCATCAATTGCTCATGAGTGGTCCTGGAGCAAGGGGACCCACTGGGCTTCACATTCTAGGTCAGCAGGTGTTTCAAAGCCAGTAACCCACTTTGCCTGACGTGAGGAGTTGAAGCCACGCATCCAGACTTCCAGGTGGCTGCCAGCTGCCGGGACCACAGCCTAGGGAAGCTCACCAGGCGAGGGGAAGTCAGTGAACCCAGCACTTGGGTGTCCTCAGAGAGACCAGCACTAATCATGGCGTTGTGCTCAATAGTGAAGGAGAAACCACAGTATGGCAAAAGCCCCGTGGTGATGGTGGACGAGATCATGAGCTCCAGCCCTCCCAAGTTCACCTTCCCAGAAGCAGGCTTACGAATCATGATCACCAACAAGTTTGGGCCCAGGACCCGACTACGGATGGCCAGCAGGATCATCATTAATGAGGTAAGTTTGCTTGAAGGACGGTAAAAGTGAGCAGTGGTAGATACAGGAGGGCCTGCCTCGTTAGGGCTCTTCCTGGCGCCATTGATCGCTGCACCTGTTTAAGGAAGGATGCCCTGGGGCCTCCGGAAGCCTGCCCATCACCCCCAGGCAGCAAAGTATCCTTTGAGAAGATATGTTAAAGCTTGCAGCAATCGAATACCCTGGCTGAGCTGTTTCACTAAGTATTTTGTCAGGCACTAGAGTGGAACTAATTGAGAAGGGCCAGTCAGAAGCATGGATTGGTTCTTTAAAATGTTGTTTAGGGTAAAACAGAAAAGGTGAGTTCACACCTGTTCTCTGTGGACAGAGCTCCAGGAGGAAACCTAAGACACTAATGAGCAACAGTGACCTCTAAGGCTTCCTATTCTTTTTTTCTCTCTCTCTCTTTTTTTTTTTTTCAGTCTCATCCTGTTTCCAGGCTGGAGTGCAGTGGCATGATCCTGGCTCACTGTAACTTCTGCCTCTTGGGTTCAAGTGATTCTCCTGCCTCAGCCTCCCAAGTACATGGGACTACAGACAGGCATGCACCACCACTCCCAGCTAATTTTTTTTTTGTATTTTTAGTTGAGGTTTCACCATGTTAGCCAGGATGGTCTCGATCTCCTGATCTCATGATCCACTTCCCAAAGTGCTGAGATTACAGGTGTGAGCCACCACACCCAGCCCTGGGGCTTCCTTTATACTCTTGCTGTGTTTAAATGAGGTGCTTTTATTTCTCATTTGCAGAGAGAATAATTTTAATGTTATTTAATGTATAAACAGTATAGAAAAGATAGGGTCATTGCTCGCCAACTTTTCCAGCCTTTGTTACACGTTGGCTTCTTTTGGAATTTTAAGCACCTACTCTGAGAAGCAGATGGGTTGTAGACTTCAAACTGTGATCGCTGATAATTAGGAGTTAACACATAGGTTCTATGCAAGAAGAGTATTTCACAGTGCCTACAGGTTCAATATTGTAAACATTTCTACTTTGACTTCGTGTGTACTGTGCCCTTTCTGTAGAGAATATATTAAGAAAAGGAAACACTTTTCCAAAGCTTTGAATCATTGCAAATCATTTTGGTCCAAGTCAGTGAAATTTGGATCAATGAAATTTTACAGAATCCAGGCCACCTTTCCGGTGTGGGTTAATTGTACCCACTGGGTGCTGAGGGTGGGGAGGGTTGCACAACTTTTAAAGAGGTAGAGATTGGGGTTTATAGTATATTTTTCATGGCATATATAGCCAGGAAAGGAATAGGTTTTGATAAGTTGCTAAGATACTGGTTATTACGCCCGAAATGCTCTCAGCTCTGGGAAGACTTTATCTTGTGCACGTTGTGACTGGGCTGCCTGGAAGGCAGAGTGCAGGGCTGGAGAAGCCGGTCCAGAAGGCAGGAATTCTGAGGTTTAGTCTTACATCAGCCACTAGCTCACTTAATCTAAGGGTATTGGACAGGATGCTTTCAGCTCTAAAAATTTCAGTGACACACACTGAAAGGCTGTATGTCCACAAAAGACGTGTACACAGATGTTCATCGCTGCATTCTTTATAACCAAAAAGGGAAAACTACCTGCATGCTCATTAATAGGCAAAGCCATATCATGGGTTGTTCATATAATAGAATACTACACAGCCATGAAAAACAAACTGCTGACTCATGCGACAAGCTGAGGGAATCTCATGGCTACTGAGAGCACAAAAGGAGCAAGACATAAAATATACATTAGTACTTGAGTCCATTTATATGAAGTTGAAGTTCAGGGAAAACTAATCAATGTTGATACAAGTTAGCATAGTCTTTGCCTTGGTTCCCTCTGGAGTAGGGGCATGTAGACTAGGAAAGTGTCTGAGGGGAGTCTTTGAAGGGCCTGGAAATGTTGTACATCTTCATGTAAAACATCATTAAGCTGTGTACTTAGTGTAAGTGTACTTTTTTTTTTTTTTTTGGAAACGCGGTCTTGTTCTGTCACCCAGGCTGGAGTGCAGTGGCGTGATCTCAGCTCACTGCAACCTCTGCCTCCCAGGTTCAAGCAATACTCCTGCCTCAGTCTCCTAAATAGCTGGGATTACAGGCGCATGCTGCCACGCCCAGCTAATCTTTTTGTATTTTCAGTAGAGATGGGGTTTCGCTGTGTTGCCCAGGCTGGTTTCAAACTCCTGAGTCAGGCAATCCACCCGCCTCAGCCTCCCAAGGTGCTAGGATTAACAGGTGTGAGGCACCATGCCCAGCCTTTTTGTTTTGTTTTGTTTTTCTTATTTGGGATGGAGTTTGCTGTGTTGCCCAGGCTGGAGTGCAGTGGCACGATCTCAGCTCATTGCTACCTCTGCCTCCCGGGTTCAAGTGATTCTCCTGCTTCAGCCTCCTGGGTAGCTGGGATTACAGTGGCCTGCCACCACGCCCAGCTAGTTTTTGTATTTTTAGTAGAGATGAGGTGTCACCATGTTGGCCAGGCTGGTCTCGAACTCCTAACCTCAAGTGATCCACCCACCTCGACCTCCCAAAGTGCTGGGATTACAGGCCTGAGCCACCGCGGCCGGCAGTAAGTGTGCATTTTGTATAATATACCTAAAAAATTAAAAATTACAAAATGCATGCAGGGTCTTCCCTATGGCCACCTTTGGACAGCTATGAACATCGCCAGGGAGAGCCCCGAATGATGGCTGTCATCAGTAACATGGGCTGGGTTGTTGAGCTGGCACTAGGAAGGGGTGGCCCAGGCCCTCTGATAAATCTTCAAAGGCTTCCTGGCAACCATGCAAATGGAAATAACCAAACTTAGAAGGATTCCAAGATCCTGGGGTGATTCTCCAGCAAACCTGTCCCCAGGGATGTTGGTCTAAGAACCTGTAAGAGCAGGGTATGTGTAAGGAACCCACCATGTAGCAATAGCTTGTTGCTTTATCACACGCCTTGGTGTCTGTCTTGCCTCCTGTCCACACAGCGGCAGAGACTGATCAACTCGGCAAACGGTGTGGGCAGCAAGCAACTTCAAAACGGAAGACATGAGAACATTGAGAACGGGAATGTTCCTGTGGAAAACCCCGAAGACCCTCAGCAGAATCAGGAGCAGCAGCTGCCACCACAGCCACCTCCCCCAGAACCAGAGCCAGTGGAGGCTGGCTTCCTGTCCCCGTTCTCCATGCCCGGTGAGTTCTGGGGGTGCTGGACTCTCGGGCTGCATTTTTGGGGGCTCCATCAGGACCAAGCCCAGGTCTTCAGGATGGGCATGGACTTGTCTAAGGGTGGTGGAGGGCTAATGTGAAGGGTTGCTATTAGGTCATTGGAATACTTAGGATGTAAATCTGTCCTCAGTACTGAACTGTGGCTTAGAGCTGCAGTGGGGCGCGCGCATTGCCAAGTGCAGCAAGAGCCTTGGGCCAGAGAGCAGGGCGGCCGCTGACCTGGGGAGCACCAGCGACCCCTAGTGACCACACTTAAATGCTTAGGGCAATAGATGTTTTGTCTAAGAAAAGGCAGTCCGCAATGTTATTTTTAGGGACATTCTCGCACTGTCTTAGCCCTTGCAGCACGGGCAGGACGTTTTGCCTGTACATCTTCTTCTTTGCCAGACAGTAGATTCTAAGGCCACAGGTGATCCTTAGACGGTCATACCTTGTGTAAAAATTAGCTGAGCATGGTGGCACATGCCTGTAATCCCAGCTACTCAGGAAGCTGAGGCAGGAGAATTGCTGGAACCCGGGAGGCAGAGAGTGTAGTGAGCTGAGATCGCACCACTGCACTCCAGCCTGGGCAACAGAGCGAGACTCTGTCTCAAAAAAAAAAAAAAAAAAAAAAAAGGCAGACATACCTCGTGTATTTGAAAATATCTCCTACCCATAAACAAGTCAAATCAGACTGAGGCTCTACAGCAAGCCCTCCAGGGTCCTCCCGTCTCACTTGGAGTCTGACCTGCCAGGCTCCATGTCATCTGACTGCCGACTCCTGCTGACCTCAGCTCCTGTTCCTGTCCCTCTCCTGGTCCCTGCTCTAGCCATACCAGCCTCCTCACTGTCATTCCTAGAACATACCAGCCGTGTGCCTGCCCCAGGACCTTTGCACCTGCCCTTTGTTGGAATGCTCTTTCCCCAGGGGTCCACATGCTCACTTCTCACCTTCTTCATGTCTCTGCTTAAATGTCACCTCTTCCTTCTACCTCATTTAAAATATTTCATCGTTTTCTTGTGTCTCTTGCCCCCACTAAAATATCAGCTCAACAAAGTAGTCACCTTTGTCTACTGCATTTATCTGCATTCCCAATGTTCAGGACTGGCCACATAGTCGGGGCTTAGTAGGTACCTGTTAAATTAATGAATTCAGGTATTCGTGTGTGAGGGGATCCCAGGACCCACCCAGCCTGGCTTCATCTTTAACCAAACCTTCCGTGAGGTCCTCTGCAGTCCTCCGTGGGAAACTAAGGCCCAAGCTGAGATGTTTGGCCCCATTCTTGGAGGCATTTTTCTTGGTGTCCACCATCCTGGAAAGAGGCAAGATTCCAGAACTTTCAAGTCCAGAACTTGATGTTTTCTGAAAAAAATTCTGTGTTTAACATCAGGTACACTGAGCCCTTGATTTGGGAGGTTACTCTGCAGGGACAGAGGCTGTCCTGCCTCTTGTCCCATCTTTATGGGAACACCCATAATGCCGTAGGTGGCGTGGGCCTGGCAGCCTGGGGTGCTCCGCTGCTTGCTTCGGCATGAAGAGGCAGGCTTCGTTTTTGATCACAGAGCTTCCCTGGTGCTTCTGGGTGAGAGATTCCGGGGCATGCTCATCGCAGCCACCAAGGGTCCCGTCCCAAAATGCCCGGCCTGGTTCTGATCCTGGACATTCCAGAGTCTGGAGCAGGGCCTGGGGATCTGCATTTTCAAAACTTCTCCTGTTGCTTCCTGGGAACTGGCTGGTTCAGAATTGCTGTTACTGCCCACCACGTCCCAGGCTTTCTTCACATTAAGGGCAGACTCAGAAAATGAAATGTGTTCTCTGACTGAGGTCACAGAGGAGCCTAGCCCAGGGGTCCAGGCCTCCTAGGCCTCCTCCCTGAGGGGATTGGTGTCTGGGCCTGTCTCAAACACTTCCCTGGCACATCTGCACACCTGCCCACGTGCTCTGGGGGGAACAGGGGCCCTGCTCAGCCAGTCTGGCTGGTGGGGATAGAGGTTGTACCATGCTTGGGTCAACTCAGCCACTGAGGCCATATGTGGGACGTGCAGAGCAGGAGGGGTGGTCTCCAGATCCTAGGTCCCCTTTCCAGCTTACCTGTTGGGTTGCAGCACAGGGGGGATTTCTGCGCTGGGAGGGCAGTGTGTCCACCCAGAGAACCAGCTCACGGCGATGAACCGAGACAGGCCCTGTGTTCACAACAGGTACAGGCAAAGGCCATGATTCGCGTCTGGGTCCCCCTCACAGCCCCAAGTTATCACATCCCTAGCCCAGTTTCCCTCCTGTGTCCACGTGGGGCTGGGGAAAGGTCAGAGCTGCAGTCACCAAAGGAATTTCAGTTCCTTGGGGCCTGGAGACCAGATGCCAGGGAGGGCCGGAGTGCCAGAGCAGGCTGCTTTAAGGGAGATGCAACCGCAGTCCAGGAAACAGCCGAGCTTATGAGGAGTGGGGCAGGGGGAGCGACTTGCCGTCTGGAGAGTCCTCTGTGCCCGTTCTCCACCCCATGGGGTGGGTGGCGGAACCCACATTTTGCAGATGTGGGACCTGATGGGGCCACAGCTACCACTTCCCCACAGTGGCCACTTCATCTGAATCTTGGTATCGAGGCCATCCACTGTCCAGGTGCTGCAGGAAAACCAGTGAAAGGGACGTGCCCTTTTTGGTCATCCTTACCTAAGCAAGCCAGCCGTAGGTAAGGATGCCTCATCTTCCCATTGCATAAGCCCAGAGTTTGACAGGATTGTGCAGGGAGGACCCTGGACCAGCCATGCTTTCACTCTGTCCTTGTACTGGGAGCTGCCGTTTCACAGAGAAGTGGCTGTGCGGCCTCTGGACAGGTCACCTCCCAGGTCGGGGGCTTAGAATGCAGCTGTCTTGCAAGGGCTAGGACCAGATGGCTCCTGGGTCCTCCCAGCTCCCAGGTTCTCTGCACCCCTGAGTCCTCCTCTGAGGGGCTCTGCTCTTGCTTGGGGCAGGACTTCCTGCCATATAGTGGCCCGCCTTCTTCCTCAAGCCAGAGGCTCCGGGCTGTTCTCCCGGGCTCAGTGCATCCCTGAGCCAAGTTCAGCACACTTCCTCCACGCACGTGTCCTCCCCGTCCTCAGGAACAGGCCTCAGCTTCCTGCCTCCCAGGGGAAGCCTCTTTTGTGCGCCTGCGGATGTGTTTCCAGGTGTTGTCCCTGGAAACCACAAGTGGCTTCCTTTTCTCCTTCCTCCCTCTCCCCTGCGAGGAGCAGGGGCTGGGAACGGAGTTGTACGGCTGCTGCTCGTTTAGGTGTGTACAGCTGCCAGGAAAATTGAGGCCCCAGGTGGGCAGAGGTTAGCAGGAAATTGGAAAGCGTCAGTGAGACTGCACCGGGACAGAAACACCCTGTATCCTGCCCCCGGCCCTGCCACCACCTACCTCACCCCACCCACCCCTTGTTCAGGTGTCACGGTGGCCTGGGGCTGCAGGATGGCTTTGAGGGTGTTTCTTAGGGGTGGCTGCAGCTCGTGTTTTCCAAAGCTGGGGCACTGGAAGGAATCACAGAGCCAGGGGAGGAGTCACAGGGCCAGGGGCCACGGGAAGAGGGAGAAGCCACTCTGCCGGTGAGCTCGGAACCAGCATAGCTTTGGGTGTCTAGGAATAAGTCTAGCCCCGTACCGATGTGCAGTTTGTATGTACTGTCAAGGACAAGCTGGGAGGCCAGCTCTGGAGTCCAGAAGTCCTGGGTTCAAATCTCAGTCCTGCCACTCACCAGCAGGGTGACTCTGGGCAAACTGCTTCACCTCCCTCAACCTCCATTCCTCATCCACAAAGTCGGGGGTGATGGCACCTAGCTCCCAGGGTTGACCTGAGTCACAAATCGGATACTTTAGTCAAGGTCTGTGTACTGTGTTTGGCACACGGTACAAATGTTAGTGTGAATCCTAGTGTGCTTTAACCATGCAACTTCTGTTACCCTCCCATTTTGGGACTACAGTGTTCTAGAAAGATCATAGGTTCCAGAATCCCTGGGGGCCTGGGATGATTGGTCATTCCAGGGCTTGAGAAGAGGAAATTAGCCTGTACCAAGCACCTGTTATGTGCTGGGTCTGGGCTTCAGGCACTTTGTAGACAAGATGATCCTCTCAGTCAGTAAATGGTTAGGGCCCGGCTCTGTCCTAGGCTTTGGGGATCAGAAAGAAACAGGACAGTCACAGTTCCTGCCCTCTGGGAGCTTCTGGGCTTGCAGAGTAAATCTGAGCAGATAACGGCACAATGTGCTTTATGCATCATCTCCGCCCTAAGCACACAGCTGATGGGTGGGCAGGTGGGAAGCTGTAGCCTGCTCCCTCCTCGCTGACCCAGAGAGGAATCGCTGGGATTGCCAGGGTAGAGCCCAGCAGCATCAGCAAGACCCAGCTTTGGTGCCCACCTGGCCTGATGGTGGATTCACATGTGGACGCCCAATACAGGCATGCTCTTCCCACTGTAGACAGCAGAGGCTGGTAATCGGGCCTCCCAGGGCTGGGTGTGGGCGGGGGAAAGAAGAGGAAGAGGAGCTTTCTTCCATGGAAACCATGGTCTGCAGTGCTGGCACCGCCCTGAAACCACTGGCAATGACCCTGAGCCGCAGCCCAGCTGGGAAAACTCCTGGTGCGGGTTGTTTGCTTATTTTGGCCCATAGTCCTGGAGATCTTGTGAGTCCACTGAGGCTGCACCCGGGCCCGTCAACAGAACTTTCTCCTGGCCCCATAAGGGTAAGGAAATCACGTGGTTCTCCCCAGGACGGGCCTTCGGGCCACTTTTATTACAGCAGCCGACAGACAGCTACTGGGGCCTGGACATGGGTTAGGCACTACACAAGAAATGGGAAATTCTTCCTTTGCTCTAATTCTTACAGTAGTCAGCCTGGGCTGTCGTCACAGAATGCCACCAACTAAGCAGCTTAAACAACGGAGATGTACTTTCTCACATTTCTTGAGGCTGCAACTCTGAGATCAGGGCGCCCTTATGGTTGGGTTCTGTGTCCCTCTTCCCGACCTGTAGCCAGCTGCCTTTTTGTTCACGTGACCTTTGCTGGTTTGGTGCATGCATGTGGAGAGAGATCCCTCTCTTCCTCTTCTTCTAAGGCCACTATTGAATTGGGACCCCACTCTTAGGACCTTAATTACCTCCCAAAAGCTCTATCTCCAAATACAGTCACATTGGGGGTTAGGACAGCAGCATATGAATTTGGAGGCAGGAGGAGGAGGAATGATTCAGTCAATGGCAGGATCTCACGGGGCGTCTGTGTGCCACGCCCTGTTCTAAGAGCTTTATATGTATCCCCTTGTTCATGCCTTGCCACAGAACGAGGCAGGGATGATTATTATCTCCACTTTACAGAGAAGGAAGGGTAAGTGATGGCCCATGGTCACCCAGCGGCTCTGCGGGTGCAGTGAGCAGGTTTCCACCCTGAGCACCCTATGCTATCCACTGAGCACTGCTCTTCATTCCATGCACTCCCATTTCATCTTCACAGCTGCCTTGTGAGGGAGGAATGTCATTATCCTCATCTACAGAGGTGGAAACTGAGGCCCAGAGAGGCTGTGGGACTTCCCAAGTCACACAGTCATTGTGTGGGGAGCCACTTTTCCACTCTGTGCTTCCCAAGCTGTGAATACCCTCAAGATCTGCTCCAGCTGGGAGCAGAGTCCCAAGCTACCAGCCCAGGACTGTCATGAAGCCAGCGCATAGCCTTAGCTATGTACCCTCGGCCTAAGATGCAATTCAGCTCCTCTCAGTGAAGAAACCATGGGATAAGTGTGTGTACCACAAAAGTCCAGGCCCTTGGAAGTTCTTAGAAGAGGAACAGGAGGTAAAACGCACTAAGTACTTACTCTGGGCCAGACAGGGTGCTTTATTTTATTTTATCTATTTATTTATTTTATTTTTATTTTTTCAAGATGGAGTTTCCTTCTTGTTGCCCAGGCTGGAGTGTGGTGGTGCGATCTTGGCTCACTGCAACCTCCACCCCCCGAGTTCAAGCGATTCTCCTGCCTCTGCCTCCCAAGGAACTGGGATTCCAGACCCATACCGCCATGCCCAACTAATTTTTGTATTTTTGGTAGAGACGGGGTTTCACCATGTTGGCCAGGCTAGTCTCGAATGCCTGACCTCAAGTGATCCACCCGCGTCGGCCTCCCAAAGTGCTGGGATTACAGGAGTGAGCTACTGCGCCTGGCCCAGATAGGGTGCTTTATACATATTAAGTCATTAAACCCATTAAAACCCTAGGGAGGTGGATTATGTTATTGTTCCCATTTCACAGGTGGAGAAACTGAGGCACAGAGAGGCTGAGTTGCCCAGGGTCATACAGGAAGAAGGGGCAGAGCTGGGCTTTACACAGTGGCCTTCTGACCCCAGGCCCCAGATGAGCTTAAGGGACAGCACCGTCACCCCACCAAGGGACTCTTTTGCTCTTCTTTCCTTAGGAGCTCATAAGGGAATTGGTTGCCTCTGTCTGGGATGCCCGTGTCTTCTAGTGTGTGCGCAGGGTGCCAAGTAATGTGTGTGTGTGTGTGTGTGTGTGTCAAGTAAACCATGTTGAATTGGGTTGGAGTAAGGGCCTTTGGAATCTCACATGCTCTCTTTGGGGCTCAGATGGCACCACTCAGCCTTCTCTTCCATTGTGATAGCAAAACCCAGAACAGGCAACAGGACGATTTGGGGAAGATTTTAGAGCTTTTCTCCCCATCTACCCCCATCTTCTTCAGTTCTAAATAGTTCTTGAGAGGGCTCTACTGGTTGGGAGGAGGGAGGCCTTTGTGGTCCTTTTAAGCTCAGAAGGCGGCACTACAGAAATGGAATTCGCTAACCCTCTGCCTTCCTGTCCTTGCCTCTCAGCGTCTGGGCACACTGGGGAAATGCTGTGGGCTCGTTTACACATGCAGTTCCGCGCACAGTCCTGGTCTGTTTCAGGCCCCCAGAGACACACAGCACTTTAAAATGAAAATGATTTTGTTCTTACCCTCGTCTCAGAAGCCACCAGAGAAATTGCACATTTGGTTGACTGTCTCCTAAGTCAAGGTCAGAATTTTAAAGGAGCTTCCTTTTCAGTCACTCTGTGCAGCGTGGAGTATCAGTTCACAGACCCATTAAAACACACTCTGGCTGGGCATCCTTATTTTTTCATATAACAGGTTTCTTTTTCACCTACCACAATATTCATACCTTTAAAGTGTACCATGCAGTGGCTTTTAGTATATTCACAAAATAGTGCCATCATCACCAACATCAGTTTTAGAACATTTCCATCACCCCAAAAGGTACCCCTTCCCCATAACTGCCCTCCCCACCTCCCCGGCTCCCCCAGCAACCACTCACTGACTTCTTATGTCTTTGGATTTATCGATTCTGAATATTTCATGGAAAGAGGATCATGCAGTATGTGGCCTTTTGCGACCGGCTTCCTTCACCTAACATGTTTCAAGGTTCATCCGAGTTGTAATATATGTCAGTACTTTATTCCTTTTTATGGCTGAATACTCCATTGTATGGATAGTGAATGCCACATTTTATCCATTCATCAGTTGATGGGCATTTGAGTGCTTTCTACTTTTGGCTACAAGTGGTTCTTTAAAAGACCAAATAGAGCATCATAAAAAAGAAAGCTCAGTATTTTTTGTCAAAATTAAAGCAATATTCTTTTAAGTTCTCTGTGGTTAGCAGCTCACAGTCTCTGAATACTAGAGGGATCTTGAGAATTTTTAGACTGGCTTTCTTATATTCCAAAATGGGAAAGTGAGAACCAGAGAGGAGCAGCAGCTTGCCCATGGGACAGTCTTGACCAGACAGCACCAGGCATCCAGGCCACCTGCCCTGGAAATCCACTCCATGCCACCCCTCCAGCCAGGCCAACATAGTGCATGCTGGGAGTGGGGAGATAAAGACCTGCCCAGAACCACATGTCAGGGTCCTGAACAAAAATGCCAGCGACCAAAGCCCACCCAACAGATCTTCAGATGCCAGCAACAAGAAGCCCACCCAACAGATCCGCACATGCTAGCAGCAGAAGCCCACACAAGCCTCCTTATGCTAAAAGGGGAACTTTTCAAAGTTTACAGGGTGTGCTGATGCCGTAGCAAAACCCAGCATCCCCCAACCCTGCTGGACAGTGGCATGAAGGTGGTTGGTCCAGCCTCACTGCAATTCTGCTTTTCAAATCAGAGACCTAATATGAATCCAGAACTTTAGCTTCTGGGAAATGCCACGTTTAGCTTTCCAGCCTCTGCAGATACACTAGAAAGAGGCTGGAATATGGGGAGTGCCAAGGATGTCATGATCCGCACATCCCTTTCCACGGGCATTGTGGTGAAGCTGAAGAAAAGCAAGGAAGCCATCTTAACAATGCCTCCACTCGGACCAGACCCAAGAGCCACCGAGGAAGCTATGCAGCTTTTAGAACCTCCTAGGGGAGATGGAGGAGGGCAGGGCCCCAGCCAGCAGCTACACAGCAGAGCACCCTCTAGCAAGAACCTGCTCTGGCCCCAGCACTGTGCCTGGCATCTTCTATTCAGTACTAGAGTGTCCATGGAAGCCCTGATGGGTAGCTGGTGGGGTCCCCATTTCCCAGATGAGAAAACCGGGGCTCAGGAAGTCTCCCAAGGGTGAATAGGTGCCACGATCAGATGTGGGGCTGGCACCCCACATCTGCCGGACCCCAAGGAGCTGTCCTCTGACTGCTTCCTCTGTTGACTTTGGCCAGGAGGGCCCAGTCCTGAGCCGAAAGTCTGAGCTGGAATGCACCGGGCAGCCGGAAGGAAAGGGAGGGAGGAGGCCGGCTGCTGGAACTGTGTGCTGTGCAAATGTGCAAACACAGGGAACCCGGCCAGCCTCACCTTGCCATTGGTGGTGTTGCTGAAGGCTTAGCAGAGAAGGCCTGCCAGCAGGGTGGAGCACCAACAACGTGTTCCCTGACTCTGTTGGTGTCTCTCTGATGTAGCCTCGATTTAGTGTTCTCTAGGGCCTCCAAATTCAAGGTGAGGCCTTCAGAGGCAAGGCAGTGTGCTTGGTGCTTTTTGTGTTTCTTTCATCTGCCCAGGGATCCTTGAAGTGGGTGGGCAGGGGCAGTTATCACTGTCTCACAGGTGAGGACATGGAGGCCCAGAGAGATTAAGGGTCCTTCTAGTGCCACACCATTAAGAGTGATGGGGAAGGACAACTTTGCCAGAAGCCTGGAGATCCCTGCAGTGAGATGCAAAGCAGGCTGTAACTTCAGGTCATCTTTAGAATGAGGGAGCTGGTGTACCAACCCTGACATCCTTCCAGCTCTGGGACCCATTTACATCCAGTTCCAAAGTAGGCACAGAGCCTCAGGGTAGGGGCTATGGGAGTGTCTGCAGTGCTGGGCCCAGGGTCCCTGAGATAGGGTCTGTCTGATTGACACCAGCCGAGGGAACTCTAGGCCCAGCTTCTCCCTTGACTGACACAGCTTGGTCTGCAGCTTCAGTCTGTCCCTCCCCATGAGGGCAGCTGCTTTGGTGAGGAAGCATGGACAGGGTCCCAGTGTCACTTGACCATGCCTCTGTTAAAGGGAAACCAAGCCAAGGCTTCCTTTCCTAGAAAGGTCCCCCACGACCGCTGAGAGCTAGCTAGGCCTTTATATGGTGCTGCCAGTGAGGCGTCTCTCCCTGGGCCTGTGGTATCTGTGCACCACTCCAGCTCAGACAACCTCCACCTGTATGTGGCGCCCAGCCGGGCCTGCCTCTGACCTTGCTAATACCTGATGTTCTTTCTCACATCACTTCTTTCACTCTTCCCCTCCCCGCCAAACCTCAGTGTGTTCAACAGCAGGTCTTGACCTCTTCTGCTTTCCACTGGGCTTCTCTACTGGCCCCTCTAATGCCCCGAGGGTCATCAAACCCACCCTGCAGGAGATAGGACACTGTTGCTAAGAAGCCTTAGCGTTGGTCACCCATGGAATTGAGTCCTGAGCCTGCCACTTCTAGCTGTGTAACCTTGGACAAGGTACCTGACCTCTCTGAGCTTATTCAAGTCTCTGTAAAACATCCCAGCCCAGTGCTGACAATAGTAGGCACTCAGCAAGTGGAAGGTAGTGGGGTTAATATCAGCGGTAGCTAGAATCAGAGTGTTGACTCTGCGCTGGGCACCGTTCTAAATATGTCATGTTTGTTGGCTCATTGTTAGTCTCACAGTAGCACAGTGGGGTGGAGAGTCTTGTTATCTCCATTTTATAGATGAGAAAACAAATACAGAGAGGTTAAATGCTTTTCTAGGCATCCTAATGCCGGCATATGTCAGAGCTGGGATTTGAACCTGGGCACTTAGCTCACTGTTTACCACAAAGCTGCAGTACTCTTTAGAAGGCAATCGATTTAATGATAAGTCTAAATAATGGTACAAAAAATACTAAAAATACCAAAAATTACTGATTCTAAAGCTTATTCACCCCAAGGAAGAAGAGACTGGAAAAACTTTAATGGTTTCCATAAATATAAGAGGATTTTTCTATTTAGATCAAATCTGTGAGCTAAAAGGATGGGGCTCTAATCTGACATTTAACACCTGCTCACTGGTAAGTAGCAGGGGGATTTCCATGGGCCCTGAAATCATGGGATTCAGAGGGAAGGCAAGCAACACAGTACAGAGGACCTAGGATTTAGACTCTTAAGACCTGCATTTGAGACCTGGTACTACCTCCTGTTGTCTGTGATATTTCAGTCAGTCACTGAATTTCACCAAAGTTTAGTTTATTTACCTGTGAAATAGGAAAAAGAACCCCCAATGCTCATATGAGGAACAAACACAGTATTTATGAAAACAACCTCCAAGTGTGAGACACAACACAAATGTTGGTTAATGGTGAGGTGGTCATTCATAATCCATCCTTGATGATACTCCTACATCTACCTGCGTCTCTCTCCCTCCCTGCAGAGGCCAGCATAGAGGCCACTGACTGAGGAAGCAGGGTCTGTTTGTGGCTCTGCCACTAATTTTATGTGAGATTTTGGGTACTTCATTAACCTTCATGGGACTTGGTTTTGGTTTTCCTCTTTATAAAATGGAGTTCACCAAGTGGGATTTATTCCAGGAATGCAAGGTTGGTTCAACATACAAAGACCAACCTATGTGATATATACCACACTATTAAAGGATAAAACCACATAATCATTTCAATAGTCACAGAAAAGGCACTTGACAAAATCCAACACATTTTCTTGATGAAAAAACACAAATTTAGGAATAGAAGGGAACTTCTTCAACCTGACTAATGGCATCAACAGAAACCCCAAAGGTAACATCATACTTAATGGTGAAAGACTAAAAGCTTTCCCCTAAGATCAGGAGCAAAACAAGAGTTAAAAGTGGGTCTTGGGAATTTTTACACTAGTTTTCTTATACTCCAAGGCATGCATCATACTTAATGGTGAAAGACTAAAAGCTTTCCCTAAGATCAGGAGCAAAACAAGAGTTAAAAGTGGGTCTTGGGAATATTTAAACTAGTTTTCTTATATTCCAAGGCAGGAAGCTGAGGGACAGAGAGGGGCAGTGGCTTGCCCAAGGGACAGTGTTGACCAAACAGAACCATCCTGGCCACTTGCCCTAGAAATCCACCCCATGCCACCCCTCCAGCCAAGCCAGTGCACCGTGTGCTGGGAGGAGAAGTAGGAGATAAAGGCCTGCCTAGGACCATGTGTCAGGGTCCTGAACAGAATACCAGTGACAGAAGCCCACCCAGCAGATCTTCACGTGCCAGCACAGAAGCCTGCCCAAAAGATGTTCACATGCCAGCAGCAGAAGCCCACCCAACAGATCTTCATATGCCAACACAGAAGCCCACCCAGTGGAACTTCACATGCCAGCACAGAAGCCCACACAAGCTTCCTTATGCTAGAAGGGGGACTTTTAAAACTAAGTTTACAGGGGTGTGCTGATGCTGCAGCAAAACCCAGCATCCCCCAGCCCTGCTGGACGTAGTGCCTCACCACTTCTATTCAACATTATGCTGAGGGCTTTAGCCAGGGCAAACAGTCAGGAAAAGAAATAGGCACCCAGATGAGAAAGGAAGCAGTAAAACTTTCTGTATTCATGGATGACATAATCTTGTTTATAGAAAATCCTAAGGGACCCACACAAAAATAACACTTTAGAATTAATAAACATGCAGGATATAAGATCAATATATACAATTCAGTTGTATTTCAATACCTTGGTTGTTAACAATCTGAAAATGATATTAAACAATCCTGTTTACAATAGCATTTAAGAGAAGAAAATAGGAGAAAATTTAACAAAAGCAGTACAAGACTTGTATATTGAACTACAAAACATTGTAGAAAGAAATTAAAGACAAATAAATGGAAAGATATCCTGTGTTCATGGGTTGGAAGACTTAACATTTTAAAAATGATAATAGTCCTTAGATTGATCAGATTTAATGCAATCCTTATCAAAACCCTAGCTGACTTTTTTGCAGAAACCAACAAGCTGATCCTAAAATTCATATGGAAATGCAAGAGACCCAGAATAGCCAAAACAGTCCTTAAAAAGAACAAAGTTGGAGAACTCACACTTCCTGCCTTCAAAACTTACTACAAAGATAGAGTAATCAGGATTGTCTGGCACTGGCATAAGGATAGACATATAGACTAATGAAATACAAATGGAAGTCCTGAAGTGCACCTATACATTTCAGGCCAATTAGCTTTTGACAAGGGTAATGACAATTCAATGAGGGAAATAATAGTCTTTTCAACAAATGGAGCTAGGACAACTGAATAACCACATTAAAGGAAGTCTGACCCCTACTGCTCACCATATGCAAAAGTTAATGTGAAACAAAAACCTAAATGTAATAGCTAAAAATATAAAACCCTTAGAGGAAAACATAGGTCTAAATATTTGTGACCTTGCATTTGGCAGCAGTTTCTAACCACAGAATGGGAGAAAACATTTGCAAATCATGTATCGTGTGTGAGTTAACACTCAACAATAAAAGACAATCCAATTTGAAAATGTTCACAAGATTTGAATAGACATTTCTCCAAACAAGATTATACAAGTGGCTACTAAGAGTATGCAGAGATGCCCACATCATTAGCATTAGAGAAATCTAAATGAGATACCATGATGAGATGCCATTTCACACCCACTAAAATGGCTGTAATCCAGAAAAGGTAGACAATAATAAGTATTGGTGAAGAGATGGGAAAATTGGAGCCCTCATACATTGCTAGTGGAAATGTAAAATAGTGCTGCTGTTTTGGAAAACAGCCTGATGTTTCCTCAAAAAGTTAAACATAGAGTCACCATATGACTCAACAATTTCCCTCTTCGTTCTGTATTTAAGAGGGGTGAAGATATATGTCCATATGCAAACTTATACACAAAAGTTTATAGCAGCATTATTCATAATTGCCAAAAAGTAGAACAATTCAAATATCCATCAAGTGATGAAAGGATAAGCAAAATGTGGTATATCCATGTAATAGAATATTATTCAGCCATAAAAAGGAATGGCATACTGATAGATGCTGCAATATGGATGAGCCTAGGAACCATATGCTCAGTGAAAGGAGCCAGACACAAAAGCCCACGTTACAATTCCATTTATGTGGAACGCCCAGAATAGTCAAATCTATAAAGACAGAAAATTAATTAGTGTTTACAAGAGGCTGGAGGAGATGAGGACTGGAAATGACCACTGATGGCTTGGAGTTTCCACTGGGGAGATGAAAATCTTCTGGAATTATATGGTGGTCATAGTCACACAACTTTCAGATATACTAAAACCCACCTACTTGCACATTCTAAATGGGTGATTTTATGATATGTTAATTACATCTCAGTTGCTTTAACTGGGGTTATTCTAGAATGATGCTTCTCAAAGTATGGTCCTGGGACTGTCAGCAGCAGCAGCACCTGGGAACTTGTTAGAAATACAAATTCTTAGAACACCCTCTCCTCTAGTCCTGCCAAATCACTGTGGCTGTGGTGATCTAGCAGGCTTTCCGGGGATTCTGATTTACACTCAAATTTGAGAACCAATGCTTCAGAATCTACGCTGTGCAAGTCATATAAATGCTCCAACCTCCCAGGTCCATGCAAATCTACTCTACATCATCCAGGGACACACGCATCCCTCAAACCACAGGTTAACCACTCCCTTAATTGGAATGTCGAATTCGTTCACTGTCCACATTAATTTGCTTGAGGCTTTTCATCAGCAACTGCATCTGTTATTAATTTTTTTCCTCCAGTCTGATGAGCCATCTGTTTTGTTACAGTTCATTTTAAAGACATTTTTCTTCACATAATTAGATTGTAATTTTCTACTTCAAAAGAGAAATCTGAGAGCTTAGTGAAAGAAATGATGGCAGCCCTTCTTTCTCTTGTTGATGTTTGTGTGTCAGTCAGAGTCCATGATGAACATTTCACTCCAATGTCGTACCCAACGAGATGGAAGTAGGGAGCTAGGAGGGTTCCCAATAGTGTGGGGGGAAGTCCATCAGTATAGACATTGTTCCATCACCTCTGCAGCCCCCAAAACTCTATTATTTCACACATTAATTAGTTCAGACTCCTAATGTTAGAGAACCCCTATTCAGGCTGGTTAAAGCCAAAGAGTTCACATGGTGGCAGGTTCCCTGAGAGAGTCTGCCTTCTGGCAAGGCTGCACCCAGGGCTCAGAGGAAATGACAAGACACCATCCATCTCTCAGCACTGCTTTCCCCGGGGTTGGCTTATCCCTGTGTTGGCTTTCCTCCATCTAAGCTTATATCCCATTGGGTTAGCCCCATGAACAGATGGTGCCACTGTCTCTTAAGGATTGCATTCAGCTGCATGTAACAGAAAACTCAAGTGACAGAGCCTTAAACTGGAGGATTTTTATTTTTCTCATGTGACAAGAAGTCCTGAGAGTAGGGAATCTTGCAGCAATGTCATCAGTATCCCATTACTGTTGTCCATAATCAGCTGGTGGCTTTTGTCCTCGAGGTTGCCCACTGGCCTCTGCAACCCCACTGACCCCCTATTCCTGGTAGGGACAAGGAGGACAAATGGCAGGAGGCTTATGCTACTGAGCCGCCTCCTCCTTATCAAGAAGAGAATGACTTTCCCAGAAGCTCCACCAAATAGACTTCGGTTTGCATCTCATGGTCCAGAACTGTCCATAGCCACCCCTACCTGCAAGGAAGCCTGGGAAATTAAGATTTTTAGCTGGGAAACTACTGTCTCAAGGGAAAGAGAGTTTCGTTAGTGAGGAGGAAGGGGCAATGGGTATTAGAGGCAGCGATTCTTGGCAGAATTCCCAAGATTGACCCTTGTTATATTACACACCCAGCCTAGAGCCTGCATCCCCATAATAGCAGGAGGTCAAGATGTCCTATGCTGGATTCCCAGTACATAGAATAGTACCTAGCATGGGCAATGAACACACTAAATATTATGGAATACATGATTAGCCAAGTTTGACTCTCATACCCACCCAGACATCAAGGAGGGGAGTCAGCCCTTTGTAAACCACATGAGTTTAATGCGGAATAGAGGGTTGGTTCCATAAAGGAAAATTAGCATGCTGTTACCATTAAAGGGGAATGGATGCTGGCCATATGAGAACGATGAATGCCCCCTACAACCCAGAACCGCTCAAAATCTTGAGAGACCAATTCAGATTCACAAAGCTCTCAATTGGCTGATGTATAGACCTGAAAGTCACTTTATGAAGTTAACAGTATGTATTAACTCTGTGTTCTTATTTTCTGTATTCTTGATGCTCTGGCATCTGAGACCTCCCTGCCTGGGGAGAGACTGCCCTTCCAGGCCCCTTCAGTTCTTAGAGATAGCAAACAGCTGCCTGCTGGGAGCATGATTTACATGTGCAAACCAATCCAAAGCCCTACTCTGAACCGCCTCCTCCATCTGGCACTTACACCCTAGGAGGCAACATTCCTCTCTGCCTTAGTCATCTTACGGCAAGGTACAGACAACTAGATTCAGCCCCAGAGCTCCCTGAAGTTATTCAGTTCTTTTTAAAAATTTTTTATTTCCGTAAGTTTTGGGGGAACAGGTGGTATTTGGGTACATGAGGAAGTTCTTTAGTGGTATTTGTGAGATTTTGGTGCACTCATCAACCGAGCAGTATATACTGAACCCAATGTGTTATCTTTTATCCTTCACACCTTCCCACCCTTACCCTCTGAGTCCCCAAAATCCACTGTATCGCTCCTATGCATTTGCATCCTCCTAGCTCAGCTCCCACTTATGAGTGAGAACATACGATGTTTGGTTTTCCATTCCTGAGTTACTTTACTTCGTCTGATAGTCTCCAATCCCAGCCAGGTTGCTGTGAATGCCATTAATTCATTCCTCTTTATGGCTGAGTAGTATTCCATCGCGTATATATGTATATATGTGCCACAGTTTCTCTATCCACTCATTGATTGATGGGCATTTGGGCTGGCTCCACATTTTTGCAGTTGCGCATTGTGCTGCCATAAACGTGAATATCTTTTTTATATAATGACTTCTCTTCCTCTGGGTAGATACCCAGTAGTGGCATTGCTGAACAAAATGGTATTTTTACTTTTAGTTCTTTAAGGAATCTCCACACTGTTTCCATAGTGGTGGTTCTGTTTGACATTCCCACCAGCAGTGTAGAAGCTATTCAGTTCTAAGGCTGTGTACTCTCCCTCCCTTGCCCCACGGAAGCCACAATAGGGCTTTTGCCCATGTTTCCCCTTGCTTCTTGTGCCTCCTCACCGAAACTGGTGCTTCCTCACGTGGCCCTGTGTGGCCCACCCTGCCTCCTGTTTCTGGTTTCTGTGAGTACAAAAGCTTTCTTCATGACCATCATTTCTATACCTCTGTGTCTTACCATACCCAGTTAAAACAAATTCTGGCTACATTTGAAAACACATTAGATGTGGGTTTGGCAAATAGCATATATCTGAGCATGAACTTAGAACTCAAGGACTTTAAAGCAGGACCTTCAGGACGTTGGCAGGACTTGGAAATCTGTATGTTAACAAGCCCCGCAGATGGTGTGGCCGTTCCACTGGTTTCGAGAACAACTGGTTTAGTCTCAGTCTCTTACTGGAGGATGAGGGGGCCAAGGCCCAGCCTCGTGGGCAAATCTGCTTGGGAGACCAAATCCTGGGGGCAGGAGGTTGCAGGATGGGCTCAGAATTAAAACAAGGAGCGAGATGCTCCTGGCTAGCGTGGATTGAAAAGCCCCTCCCTGCTGTTTCTGTCTTCATAACTCTGTTGCTTAGGACATTGAGGTTGTAAGTAACAGAAACTAGCTAGATCTTGATTTCAGCAGGAAAGAGGACTTTATGAGAAAGATACAGAGGTGTTTCCTGGAGCCAGGGCAGAGGTGCGGATGAGTCTCAGGACAGCTGGAACCAGGAAACGTGATCGGACAGCCCCTGTTTCCCCATGCTCGTCTCTGTCCCTGATTCATGTCCTGCCCCTCAGACCTGCTGCCTCTGCCTCTTTTCTCCTGATTTCACAATTTCAGCCACATGCACCCTGAAATTGCTTCCAATTTCAACAGCCTCAGGGACAGGCTCTGATTGACTCAGTCTGATTAGAGCTACTGTTGGGCTAGTCACAGCCAGGAGCACAAACGTGCCTGGGAGAAAATGTCCCCTCATCGGGGGCGCTGGGCTGGTTCTGCCAGAGGTGTCCGAGGATTCTTACTGAACCAGATCTCTTGCACCCAGGCACTTCTGTGGGCACCATCAAAGCCTGGGACAGCTTTCGGGGCTATCCAGGCCTCTTTACCTTGATCAAGTGCAACTGGGTTCTCTAACTTTGTCATTTCAGCAATGTTTCCTGGTGATCTGGTCTCTTGGCATAAGTTTAGGAAATATCTAATTTCATCAGCATAATAGGTAGGGCTTCTTTGCTACTAATGAGCTTTTGAATGGCGATTATCACATTCATTATGTGGGATTTTTTAAAAACGTGTGTTTCAGATTATCTTTTCCTGATTCTGAGGGGGCCCTTGTAGCGTCCCATGCATTTAATATGTGTTGAGTTCTGCCGTGGGTCAGGGGTTGGGCTGGGGGCTCTGCTCTCTTCCACAGCCCTGCAAGAATTCAGCAGGCCCCTGCCTGCAAGGGGCTTCCAGTCTACCTTCAGAACTCAGGCAAGTGACTTCTTCCAAGCCAGACGTTGAGAGCTATGGGCTGACAGCTCCAAACCGTATTTGTTTTGTTGCTGTTGTTGTTGTTTTCTTCTGAGACGGAGTCTCGCTCTTGTTGCCTAGTCTGGAGCGCAATGATGTGATCTTGGCTCACTCCCACCTCCGCCTCCCAGGTTCAAGCGATTCTCCTGCCTCAGACTCCCAAGCAGCTAGGATTACAAGCACCCGCCACCGGGCCCAGCTAATTTTTATATATCTGTATTTTTTAGTAGAGATGGGTGTTTCACCATGTTGGCCAGGCTGGTCTCGAACTCGTCACCTCAAATGATCCCCCGCCTCAGCCTCCCAAAGTGCTGGGATTACAGACATGAGCCAGTAGGTCCAGCCTATATTTGAAGCTGTGTTTGTATTGACATATGGCCCTGATGATAATGGTGAGATGTGCCATTTACGGAGACTCTTCTATGACCTTCTATTGACAAATAGTATCATGTTCCCAAGTCCCCAGTGTACTGTTGTCACTCCCATTTTGCGGTAAGAAAATGAGGCTCGTGGGCACTGCTCGCCCAGTGATGGACAGCTGATGAGCTCGTCCACTGAATTTGAACCAGGTCAGATGCCAGAGCTTTACCACTGCTTGCCTTGTCTTTGGCCTTTGAGCATTGTGCTTCAAAATGCAGAGCAATTAGATAACAAGGCAGTAAACAAAACGCCCAATTATGCAGAGCAGGCTGTTAGAGTAAGACCATGTACCACCTCCTGCAAACTGTATGGTCCACACTGGTGGAGAGGGCACCAGGAGCTGTTACCAGCTGTGATTGCAACCCAGCCAGGAGAGGTAGGAATGGCAGATTCAAGTACTAAGGCTGTGGGTCAACGTGGGTAGAGCTTCAACAATTCATAAATACTTAAATACCAAAGCAGTTATAGAAGGGAGAGATCACCATGGGCTGACGGGGTTAACGGCTTTTTAGAAGAGTCAGAACACTGGGGAGGCTGAAGAGAGGCCAGATGGATGGAAGGCTGGGGTTCGAGAGGGTTGCACAGCACAAACAGTGGTACAGAGATCGTCCGCACGAGCACTGTGGAAGGTTTCCACACCATGACCGTGACCTACAGGAATATTTTATACACACACCCGGAAACATAGAAAGGAAACCAGTTTCCTGGAATGATATTTTACTCTCACTATGTATAGGAACTCTGTTTTATACTTTTTTAAAAAAGAAAATGCTGGTTGCCTTTCATTAGATTGATTTCACCATCCTCTCCTGGGTCACATCCAACAGTTGAAAAGCACAGCAATGGAACTGGTCGGTGGAAGCATTGTTTCTTAGGGAACAATGGCAGGGCATGACCCTGGCCACTTGGGTGGGGCCAGATGGGGGTGCATGTTGAAACCGGTTGCAAAACCCATGCTAGGCAAGAAAAAGACAACCCCCTCATGCAATTTGGTATCTGGGAAAATAAAATAATCCTTCTACTGTGGTGTTTATGTATACCTGCAAAGACGTTCCTAGGCATTTAAGTGTCCAGGATTACAATTCCCCAAAGTGAATTCTTCCTCTACATATGGAGTTTTGGGTCAATTCTAGAAATGCCCTAGGCCTTCCTCAGCAACCTAGATGAGTTAGCTTGTGGACTCACAAGAGAACAGCCTGGAATTTTGGACAATCCAATCAAGGCAGGAAAGTTTTGGCCATTTGTACAGGGACTACAAGGTACAGAAAGGTGTATATAGAGAAAGATCTGGAAAGAGATGGATGGATTTGCTGATTTCAAGGTAACCATATTCTCTTGGCTTCTTATTATAAGCAGCTGAATATTTTATTTTAGTAAAAATACTTTTATGTCTAGGCGCAGTGGCTCACACCTATAATACCAGCACTTTGGGAGGCCAAGGCGGCCAGATCACCTGAGGTTGGGAGTCCAGCCTGACCCACGTGGAGAAGCCCCGTCTCTACTAGAAATACAAAATTAGCCAGAAGTGGTGGTGCATGCCTGTAATCCCAGCTACTCAGGACGCTGGGGCAGGAGAATTGCTTGAACCCGTGAGGTGGAGGTTGCAGTGAGCTGAGATCGTGCTATTGCACTCCAGCCTGGGCAACAAGAGCAAAACTCCATCTCAAAAAACAACAACAAAAAAAACTTTTAATGATTTAGGAAGATTCTAGCACAAATATTACAGAGCAAACACAGCTAGTGCCAGCCTACTTTGCAATTTTTTAAATTGGGATATATGTTCTATACCATAACATCCACACTTATAAACTATAAAATTCATAGTTTTTGCTGCATTCGCAGAGTTGTGCAGTCATCACCAAAATAATTCTAGAATATTTTTATCATCCCACTTTCATAGGCCCACGAGCCCATGCCTCCTCTCCCAGCCCCTGACAACCACTAATCGACTTTCTAAAGTCTCTGAATTTCCTATTCTTGCCATTTTATATACATGGAATCTATCCATATATGACCTTTTGTGTCTGACTTCTTTCGCTTTGCATAACGTTTACAAGGTTCGTCCACGTTGTACCATGTATCAGCACTTCATTCCTTTTTATGGCTGAATGACATTCCTTCGTATTTATATACGACATTTTGTGTATCCATTCATCGCTTCGTTAATATTTGGATTGTTTTCATTTCTTCCTATTGTAAATAATGCTGCTGTGAACATTTGAGTAAAAGTTTTTGTGTGGACATATGTTTTCATTCCTTTTGGGTAGAAGTAGGAGTAGAATTTCTGGGTCAAACTCTTTGAGATGCTGTCAGACTGTTTTCCAAAGCAGCTGCCATCAGGAATGTAGCAGGGCTCCTGTTTTCTCATATCCTCACCAACACTTGTTATTTATCTTGCTTATTCTAGTAATACTTGTGGCAGTGAAATTGTCTTGAGTTACATTTTCCTAATGGCCATTTTCTTTGGAGAACTGTCTATTCAAACCCTTTGCCTTTCTTAAGAAAATTGTGTTTAATTGTTGAGAAGTAAGAGTTCTTTATATATTTTGGACAATAGGCCCTTAGCTGATATATGATTTGTAAAATATTTTTTTCCATTCTGTAAGTAGTATTTTCACAATCTTTCTTTTCCTTTGTTTTTTTTTTCATTGTTGTTGTTTTGTTTTTCAAGAAGGATCTCCCTCTGTTGCCTAGTGCAACAGCAATCATAGCTCACTGCAGCCTCTAACTCCTGAGCTCAAGCAATCCTCCTACCTCAGCCTCCCAAGTAGCTGAGACTAAAAAGCCATCATGCACAGCTAGTTTTTGTATTTTATGTAGAGATGAGGTCTCACTATGTTGCCCAGGCTGGTCTCGAACTCCTGGCCTCAACCAGTCCTTCTGTCTTGTCCTCCCAAAGTGCTGGATTATAGGCATAAGCCACTGTGCCCAGCCTCACTGTGTCTCACTGTGCCACCCAGGCTGGAGTGCAGTGGTGTTAGCTCACTGCAACCTCCGCCTCCTGGGATCAAGTGATTCTCCTACCTCATCTTCTCAGGTAGGTGGGATTACAGGCATGCATCACCATACCCAGCTAGTTTTTGTATTTTTAGTAGAGATGGGGTTTCACCATGTTGGCCAGGCTGATCTCAAACTCCCAACCTCAGGTGATTCGCCCACCTTGGCCTTCCAAAGTGCTGGGATTACAGGCATGAGCCATGGCGTCCGGCCCCAGCCTCACTTTCTTAATAGCATTCTATCAATAACAAGACTTTTAAATTTTGATAAAATATAATTTATTCTTTTGTTGTTTGTGATTTTGGTGTCATTTAAGAAATCGTTGCCTAATCCAAGATCATAAAGAGTTGTGCTCATGCTGTTCTGTAGTTGTGCCTCTTACATTTAGGTCTCCATCATTTTTAAAATTTAATTTTCGTGTATGATATAAGATGGAGAACCAGTTTTGTTCTTTTGCCTATGGGTATCCAGCTGTCTCTGCACCATTTGTTGAAAATATTATTGTTTCCCTATTGAATTGTCTTGACACCCTTGTCAAATATCAAGATATTAAATGTCTGGGTTTATTTCTGGACTCAAAATTTTACTCCATTCTTATGCCAGTAAATGTTGAGTCCATAAATAAACCTTTAAATGTCTAGGTTTATTTCTGGACTCAGAATTTCATTCCATTCTTCCAGTAGCAGTCTCTCCTGATTACTGTCGCTTTGTACCAAGTTTTAAAATCACAGTGTGTAAATTTCCCAGCTTTGTTCTTTTTTCTAAAATTCATTTTGTTCTTTGTTCTAAAAGTCATTTTCATATGAATTTTAGGCTCAGCTTGTCAATTTCTGCAGAAAAGCTACCTGGGATTTTGATAGAGATTGCGTTGAATGAGTACATAAGTTTGAGGAATATCACTGTCTTAACCATTCTAAGTCTTCCAATTCATAGACAGGATTTCTTCTCATTTCTTTAGGTATTCTTTAATTTCTTCCAATGATGTTTGGTAGTTTTCAGCATACACATCTTATACTACTTTTGTTACATAAACGTTAGGTTTTTAAAATTTTTGATGGCATTGTACATGGGATTGTTAATTTTATTTTTGGATTGTTAGTGTATAAAAACACAACTGATTTTTGTATGTTCATTACATACCTTACAAATTGGCTGAACTTGTTTATTAGTTCTAATAGTTTTTTATGGGTTCCATAGAGTTTTCTATATATAAAATCATATTATCTATAAATAGGGATAGTTTTACTTCTTCTTTTCCAATCTGAATTACTTTTACTTGTTTTTCTTGCCGAATTTTCTTGGATATAATCTCTAATTCAGCATTGAAGGAGTAAGAGTAGACATCTTCATCTTGTTCCTGATTTTGCAGTGGGGTGGGTAGGGAGAGCTGTAATTGCTTTCAGTCTTTCTCATTAAGTAAAAGTGTCAGCTGTGGGTTTTCCATAAATGCCCTTTATCTGATTGAGAAGGTTCCCTCAGCTCCTAGTTTGTGGAGTGTTTTCATCATAAAAGAGTGTTGAGTTTTGTCAAATGTCTTTTCTGTGGCAGTTTAGAGGATTGTGTAGTTTTTATTCTTTATTTTATTAACGTAATGTTTTACATTGATTGAACTGTATATGTTAAATCAAGCTTTCATTCCTGGGATAAATCCCTCTTGGTGGTGGTGTATAATCCTTTCTATATGTTACTGTATTCCAGCTTGCTAGAATTTTGTTAAGGATTTTTGCATCAGTATTCATAAGGGATATTGGTCTGCAGTTTTCTTGACTCTTGATGTCTCTGTCTGCTTTTGGTATCAAAGTAATACTGGCTTCATAGAATAAACTGGGAAGTGTTCCCTACCCTTCTATTTTTTGAAAGAGTTTGTGAAAGAGTCATGTTAATTCTTCTTTAAACATTTGATAGAAGTCACCATGAAGCCATCTGGTCCTGGCTTTACTTTAAGCGAAAATTTTAAATTACTATTTCCATGTCTTGTTTTAAATCTCTTCAGATTTTCTCTTCCTTTCTGAGTCAGTTCAGTAGTTTGTACCTTTGTAGAACTTTCTCTGTTAGGATTGTCTAATTTGTTGGCACATAATTGTCCGTGTGCCATAACCAACTATTCTTCCCTAATAGTTTGTTTTATTTCTGTAATGTACATGATATCCCTCTTTTATTCCTGAGTCTAGTAATTTGAGTCTTCTCCTTTTCTTGGTCTAGCTAAAGGTCTGTCAATTTTATTGATCTTTTCAAAGAGCCAACTTGCAATTTCTTTGATTCTCTGTACTGTTTTTTATTTTCTATTTCACTTATTTTCACTCTAACTTTGATTTTTCTCCCTTCCTTCTGCTTTCTTTGGACTTCCTTTGCTCTTCTTCTTCTATTTTTCTTAAGGAGAACCATTTGGTCATTGATTTGAGATCTTTCCCTTTTTTAATTAGGTATTTTACAGGTATTGATTTCTCTCTAAGTACTGTTTTCACTAAATCCCATAAGTTTTAGTATGTTACATTTTTTACATTCATCTCAAAGTAGCTTCTAATTTTTTGTGCTTTCTTCTTTGATCCTTTATTTAGGAGTACGTTATTTAATTTCCATGTATTGGTGAATTTTCCGGCTTTCCTTCTGTTGTTGGTTTCTAATTCAATTACATCGTATTTGGAGAACAGGGGATTATATCATGGAGATTACCTTATTTGTACAGAGCCTCAAGAGAGATTATGTCCTGTTCTAGGGTTTGTAGTTGTTATTCTTTATTATTGTTGTTTAGTGAGTTTTCTAAACGAATTCTGTCAAATTCATATTCTTTGTTGTGTGTGGCCACTGAAGTCTCTGCTAGGTTAGCCTAGAGGTCAGCTAATGATTAGACAGAGACTTCCCTGGATTCCTGGATCCAGTAGTTCTCCCAGTCTTTGCCAAGGGACTCTGTATGTGTTTTGGGGCGTCCTCCAACACTCAGGCAGGCAGGTTACAACTCTGCAGAAGGCTTTCCTTCTTATTTGCACAGAGCCTCAAATTTAGGCAGAGGTGAAAGCGTGCAGCAGTCTCGAGTATGTGCTGAGCATGTGAAGAACCCTGGGCACAGCCCTGTGCTTGCTCATGGTCTGTTAGACTCCGAGAGATATCTAGGAGCTCTTCAAAGTCCACTATAGATGCCTCGATCCCCAGCTTTTCCTTTTTTGCTTTTTGGTTAACCTATTGTTTGTCCCAGCGGCCATCTGCCATTTCTAGCAACCTGATTTAATAATTGCCTCTAGTTGTTTTCGACAAACACCTCCAAGAAAAAGGCTGTGCACACTGGATGAGCTCAGATTCTGGTAAAATAAAGACAGCCTCGAAAGTGGAGTCTTCCAGGAAACCACCAGACAGGTCAAATGATAACAACTGTATGGGAATGGACTTGGGAGGTCCTCCAACCTTGTTCTGCCCCCTCTGGTGGCTGCTAGCCTGCTGTTTTTCATTATGTGGTTGCATGCTGCTAGGGCTACTCCAGACTTGGCAAGAAGGAATAAAAATAGGGAAAGTTAAAACTCCACAGAGTTCACTGTTCTTACTAAGGTCCAACAGATTTTTTTAAATAGACATTCCCTGGATTGCTGCAAAACTTAGGTTAATTCCAGAGGTCGGAAAAAGGTGATTCTGACAATTTTTTGCCATTGTTCTCATTGCTTCTATAAAAAATAAAAATTGCAGAGGTTTTCCCTCCACCATTTCATTGACGAGCAGGCCAGTTTTTAGCCTGCATGTACACACCTATATTCAATGGCTTATTAAGGAAACTATGCTTACAGTCAATGACTTATGAGGCCTCTTCTCCTCCATTGAATTGCTTGTGGATTCCCTTGGTAGGGGCCAATGAGATCTGGACTGCCAGCCAGGACACCTACCTTTTAGTCTTGTGCCTGTCTTGACTATAGGACCTTGGGACAAAGGAGCTGAGATTTCCAGAGCACCTACTGTGTATCAGGCCCTGTGTTCTGGATATTTCATGTACACTCTGTCACATCATTCTTGCAACAATCGAGAAAGAGATAACTTTCTCATCTAACAGATGAAGAAACCAATAAGATGCAAAGCACTGAGCACTGTGCCTGCTGCACATGGCAAATGCTGGATGTGTTGATTGTTGCTGCCCTGCTGTTGCTACTTCTAAGCTATTACAGTCAGAGGAGGAAGTAGGGTTGAGATTCTCAAGGTCCTTTGTTTTCCAGCCCAAGGCTGTCTGACTCCAAAGTCCAACCATGGTTCACATCCCCATTCCAGCTCCTCCTCTAGGCAAGTCTGTTCCCTCTCTGGGTCTCAATTTCCTTATCCTGTCAAATGAAGGATTTGGAATGACTGAAGTGATTCAAGCAACAAACACTTTCTGAATTGTCTTGCCACTTCCGGGGTGACATTATGGAGGTCCGTGATTCTGCAAGGTCAGTTGTGTAGAGTCACATCAGTGGCATTCTCTTATTTAGCTTGAAAACTAAACCGACAGGTAGACTGGCAGGTGTGTGACTCAGTGTGTTTCTCTCCCTCTCCTTTCTCTCTCTGCCCCTTCCCACTGCAGAGGCCAGAGGGGACAAAGTCAAGTGGGTGTTCACCTGGCCCCTCATCTTCCTCCTGTGCGTCACCATTCCCAACTGCAGCAAGCCCCGCTGGGAGAAGTTCTTCATGGTCACCTTCATCACCGCCACGCTGTGGATTGCTGTATTCTCCTACATCATGGTGTGGCTGGTGAGTGTGGGGAGCAGGGGGTGGGCTGTGTGCACAGCCCAGGAGAGGTGGGGAGCAGGGTTCAACCACAGGTACTGCTGTGCCACCTTTGGGCAAGTCACTGGCCTCACTGACCACAGCATATTTCTCAGTAGAAAATGGTTTGAATGAGGGGCATGACTCTGTGCCAGGTACCTGGGATGCGGAGACACAGCACAGTGCTTGCCTTCAAGGGTGAGGGAAGGAGACCAACATTTGCCCGGGCACCCTAAATCACACTGCTCTGGTGCTATAGGCAGAGCAATATGACAGGTGGCTGATCGCCAAGCGCCCTTGGTTTCCAGGGTCCCAAGGGAATGTGAAGGAAGGAGACTGGAGTTGAGAGAGATGAGGTTGGACACAAGGCAGCTTGTCCTATGCTCCTGCCCAGGAATGTTCCTCCTCCAACTGATGTGCTGGATGCTGGTTTAAGCACTTCGTATAAACTCTTTCTTATCCTCATAACAACCCCAAGGAATGGGTATTTTTATCCCCATCTAGCAAATGGGGGAAGTTGAGGCATAGAGAAATTGAGTAATTTCCCCAAGATTACACAGTTAGTGAGTGCTAGAGTTAGGATTAGAACCCAGATATTGATCTCCTGAGCCCATGATCTCAACTACTACTGTAAGCTACCTCTCAGCTTGCTACTGGACTTTTCAGATTTCATTGGATGGGAGTTTTGCAGGCAGAGAGGCATTGATGTAGCTCCTCATAAGCTCCCATGGCCACACAGGACAGGTTCCCATATAACCCTTTCATCGACTGGACTGAGTTGGGTCAGGCCCCACAGAAGCTTCCTTCCCCACTCTCTGTATACCACCTAATAAGGTTCCCACTTCTCCTCCTTATTCCCAGGAGCAAAGAGGGGGAAGTGGTTCCAGCATGGCTGCAGTTCCGTTGATTGTGAAGCTCACTCTCAGCCCCTTACACCCTAGTGGTTAGCATTGAGTCACTTTATTCTCCTCCTAATGGCTGACACCAGCAGCAGAGAAGGCAAGCGATCTTGACCTGAGAGACAGCAGGGCCAGCACACGTTCCATCCTGGCACAGAGGCCATGTTTCACTTAACCCCAGAGAAACCATGCCATTTAGTGGGGAACCAAGGATCCTGGATCACATGAGAAGAGTGCTGAATCCTAGTCCTACCTCTTGCAAACCCTGGAAGCTGGTGACCCCCTCTATGAAGTAGGGGTGATCATGGATCTCTTACAAGGCCACTAGGAGAATGAAAGGAGAGCCCAGCACATTCTAGGCACTTGGCCAATCCTGGCTCTTCCCTCTCCCCAACCCAATCGCGCCTTTCCCCATCCCTCCCAGAGCATTGCTTGTTCTGAACAGTGCATGGGAGCCATTTTGCCTGGGCTTTCCTGAAATCCCATGCCCCTGGCCTGCTCCCACGCCTCAGATGCTTCCTCAGGCTGATCGGGGACCTGCCCCTGCCTCTGTGAGTGTCCTTACATCTACCCGTGCAGGAGCCCCCCGTCCCTGTAGCAGAGCCTCCCCAAGACACCACCTGGTGGAAGTCACTGCCCCCAGCCTGCGCCCTCTCTCCTGGTACCTACTTAGAGCTCTGTATCCCAGAAGGAAGTTCAGGACTGACTCTGTGATTGTGTTTTAGTGAATGAATCAAGTCATGTATCAGGAGGGGTAGAACCACTCCAAGCCTCCAGGCCCCCAGCATCTGCCCCAGCCCCAGGCACACACACTTGGAACACCCTGGCCTGGTTCAGCTGAATGAGGGACATGGGGACACTTTAACCTTCAAGTCTGCCCCCCCAAGGAACTCATTCATGTCCTTCCTGACCACTCCCTTTCATATCCTACTCCCAGACCAAAACAGGTGTGGTTAGACCATGTCAGAAGCATCCAGTAGTTAGCCACTTATTGAAACCAACAGCCAATTGGGGTGATTACCTGGTAGCAGTTGGCTGATCATGAGCATCGCTGAATAATGCACAGTTTGGCCACTGAGCAGTAAGATTTCTTATAGTGCCCTTCTTGTGTTGAATTAGTGTTGTGTACATTAGACCCAATTTCAACCTAGTCTTACGGCATCTTGTTCAGGTATTGTGATTTGAGTTTGCAGCATGGCTGGATGCTTATAACAGTAAATATTAGCCGTTTTCACCATGAGATGCAGCCAATGCTGTTTCCATGCTTCCATGATGAAGATTAAAGTCCCCATAACCCACTCCATATGGGGGATGTGGGAGAAGAGCTGGAATTAGTTACTATCTAAACTTCCTAGAGGCTGAGCATGGTGGCTCACACCTGTAATCCCAGCACTTTGGAAAGCCAAGGCAGGAGGATCACTTGAGCCCAGGAGCTCAAGACCAGCCTGGACAACATAGTGAGACCCTGTGTCTACAAAACATAAAAAAATTAGCCAGGCGTGGTGTAGTGTCAGCTACTCAAGAGGCTGAGGTACAAGGATTGCTTAAACCCAAGAGGTTGAGGCTGCAGTGAGCTGTGATCAGTCCACTGCACCCCTGCCTGGGTGTATAGAGCAGAGCAAGCTCCTATCTCAAATAACAAACAAAAGCAAACAAACAAACAAACAAAAACTCCCTAGAAAAAGATGACAGTCAGAGATAATGAAAACTATGCCTTAACTGAATTAGATTTGCAATTTTTTATTTTTCCGAATAGAATTAAAGGCCAGTCCATCTCTATGTTTTAAAGAAAGGATCCAGTGACTTCTCTTACTGGAGTATATTTTCAAAACAATATTACAAGTAAAGAAAGCATTTTATGACATTTGAGTGTGCATGAGAATCAGGAAGATCAAATTAATAAATATGTGAAATTCTTCTCTAGTTACAGAAAATAACAGTATGATTAAATCCGTTCTGTTAATTATCAGTGAGGCAGGACACTCCAACCCCCACCACCTTGATTTATAAACCCTACCCTTGTTTCTTTTCTTTTCTTTTCTTTTCTTTCTTTTTTGAGACAGAGTCTCACTCTGTCACCCAGGCTGGAGTGTAATGGTGTGATCTCAGCTCACTGCAACCTCCACCTCCTGGGTTCAAGTGATTCTCCTGCCTCAGCCTCCCAACTAGCTGCGACTACAGGTGTGTGCCACCACACCCAGATAATTTTTTATATTTTCAGTAAAGACAGAGATTCACTGTATTAGCCAGAATGGTCTTGATCTACTGACCTCCTGATCTGCCCACCTTGGCCTCCCAAAGTACTGGGATTACAGGCAAGAGCCACTGCATCCAGCCCCTTGTTTCTTAAACCAGGGTTCTGGGGTCACTGGAACAACTTTACTGGGGCACTCTTACCTATGGATTTGAACTTCCGATGGCCTCAGTTTGGGGAGTAGAATGGCCTTGACAGTAAAAGTCTGTAAAGAAGGCAGTGCCCATGGTAGCCTTGATCTCTGCCTATGCAAGAGCACCCTGCACTTACTTTCACTATGTCCTGGTAAGGATCCAGCGAACAGTAAAGCCCCACCTGTCCATCCTCTTCACCTACACCTTTTATTAATACAGCTCTCACCCTCAAGGCTTTGGAAGAATGATTCTTAAATGTCAGTTCCAAAAGGGAGGGGACGTGGAAAGGGATTGTCCATTTCCCTAGCACACTTGTGCAGTTGAGGAAACTGAGGACCAAAGAGAAGACATGACTTCTGTAAAGTCACACAGATAGGACAGAGCCAAGACCAGCCCGTGGAGCTCTGGACCTGAATCTGCTTCCCTGTCTGAAGCCTGAGATTTGAGGGCTCAGAGGGCCCAGGCTTGGAGTTCAGGGTAAAGCAGGGCTCGTGTGGCACCCCTGGTCCTGACACTCCGGACGGTATGTGCACACACGAGGTCTTCCTTCTTTCCATCTTTCCATCCTTTGCCTTCTTAGACTCATAGTTCAGGGCTTTAAAAAAAAAAAGAGGCAGGCCCACTAATTCCAAAATAACCCAGTTTCCCATGCTTACAGTGTCTCTAATACTAGGAATGTCTTGTTAGTCCACATACTGTTGGTTGAGTGTTCATGTCTCCACACCCGGTCCTGCAGGTGACTATTATCGGATACACGCTTGGGATCCCGGACGTCATCATGGGCATTACTTTCCTGGCAGCAGGGACAAGCGTTCCAGACTGCATGGCCAGCTTAATTGTGGCAAGACAAGGTACGGATTATGCCCCAGCCCTCACAGTCATGCAGGCTGCTGCGTCCTCAGCCCTGCCTGACTTACAGTTGACCAAGCTGTGGCTCTTGTGACTGGCAGTTGTCAAGTCCTGCTATGGAGAAAAACTGTGACATCTAGAAAGCATCATTTATTCAATTCCATCCAGGGAGAGAAAGCTACCAAGATGAACTCCTCCAGACCTTTCTCTAGAAGCTTCTGCTAGGGTGGTTATATAAATTTGCTAGGGTGGTTATATAAATTTGCTAGGGTGGTTATACAAAAGTGTTCTGAGATAAGCAGTTAACGTGAGATTGAACAGAAGCCAAACCCAGACTTTATACAGCAAATGAGCTAATAACAAGAAACGTTCTGGTCCCAGAAAGGCAAAGCACGGGCATCCTATACATCCAACTCCCCCATTCTTCTTCTGACCTCTGGAACGTGTGTAACATTTTGGTTTGTTTGGTGGTTTTTGTTTTGGGTTTCGTACGTGGCATGGGCTGAGCAAGACGAGGAATGAGTGTGTGGGCTTTGCTGGTGGAACAAAAGATCTGTAGCAAGTGTGGGGTTTACTGACTTCTCCTTTTCTGCTAGCGAAGTAGCATCCCAGCGTGGACATCCAGATCTTCCTTGCAGCACAGAGTTTGAAAGTATAGGGATGGGGATAGGTGAATAATGGAGTGAAATCTCACAGAAGACAGGAGAAGAGAACGGTGCCCGAAGAGAAAGGCTGGCTTTGGGAAGAGGGACAGGACATTTTATTCCTCCAAAATAGAGCAAGTTTGATTGGTTGGTTAGTGAGTTGGGCCTGAGAAACCATGAGGGAAAGGAAGAGTGAGAGTATGTTTGCTGGTAGGCAGCGCCCTTACAGAGCATGGGGACAGTTAGGGACAGCAGCTGAGGGGAATGGAATTTAACTGGGTGGCCTTTGATGTGAGCATGTTCGTTCCCTAGGGGAGTCATACAAAGTGCCACAACTGAGCGCCTTGAAACAACAGGAGTTCATCATAGCACTGGCAGCTACAAGTCTGAAAGCTAGGCATCAGCAGGGCCATGGTCCCTTGAAGGCTCTAGGAGAGGACCCTTCCTTGCCCCTTCCTAGCTTCCACTGTTCACTGCAGTCCTTGGGTCTCCCTGGCTTGTAGCCGAAACACTCCAATCTCTGCCTCTGCCTTCATGCTGCATTCTTCCCTCTGTATGTCTGTCCAGACTTCCTCCTCCTCCTCTTCCTCCTCCTCCTCCTCCCCCTCCTCCTCCTCCCTCTCCTCCTTTCTTCTTCCTTCTTTCTTCTTCCTCTTCTTCCTTCCCCCACTCCTCCTACTTCCTCCCCCTCCTCCCCGTCCTTCTTCCTCCTCACGTTCCTCCCCCTCCTCTCCCTCCTCTTCTCCTCCTCCTCCTCCTTTTTTTTTTTTTTTTTTTTTTTGTGATGGAGTCACACTCTGTTGCCCAGGCTGGAGTACAGTGGCGCAATCGCAGCTCACTGCAGCCTCTGCCTTCCGGGTTCAAGTGGTGCTCCTGCCTCAGCCTCCCGAGTAACCACGACTACAGGCGTGCACCACCACACCCAGCTAATTTTTGTATTTTTAGTAGAGACGGGGTTATGCCATGTTGACCAGGCTGGTCTTGAACTCCTGGCCTCAAGTGATCTGCCTGCCTCAGCCTCCCAAAGGGCTGGGATTACAGGCGTGAGCCACTGTGCCTGGCCAACTTCCTCCTTATGAGGACACCAGTCATCAGATTAGAACCCACCCTAATTCAGTATGACCTTACCTTAATTTGAGTACATCTTCAAAGACCCTATTTCCAAATAAAGCCACAGTCACAGGTTCCAGATGGACATGAAGGGGGCAGGGTACTCAGCCCAGGGCAGTGAGTAGAGGGGAAGCTGGTGAGCACCACGGGCCCGGCCAATGTTCAGCGACATGAGCTTGGTGGATTCAGTCATGCCAGCTCCAGCGGTCACAGATGACAAGTTCATCCCTGGTCGTGGTCGGCTGGGTGGACACAGTGGGGGGTCACTGTGCAGCTCAGACGGTTGCGCCCGGAGTTCGGGCTGGGAGCGGTGTCAGGGTGCTGGACGTTTAAGGGCTTGCAGGAGTGTCCCGAGTGTCCCAAGAAGGTCAACAGAGGGTCTCTTTTAGGACCAAGGGAGAGACGGGGCTCTGAAGCAGGACACCATCTCAGAGTGGCCACAGTGAAATGTGCAAGTACAGAAACTGAGGAAGGGTAAGGCCAGGGGTGGGGTGTGCAGTTGACCTCAGGGTAACATTGATATCATTGACAGGGACTCCAACAGACATGGTTAAAAACAGCTTCCCGGCTGGGCATGTGGTTCATGCCTGTAATCCCAGCACTTTGGGAGGCTGAGGCGGGCAGATTACCTGAGGTCAGGAGTTCGAGACCAGCCTGACCAACATGGCAAAACCCCGTCTCTACTAAAAAAAAAAAAAAAAAAAAAAAAAAAATTAGCCAGGCTTGGTGGCCTGTGCATATAGTCCCAGCTACTCAGAGGCTAAGGCGAGAAAATCGCTTGAACTTGGGAGGTGGATGTTGCAGTGAGCTGAGATTGCGTCACTACACTCCAGCCTGGGTGACAAAGAGAGACGTCATTACAAATAAAAAGAAAGAGGAAAAAAAGAGGAGGATGAGAAGTAGAAGGAGAAAAAGTAAATAGGTTCCTGATAACGAAAGATGGAGGAACTCCTGTTCGGAGCCTGCTGCACAAAACAGGAGGCTGCGCAGCGTGTGCTCTAACGCAAAGGCACCATATCCTGGGCTCCCTCCAGGCCGCCAGCGCAAAGTGTGGTCCCAGCCCTGAGCATCAGCTTGACCTGGGAGCTTGTGAGAAATGCAGACTCCCAAGCCCTGCCCAGGCCCACTGAATCAGAATCTGCATTTTCACAAGACCCCCAGGTGACTCCTGAGCTCACTAAAGTTTGAGTCGCACTGTCCTAGAAAGTCCTCCAAGGCCCACACAGCTGCCGGCAGCCCCATTTGTGCAGAGCGGGAAATCCACTAAACCTGAGACCCGCTCCTCCCCACCTCTGCAAACTCACGCACCTTTCTACCCCCTGGACCTGCTGGCGTGCCTGCCTCTTCACCAGGTGCAGCTAGCTGGGCCACTGCAGTTGCTGGATGCTCCTATGTCTTACCAGGCGCTGGGAGACCAGAAGGCCAGTTTCCCAGAGACACCACCCCTAATAGGACTAAGCTGCTGAGATTTTGAAGTCACTCAGAACAGTGCTTGGGGAAGGCTGGAGGAGGAGTGTAAGAGTCAACAGATGACAGCAAAGAGCAAGAGAGGAAGAGATGACCGGCTACGTGACAGGCAGGCTGGCGGTCGGACAGAGATGGGCTGCCTGTCTGGGTGCCGATTTGAGTTGGCCACCATACGTCCCAGCTACCAAAGCAAGATTGTAGATCTAGGCATTTGTGTTTCAGGTTTGTTCATTCCAAAAACATGTATATGTGTGCCAGGTTAGGACAGTGGTGAGGAAATATGGCTAAACGGCCGGGTTAGGGCAGATTCCATCCAGTACGAGTCTTTCTTATAAAAGTTTGTTTTCTTAATTATATGCCTCTCCAGTTACTAGCTTCCTGATTGTGTGGCTAGCTGAATACTGGACAGCTGGACAGGAAGGGGAAGGACAAGGACATGGGCCCCAGCCTCTGATATGCGTCTGGTCTGGTTGGGGAAAGAGAGCTCACCCTTCAGAAACCACTAAGACATAAAATCCAATGTCCTATGATCCCAGCCAGGGTCATGGGTACTGTTACCTTCTTCCCCTCCTCCTCCTCCTCCCCCTCCCCCTCCTCCTCCCCCCCCCCCCTCCTCCCCCCCCCCCCCCCCCTCCTCCATATTTCTTCTTCTTCTTCTATTTTGTGTGTGTGTGTGTGTGTGTGTGTGTGTGTGTGTGTGTGTGTGTGATGGAGTCTCACTCTGTAACCCAGGCTGGAGTACAGTGGCGCAATCTCAGCTTGCTGCAGCCTCTGCCTCCTGGGTTCAAACAGTGCTCCTGCCTCAGCCTCCCGAGTAGCCAGGTCTATAGGCATGTGCCACCACACCCAGCTAATTTTTGTACTTTTAGTAGAGACTAAATTTTTTTAATTCAGTTGTACTTTTGTTGGCTAGGCTGGCCTCGAACTCCTGGCTTCAAGTGATCCATGATCCACCTGCCTCAGCCTCCGAAAGTGCTGGGATTACTGCCATGAGCCACTGCGCCCGGCTGACTTCCTCCTTCTTATAAGGACACCAGTTAACAGATTAGAACCCACCCAAATTGAGTATGACCTTACCTTAATTTGAGCACATCCTCAAAAAGCCTATTTCCAAATAAAGCCACAGTGACAGATTCCAGATGGGACATGAAGTAGGGACATGCCTGGGTCCCAAATATGCTTCAAGGCCTGTTATAAAGGATGCTGGACCAGGTGTCGTTGGGCCACCTGCAAACCATGCCCTTGGGCACATCCCAAGCCTCAGTTCCATCATCTGTGACATGAGGTGATGCCCCACACCGACGCCCAGCCCAGGGTAGCTGGGAGCATGAAGTGGGGGACATCCACCGGAAGTCCTCGGAGAACTTCAGCTGAAGAGCCTGGCAGGAGAGATCCTGAAGAGCCCATATGCGTCTGCGGGGCCGTCTTTCCCACAACCGGGTGCCATGAACAACCGAAGTGTATTGTCTCATGGTTCTGGGGGCCAGAAGCCTGAAGCAGAATCTGTTCTGGGCCGCTCTTGCTTCTGTGTCCTTGGCTGTCTTCATGTTTGCCCAGGTTCTCCCTGTGTGTCCAAATTTCTTCTTTTTATAAGGACACCAGTCATACTGGCCCACCCTCAAGAACTCATTTCAACCTGTTACCTCTATAAAGACCTTATCTCCAAATAAAGCCACATTCTTAGGTACTGAGGGTTAGAAATTCAACATCTGAATTTGAAGGGTCACTGTCAACCCATAGTAGTCCCCTTCAGGCTTCAGGAAGGGAGCGAATCTCAGGCCTCACGAAAAGCTTTTAGAAATGTAAGGTCCTTGAAGAAGGAATTCCTTTCCAAGGAATGGCGCTGACAGAGCAGTTGGGAGAAAGAATATAGGTTTCTGGTGACCCGTTCTTAATAAAAGAGATGTGTCATTGTCCCCTGCAGGTCTTGGGGACATGGCAGTCTCCAACACCATAGGAAGCAACGTGTTTGACATCCTGGTAGGACTTGGCGTACCATGGGGCCTGCAGACCATGGTTGTTAATTACGGATCAACGGTAAGTTCCTCTCGCCTTGAACAGATGTGTTTTACCGGAGAGGATAGTGGTGTTGGCCCAGTTCCAGCCAGAGGCTCTGGGAGATGCCCTCCTCTTCTCTGTGGCCCTCAGGCACCCGCTTTCCATGACAGCTTCCAGAGCATCTTAGGGATGTCAGCACTTCCACCCCTTATCTTAGCCCACTGGCGTGCCTGTCCCCGTCCAGGCCAACTCCTCAGATGAGCAGCGTCATGATTTGAATCCATATTTCCCTGACCCTTCGTGGCCATATGGTCACCCGTAAACACCTGTGTTTTCCTGATGAGGGAATGCACTGGCCGAGGCACGCTGGGATTTCAGGATGGATTGGCTCCCAGTAGTCAAGAGATTCAGGGCACGTGTGTTTGATTTTCCAGGTGAAGATCAACAGCCGGGGGCTGGTCTATTCGGTGGTCCTGTTGCTGGGCTCTGTCGCTCTCACCGTGAGTGTTTACAATTCCAACACAGATGCCTCATGCATACTTGATTTCATCTGATTCCGCCTCGTCACTTACGTGACTCTGAACACCCCTGTCACTTCTCTTGGTAGTGAAGGATAAAGGAAAGAAGATGTAGACTTTCACAGATTCACCTAAGTCCGGTTTCTGCCATGAGCATCAGCACCTCACTGTGCTTTCCCTGAGTACATAAGAAGTCCCCAGAGGAAGTGAACAGCATTTCCTTCCTGTGGCCTGGCCCAGTCCCTCTCTAGTGCCATCAGGAGAGAAATCTTCCCCTGCCCATCTGACCTAACAAATGGGAGGTGTGACATCCCTCAGGATGGCATGTCGGGATAATCGAGGCCTCCTTCCCCAACATGCCCAAGCCTGTGCCGAGCACTTGACTTTGGCATCACTTTATTCTCTCCTTACAACCACCCGATGAGGGAGGTGCTATTATCATTCCCATTGCAGAAGAAATCGGGGCTCAGGGGTTAACTTTCCCGGTGTCACAGAATTGGACAATGGCAAAGCTAGGATTTGAACCCAGGTTGGTCTGTTCTGATGGAACTCATAACTTTTGACCCCCAAGGCTCCAGTGAGGTTCCTGGGATCCAGCCCCAGGAAGCCTTGATTGAGGGACAAGGAGGAAGGCAGTGGAAGGAAGGACAGAAGGGTCAGGGAGGAATGTAGGATAATTCTGTGCTTTAACCCTCTACCCCAAACACACACACACACACACACACACACACACACACACACACGCAGAGAGAGAGAGAGAGAGAGAGAGAGAGAGAGAGAGAGCGCTCAAGCAGACATTTGCAAAGCCAGGGATCCATAGGAGGCTTGGAAATTGTGCTAAGGAAGTGGGGGAAAAAATCATGGTGCCACGCTCTGAAGCACAGGGGTCATACAGCTAAAGCCCCCGTTTGTCTCTGGAGAAGGCCTGGGCAAGGAGGACCACATGCCTATGACCAACCAGGAGGAAGTGACATGCCTGCCTGGGCCGGGTCGGTCCTATGAGGGCAGCTGCTGTGTGTCCCTGAGTCAATGCGGCTGGGCCAGAGACTCGCCCTTTCATGGGGCAAGTCTAAGCCCTCTCACTTATTCAGGTCAAACTGAGGATCTTCCTGCAGCATCCCCTATACTTGCCCACATTCTGCAGAATGTTCTAGGCTTCCTCACGTAGGTGTTGCTTTCCTGTAGAAATGCCTCTTGTATTTCTTTGCCCTGCAAGCCTAGCTCCCCCACTCTGTCCTCCCAGGTCCTCGGTATCCACCTAAACAAGTGGCGGCTGGACCGAAAGCTGGGCGTCTACGTGCTGGTTCTCTACGCCATCTTCTTGTGCTTCTCCATAATGATAGAGTTTAACGTCTTTACCTTCGTCAACTTGCCGATGTGCCGGGAAGACGATTAGCGCTGAGTCGCAGCCCCTGGGAGCTGATCTGGACACCCTGTGACACTGGCGTCCTCCTCTCCCCACCACCCCCACCACAGGTCTCTCCTGCATAGGCAGCCACCATCTGTTCTTTCATGCACTGGAAGGAAGAGCCATGTGGTCTTTGTCTGGTCACAGGCCAGGCTGCCGGGCATCCTCCTCCTCCTTGGAGTTCCGCCCCTGCAAGGCTGGATTCGGGGGCCATTATCTGAGCAGCTTCCAAGACCCCTGAGCTGCCAACCACAGAGATGTGTGGGCATCTCGTCTCTCCTGCACACATTAGTCAGAAGGACTTCTGCATGCAGTTTGTCTTTCTGTTCCGCAGGCAGCCTTGAAAATGAAGTCATTTGTGAGCAGGAGCTCTCATAGGGCAGGTGCAAAATAGGAATGTTGTTCTGAAGTGTCACCTCCGGCCCAGAGGTGGTTCCTTAGGCAGCAGGTGCTCCTGGGAGCCTCCAACTTCTGCTTGAAGCACCCACGGTTTGGAAGAGGCAAGACCTCAACCTGTTGGGGGTTTAGGGCCCATGATGGCAGACATTCTACCCCTTTTCCTGGAAAAACTGGAAGAATGAAAATAATCTTCTTCTGCAGAAGAGAGAAAATGAGTGATGAATATTCTTCCCACTTTAATTGATGCATTCAGTGAATAAGCAATGAAATATTAAAAAGGAAACATCATCTAGGTCATCATACTTGAAAACTTCCATTCCATATGAAAGGATCGTGATACCGACCAGAAAGGTCATGAGCATAGAGACACAGATCCTCTGTGCACCATCTTGCATTGGCGCTGAGATGCTTGGTTTGGGATAGAGAAAAAGGGGAGAGACGGACGTGGAAAGGTGCTAACTCAGAGACTGGAGATTATAGTTTACAGCTGTACTTTCCAGATCTTCTATGTGACAATGCACTGTCCATGTGTGTTTGTCATGTCTTTGTTAATGCTCTAGTTTCAAAAGCACCCTGTGGAAAGGCCCAGTTGTTTATTTGCCCAACAAATTTCATAGCCTGCTGAACTGGACTGAGAGTCCGAAGTGCTGGTTAGTGATGAGAAGAGACATTGCCTGCAATACAACAAATTGCTTTCTGGTTAGCTGAAGGCAAGCGTGAAAATCATAATTTAGAATATTTAGAGCTAAGCTTCTGGAATCATGTCATTTACATGTGAAAGGCCACAAATGGAAGGCTGACTCAAAACTACATAAAAAGATATAAAATAATTTTCCACCACTTCATAGCTCTCAAATATATATTTAAAAGATGTATGAATACAAACCAGGTATGGTTTCTAAAAAAAGAAAGCACAATTAATTTTATAGAGAGGTTTTTTATTTTTTTAATATTTCTATTGCAAAAGTCTATCCGATTTGATGCACTTTGAATATTGAGATATTTTGCACGGATGAATGTATGGGAACTACCCATGATGATGTAAGAGGAAAGAACATTTTTCGTGATTCACCAGACATCGCTTTCAACATAGTTATGAGTTTAAATCCAGTAGCTAATCCCTTCCTGAGACTCAAAGATGGTGACCCGGGTGGAAATTTCTGTGCTCTTTAGGGCCTCCTGAGTTTCAAAAGGAGGAAGTGTTCATGCTTGTGTCCCTGGCTTCCCTGTTGCGTGAGCCTGCCTCGGGCCCTCACCCCCACCCCCAGGCTTCTATTCGGGATTCACATCAGTATTTGTATCATAGCTACACCAAGTTCAGGTTTTTCTCTTTTTGTTTTTTACCTAAAAATTGGGCTCTGTGGTGGTCTTCCACTTGAGGGTGAGGGTGATTTTCCTAAGAAATCAGCAAAGCACGAAGGCAGGGACCCTGCAGGTTCACCAGTATAAGCTTTAGCTTCTGGGACTCCAGAGCCCTTGGGTCCACTCTGTGCCGTGAGTAGCTTAGTTCTCCTGTTTCCTCCCACCTCACAGGCTCAGCCAGGTTCCAAAGTGCTTCTGTCTCTGTTTTGATTCTCCAAACGGCCCTGTGATGTATGTGGGGATGATTCTCCCCATTTAACAGAACGTAGTGTCTTCGAGAGGTCAAGGGACTCTAGTTCAGTGGCCAGTCATAGCAGAAGGGAGGCCAAGCCCCAGCCCATCACCCCTCCCAGTCCAGCCTCTGAGTTGGCCACACTTGGGGAGTGAGTGTGGGTATGACCTCATCCTGCTGGTTGGTTCTTACTGTTTGAGTCAAAACCTCTTCAATATATCATTGACTCCTGGGTTCCTCAGGTCGTATCCTAATATCTGTCCCTATCCAATGCCTCTATTTTTTCTTGAAAAGAAGACCAAAAATTATTTTTAGCTATGACAAGGCACAGGCCACGTGGCCCCTGATGGCATCCCTGCTGGTTTTCGATTCTCTGAAGCCTGGTGTAGCTTTCAGAGCATACATATCCTAATTACCCTCCTCTTCCTCAGCAGAATCCATTTGAGATTATAAATGGATACTTTTGGTCTCTAAAGTTGCAGTTAGAAACTAAAATGATGTTTTTAATATGTGACATGCTCCTTTTGGCTAATTTTCTTTTGACTTTAATGTGCCAATGTAATTTCCTTTAAAGGATCTATGCATCTATTAAATCTAGAAAACTATATGTACACTGTAGGTGGAAAATTCTCTTTTTTAACTAAATATTTTTCCATCACAAGTTTAAAAAATTGCATGATGAATTAGGCCATCATTTTTAAATTACGCTTTCATCACTATGCAGGATTACTTTATTTTATTCCCAAAGCTAATTAGCATGGGGTAGTTACTCTGGTACGGAAATAGGCAATTTGAAAAAATGAATTTAGCTCTTCTCATTGAGGGCAGGAAAGAAGGAAAACAGAAACCATTGTACTCAGATGGAAAATGCCTATAGACACAGGAGCAAGTGGTTCCTGTGGACTTCTAGTTTGGAATTTGGCCTCACCAGGTCAAGCGTGGTTAAGGTGGAAGGTATCCAGTATCTTGAGAACCTGACCCTGGAGGAAGTCTCTGGGTCAGCTGTAGTGAGAGACTGGTGATTAAGGACACCATGAGCAGGACAGTCCTCACCTTACCCGCCCTATCCTTTCTGTTACCCACAGTCTGCTGGCCCTTGTGTCTCTTCCCCTTGTCACTGGTGTCTCCTCCTTATGCACAGAGCTGGGTGCTCTTATGAATTTTCTTGTTTTTATTTTTTGAGACAGCATCTCACTCTGTTGCCCAGACTGAAGTGCAGTGGTGCCATTTTGGCTCATTGCAAACCGCCTCTCAAGTTCCAGCGGTTCTCATGCCTCAGCCTCTCAAGTAGCTGGGATTATAGGCGCATGCCACCACATCCAGCTAATTTTTGTATTTTTTACTAAAAACGGGGGTTTCACCATGTTGGCCAGGCTGGTCTTGAACTCCTGACCTCAGGTGATCCACCCACTTCAGTTTCCCAAAGTGCTGGGATTATAGATGTAAGCCACCACACCCAGCCTGCCCTTGTGAATTTTCACCTGCTCATTATGCCTCACTTGTTAGGATTGTTTCTTGCTTTTGCCCTTGTGGGTCCCCTGCCTTGACAGACCCAAGCTGCTGATGAGGCATCAAGCTTCCCTGACCAGGTGGGGTGTGTGTATCACCCAAGGGCAGTCCTGCAGACCCTGACCAAAGCCCGTTCCTGGGCGTTCCGGGTCCAAGTTTCTTCCACCTGCTCTTCCCTGTTAACGGGAGTTTGTAAGCCTAATAGCATCGGTAGGAGCCCACATCCCTGACTCCCAGTGCAGACCAGGAATTCGGGAAGGGTGTGGGTGGTGTCGTTGCTGGATACCCTGCCTTCTGCCTGTCCTTTCTCCTCTCTGAATCCTGGGGCCCCTCCCCCTCCTTAAAGCTGGTGTGGACAGAGGGACAGGAGAGGTAGAGGAGAGGATCAGCGTTCATCCCCTGCTGGGAAAAAGCAAGAGCGAATCCCAAGCCAGCGGCTGAGGCTGCCTTCTGTGCCTTCCCTCTACGTGAGATGGATGAGTGGGGCTTAGGAAACTGGAACTCGGAAGGTTCTGTTGCCGTATTTTGAAACTTTCCCCCTGGGATTCAGCAGCTGAGAAGCAGAGTCCTTTCTGCCCAGGGTGAATGGGTCCTCGGGGGAGGGGTTGGTCTTTTGTCTCCCACCCCTGTCTTTCCTTCCCTTTCCTTCCCAGCCATGCTTCTCCCTGGCTGGAAAAAGGTGGCTGTGCTGTCCCTGTGATCACTCTCAGCAAATGCTTGTGGCTCAAATAAACAAAGAACTTACCTGTTAGGGTGAAAATCCTCAGGAGATTGTACCCAAATGCCATGCTTTAAATATTCATGGTCTCTCTAATGCCCTCCAGATGTGATTTCCATAGGGGACATCCTTCCCTGGGGGCAGTTAGCCGGCATACATGGGCACCTGAGGTGGTCCTCATCTTGGCAGCTTTGTTGCCACACCGTGCCCATAGAAACTTCTAGAAATTTCTGAAAATTCCCTGTGGGCAGATCTTGGGTGGCAGGAAGTCCATCAACCCCCACCCAATCCTGGGCCCGAAGCACCACCCTTGCCCTCTCTTTATGTGTGCACACCCAAAGGATTTCCTGGTCTCTGTAGCTCATCCTGTGAGCCCCTCAGGCATGAAGCCTCCCTGTGGGGCTTCTCCAAGCATGAAGAGGGGCCCTTCCTGTCCTTTGGGAAAATCTTCCCCACTGTGTCAGTTATATGGGAACAAGAGCAAGGGGGTCTTTCTCTAGGCCTGTCCCACAGGGCAGAGAACATAGGACTTTGCTGTTCACTTTGAGCCACAACCTTTGCCAGCCGGCTTGTGTGGGGGCCCCTTCACCTTGCTGCAAAGAGCTGTTCCCCAAAGAGCATATCCACAGGGGACAGGTTTTTTTGTTTTTGAGATGGAGTCTTGCTCTGTACCCAGGCTAGAATGTAGTGGCTCCATCACAGCTCACTGCAACCTCCCCCTCCTGGGTTCCAGTGATTCTCCTGTCTCAGCCTCCCGAGTAGCTGGGACTACAGATGCCCGCTACCGTGCTCGGCTAATTTTTGTATTTTTAATAGAGATGGGGTTTCACCATCTTGGCCAGGCTGGTCTTGAACTCCTGATCTCGTGATCCATCGGTCTTGGATTCCCAAAGAGCTTTGATTACAGGCGTGAGCCACTGTGCCCAGCCAGGGTACAGGTTTTAAAAAGGCTTTTGTTTTTTTTTGAGAGAGAAAGGGTCTCGCTTTGTTGCCCAGGCTGAAGTGCAGTGGTGCCATCTTGGTTCATTGTAACCTCTGCCTCCCGGGTTCAAGCGATTCTCCCACCTAAGCCTCCCAGGTAGCTGGGACTACAGGCACATGCCACCACACCTGGCTAATTTTTGCACTTTTAGTAGAGGAGTTTTACCATGTTGGTCAGGCTAGTTTCGAACTCCTGACCTCTAGTGATCCGCCTGCCTCGGCCTCCCAGAGTGCTGAGATTACAGGCATGAGCCACCGTGCCTGGCCAAAAAAGACATTTTGATTTAGATTGCTGTATTTGCTTGTTGATAAAGAAAACTAAATTGGGACACTAATTTTGTGCTCAGCTTTAGGCTGGGTAGCTAATGGGAGAATGTCCAGCCTGTCACTGTGCTCCCAACCCAAGGAAAGGGATACCCGCCCTGAGTCAGGAGAAGAGATACTTCCCTTCCATTCTGTAACCAGGGTGGCGCTGTCTTTTCAGGGAAGCGAGCTGAGAGGTTTTAGGGCTTTGATTATTTTATGGGGGTTTTAAAACTCCTAACTTTTCCATGACAAATGGCTCCCAGGTGCCATTGTCTCTGTTAAACCTTCAAACAAGGAGCACACACTGCCAGGGGCACGGGTTGTCTTTTCGTCTTTTGCCTGCATGTTTCTAAGGCTCTTTATCAGATCTCATGGTGTCAGTGTCCAGCTGTCCACGTTGTGAATCTTCCTCCTGCTTCTAACGGGGCTGACAACATACTCTCTTCTAGGCTAGGACGATGTCTGATGCTGGGATACCCTGGTACCGGGACTCGAGGGCACAGGCGGCATCTCTGAGAGCTGAAATCCACACTGTGCCTCTGGGAAAGTTGGGTCCTTGGCTGTGTGGCTTTTCCGTCCCTTGGATTTACAAGTCTGGGAATTGGCTGCTCCTTAGTTATAATCCCAGTGAATGCAGCCTAAGCCTCGCCTATTCCCACTGTTGCTAGAATACAAACAGTTGCTTTTTTTTTTTTTTTCTTTTTGAGAAAGGGTCTCATTCTGTTGCCCAGGCTGGAGCGCAGTGGCTTGATCACAGCTCACAAATCCTCAAACTCCTAGGCTCAAGTGATCCTCCTGCCTTTGCCCGCGAAGCGGCCGGGAATACAGGCACATGCCACCATACCCAGCTAATTTCTTTTTTTTTTTTTAGAGACAGGATCTTGCTGTGTTGCCCAGGTAGGTCTTGAACTCCTGGCCTCACGTGATCCTCCTGCCTTGACCTCCCAAAGTGCTGGGATTACAAGCGTGAGCCACTGCACCCAGCCCAAGCAGTTGCTTCTTATACAACATGTTTGTTGGGACTTGTCTGTGGACCAGGGCAATAAAATTCTTAATCCTGCAGAGAGTTGGAACCCTCATCACCCCATCACTGGAAAACAAATGTTTTGTGCTATCAAGAGAGGGAATGAGCAGCTTTTGGTTTCTAGATGCATGGTTTGGTGTGATCTGCCTTTGTGCCTAAAGGGAATGTCCGAAGCAACAGAGCCTTCTTTGCTGCCACTCCAGAATTCTCAACACAGAATTTCCCAAGTCCATTCGGGACAGACCCGCAGTCCTCTTTCAATGGAAAAAGAGAGGACTTTCCCCTCCTGAAAATGACTGGAGTGTGAAGAAGGAAGCTCTGTTTTTCCAAACAAGATGTTCTTGTGAGTTTTTTGGTTTTTTTTTTTTTTTTCTGGCCACTGGGCATCCCTGCCCTCACCTTTCATTCCTGCCCTGACCCCATGACCACACTGTCTGCTTCCTTGGGCTTCCTGCACGAGGCTTGGACCTGGGGGACCTGGAGCCCCTGCAGACAGAACTCTGGCTGAGCCACGGTGGCCAGCTCTTGGGGAGCCCAACAGTGGGGGTTGCTGGTCTGTGAGGCTGAGTCTCCATTTCAGAGCACACACTCCCTGGCAGGGCGCCTCTGCCTGTGTCTCCTGCCGAGCAGCCGCCAGCAGGGAGTAGTTGCTGGTGTCTGAGCACAAAGAGAGCTTTGATTACCTAGAGAGGAAAAAGGCTGTCAGCCAGATGCAGCCAGGTCTTTGGGTAGATGCAGGAGTTGCTAAGGAAGGGGCGGGGCCAGGAGAGGCCAGGCCGATCCAAGATGCCCAAGGGGATGCTGGACGCGGTTTCTAAGGGAGACCTGGGTCTTCCTGGGCCCCGTCCTGACCTACCAAGTAGCAGGTAGATGGAATGAGAGGACTCTTGTGTCCTGAAAGAACCTCCTTAAAAACAACCAAAACCAAGAACTTCTGGGGCTGTTCACACATCATTCGAGTCCCCCTAAGATCATTCTGGCGTACTGAGCTGCACGCCACCATCTTTGTTCATTCTCTCTCTAATGGGCAAAGCAGGAGCATCGAGCTGAAAAGTTGTAAATAACGAGTATGTTTATCCCGCTATTTATTTTTTCAATAACTGTGACCTCCTGCACTGTGAATGCTCTGTGATATGAGATTCTTAGTTTAATAAAACTGTCATTAAATTTGAATTGATATTATTGGTTACTGAACACTGGCATGAGTTTATTTTTATTGTAAAAAAGAAAAATCTACAGTAAATCTAAACTAAATCTAAGAAATCTAGCAGTCAGTATTGTAATGCAATATATCAAAATCTGTATACTGTCAATAAAATAAATGAGCACAAGTTGTCTTTCCCTAAATAGAGCTTCCATTCATGTTTTAATAGACATGCACATATTTGTATTTTTGAAAGAATTCTATACATTGGAATAACAGCCATTTGAAATCATTTCTATTTGCATATTAAGAAAAAAATAAACTTCAAAAAGGAGAAGGGGTCGGAGCTTTTTAATGACAATGGTTGGTAATAGATGGAAACAGAGTGGAATTCTCATCAGTTACCTTGGCTAGCATGAGTGAGTCCAGAATGATCCAGTCTTAGCTCATCAGCTTCCTAGGGTGGGACCTGTGCAGTCACATATGGCCAACACTGGAAGGACACAGGTTGGTTGTTACCACCTTAGACATTCTCCATGATTTTTTTAAAAGGGGCCCCACCTTTTCCTTTTGCAGCAGGCTCTGCAAATTACATAGCTGGGCCTGCTCCTCAGAAAGGTCTACGTCATCAGCTCTTATGTTATAGGAAATTGAGGTTTGGGAGTAGAGGTTTTGGCTAATTCCCTCATTCTGCAAAACATTCCTGAGTCCCAGCTGCCATGGGTGTCACCACACACTTTAACATACACACAAATCAGTTGGGTATCTTGTGAAAAAAGCAGGTTCTGGTTCAGCAGGAGTGGGATGAGGCCCAAGATGCTAGAGTTCTAGCAACTTCCCAGGTGATGCCCACGTAGCCTGTTGACATTGAGTGGTGAGACAGATCAGCCCGACTCACACCCGAGCCTGCTCACAGATGGCTTCTGATCAGTCTGCAGCAAGCCAAGTGCAGAAATCAAGAGAGAATCTAAACATTGATGGAAATGTGATGAGTAATTTTGTTGGAATCTGGCTTTGCATTGCATTTTTCCAGTAATTTCTTTGTATTCCATTACAAAAACATCAGTCCACAATAAATTAAAATTGTTTTAAAATATTGTTTGAATCTTGCTCGCAGATAGTTCAAGAAGTTCTACTTTAGATGAGAGTTGGCTGGAAACCCCTTTCATTTTAACTCATTCCAATTCATCTAAAAGACAGGAAGTCAATTACGAAGTAGTAAGGACCCTGTCTCGGTCATTCCAGTGGGTGGGCTTTGTGGGTTCTGCAGGCCTTGCACTCAAGGCTCTGGGCATCCCAGTGTCCCTCATGCTATCTGGCACTTCATGGCTTACAAAGCCAATGAAACAGAATGGCTGTTATCCCCGCTTTACAAAGGGGCCTCTAGGCTAGCAACTGTGAGAACCAGCCTGAGAAGCCACAGCCCCTTCCATTGCCCAGGGCTTCACGGAACAGACAAGGGACCAGGAGCTTGTTCCCTCAGCTGACTTCACAGCCACAGCTCAGTCTCTATCAGCTTGGTTTCTTTGGTTTTTGTTTTGGATTTTCTGTTTGTTTGTTTCAGAGACAGGGTCTTGCTATGCTGCCCAAGCTAGACTTGAACTCCTGGGCTCAAGGGATCCTCCTGTCTCAGCCTCCCAAGGACCTGGGACAACAGGCCTGGTCTTCCACACCGGGCTCTCTCAGCTTGTTTTTGATGTTTTCTAAAAGTTGCTCCGGGCAATTCCAAGTTCACATGGGTCCTGGTGCAGGTGGTCTGCTGGTCCTCTGGCTCCAGGAACAGCCTCTCCCAGGCTTCTGTCACCCGCATTTGCTAGCTGGTGTCCCCCGGAAGAGCAAAATAGTGGAGTAGCGGGGAGACATGGGAGTGGGTTCTGACCTCTCTCTGTCCCCACCAATGGACTCTCTTCCACGACTTAGTCTATACTCACTGCCTGTGAGGTCCAAACGTCCTGTCCTGGGCCTTGAAAGTCAGATCATGATAGCCCTGGGCTTTTGCTCTCGGTCATTCTGCAGATTTTAATACTGTAGATAGTATCCTTCGGAATAAACAAATTCTCTTCTGATTCTCCTCTGCTTTTTTTTTTTTTTTTTTGAGACAGATTCTTGCTCTGTCACTCAGACTGGAGTGCAGTGGCATGATCATAGCTCACTGCGGCCTTGACTTCCCAGGCTCCAGCGATCCTCCCATCTCAGCCTCTTGCGTAGTTGGCACTACAGGCGCATACCACCACGCCTCGCTAATTTTTGTATATTTTGTAGAGACGGGGTTTTGCCGTGTTGCCCAGGCTGGTCTCAAACTCCTGGGCTCAAGAGATCTTCCCGCCTCAGCCTCCCAAAGTGCCAGGATTACAGGCATGAACCACTGTGCCCAGCCTCCTTCTCTTCATCATTTCTCCATCTCCTCACCTGGCTTCTCCTCCACCTGCTCCTTATACAAAAGTGTTTCCCTGCATTCCAACCTGGAGCCTCGTTCTTCTGCCCAGTGGTTCTCCATCCTGGCTGTCCACTGGAGTCATCTCTGGACTTGAAAACAGACACAGAAACATTTGTTGACTTCCAGTTGCCTCAGTGGGCCATTTCAGACCTTTGGTAACCGTCCCATGTTTCCAACATCCTCACCCATGAATGTCTCTTCTCCCTCTTTATCCTGCATGACATTGTGCCTGTCCTCGTGCTTCTCCCTCTGTTTGAAACAGCTTCCCCACTCCTCTGTCCTCCAAGGAAAGCCCATACTTCCTTCAAGGCCTTCCCAGACCCCCAGGCCAGAATAAATCACCTGCTTCTGGTTTTTATTCTTTTGTTTCTAAGCTTGCTTCTATTTTTATTTGGTAATCATTCATTTGGAATGTTCTTGAACAAACTCAATCTGAAATATTCTCACCTGTGGCCCCCACCAAACATGGGTGCCAATCTGGGGATGTCTAAACTCATCTCCCAGACTGGCCTTTGCAACCCAGAAACGGCACAAAGTTACTTTTTCACTCATTGATTCATTCAACAAACATGTACTGAAGGCCTACGCAGTACCAAGTGCTGGCTGCAGAGATGAAGCTAAGTGTCCCCCAATTCTGGGAGGAGGTGAACTCAGGGGGCTGGAAGTGCCCAGAGAAGGGGCACCCAACCATCTCAGTCATCAAAGAAGACATGGGCACAAGCTGAGGCTTAAAGAATGAAGGGTGTCAAGGGTGATGAAGGGGAGTCGTGTACACAGTCATACGTTTAAATCACACCAAAGATTTTGTGATTTAAAAGAAGGCAATGAATAACCAGGAAAAAGTACAATATAGAGATAATGAAAGAATTCCAAGTAGCTCAAACTGGAAACCTCATGGGGGCTATGGTAGGCTGAGTAGTGTGCCCCAGAGATGTCCACATCCTAATCCTCAGAAGCTGTGACTATGTTTTTTTACATGGCAAAAAGGAATTTGCAGGTGTGATTAAGTGATGGAGGTTGAGATAGGGAGATAATTTTGGATTAGATGGATGGGCTCAAGGTAATCACACTGTGCTCGTAAAAGGTGGTCAGGAGGGTCAGAGAGAGGAGATGAGCTGATGGAAGCAGAGGTCAGAATAATATGGGGGCCATGAGCCAAGGAATGCAGGCAGCTTCTAGAAACCAGGAAAGGCAGGAAATGGATTCTCCCCAAGTCCAGAAGGAAAGCACCCCTGCTGACACCTTGATTGGGGAACCCATTTTTGAATTTTTGACCTTCCAAACTGTAAGATTATAAATGTGTGATGTTTTAAGCCACTAAATTTATGGTGATTGTTGGATCAGCCACAGGACACAGCACAGGGCCCAGGAGTGAGAACGGGAAGAAGACGGAGACGCAGGTAGGGGTGCGTCTGAGAGCCGGAGGACCTTGGGGCAGGCAGTGGGACGCCGCTGAAGGCGGCTTCCCAGAGCAGTGGCTGCTTTGGATTCCAGTTTCTGAAGAGCCACCCGATTCAGTGTAGAGAATGGCTGGGATGGGGGAATCGTGACAAGACCAGAATAACAGCCATCAACCACGAGCCAGAAGCCCAGAAATGAGGTGAGGCTCTTTGTGGAGAGGAGAGGTCACCTCAGGGCAGATGTTCAGTGTTTGCAGGGTGACTTGTGAGTGCATGTGGAGGTGCCGTCACCTCGGGTTTTGGGAACTGATTATTGGGAGAAGCGGGAGAGAGGAAGAGAGGAAACCTCCCAGCTCTCTGACAGGAGCAGGTTTGGGGCATGGGAGATGATGAGCTCCATTTGGAATTGTGGCAGCCAAATCCTCTGGGATTTGGGCTGCATGATTTGGCCTCTCAGAGACCCTCGTCCATCCTCTGCAAAACTAGGATGGAGAAACTCCTGCAAAAGGTTGTTGAGCCCATTATGTGAGGTCATGCATCCCTGTCGCCAGGCCTGGCGCTTCCAACTTAGCTAACACCTTTGCATGGCCACCATGATGCAGGCAGAATGCAGACACCATGCAACAAAGAGGAACTGCTCCCTCCAGCGCTTCCACTCTTGTTCCCTTGCTGCCTTCTCTCCAGAAGCTGGTCTCCCTGGGGCGAAGGAGGGCATGATCCGGACCTCTTAAAGTTTGAACACGGGGCTTGGGTGTGGAGGGAATTCTGGAGCCTGGTTAGTGCCACAAGCCTGGGTGCCTGGGAGGAAGGTTTCTCCTGCAATGTGGGAGACGGCCACTTACCTCGAAGCTTGGCCCTGGGGCTTGGGGATGGAAGAGGAGATGGAACAGGAGGCTTTCAAACTGCCTTCTCCAGGATTTCCGCTGTGGCAAGAAGAATGTGGGAGGAAAGCTGTGGGAAGCAAAGGGGGCCCAAAGCTCTTCCCAGGCTCCCCCTTGGGCCTCTGGAAGAAGCGCTGTGTGTGCTGGTCAAAGCCATCTGGGCTGGCCTGCAGAGTCCAAGGGAGGGCAGCATGGTCAGGCATGCAGGGAGCCAACTCCATGTGCAGGACACGGGGGACCTGTGGTGGGGCTGCTGACCTATAAGCAGGGGCCGACTTGGGCCTTCTGGGCCAGAGACCTGGATGTGGCAGAGGGGTCTGCAGGTCCCGTGAGTTGCTGGAGGCTGAGCTGCCACAGTGCAGTCCCTGGGCTGTGACCAAGCTGGGACTGAACTTCCTATGTCCCCAGAAACCCCTCAGGCTGGGGCAAACTAAAATAGTCACCCCAGGCCAGGTCCGGCTTCTCGGACATGTGACCCACGCAGCTGCACATAGCTTGTGCTTAGGGGGGGCCCACACTTAGCAGCTCCCTGCACCAGGCTTAGTGCTCTGCTGTTGCAATCTGTAATTCTTGAAATCTGTATTATTTTTTTCAGCAAGGAGGTGAGTGCTTGAATTTTGCACTGGGTCCCAGAACTTTCGTAGTACATGTTCCCATAGGCCAAGGTCACCTCTGAGGACCACACCCTGCATCTGCAGTGTCTGTCCACAAGACCCTTGGGAGGTGGGGACACTGAGTCTCCCTGTCTGGTCCTCAACATCACCTTGTCCAAGGCTTCACTAATGGCAGCTGAATTGAAGCCAAACTTCCCCAAACACACCTCTTGGCACCTCTGTCATGGGCAGGGCACCAGGCAGAAGGCACTGAAGAGCCCACCGAACTAGACATCTGTTCTCTTTTTTTTTTTTTTTTTTTTTTTGAGGTGGAGTCTCACTCTGTTGCCCAGGCTGGAGCGCAGTGGTGCAATCTTGGCTCACTGCAACCTCTTGCCTCCCGGGTTCAAGCAATTCTGCTGCCTCAGCCTCCTGAGTAGCTGAGATTACAGGCATGCACCACCACACCCAGCTAACTTTTGTATTTTTAGTAGAGACAGGGTTTCACTATGTTGGTCAGCCTGGTCTCGAACTCCCAACCTCATGATCCGCCAGCCTTGGCCTCCCAAAGTGCTGAGATTACAGGCATGAGCCACCTCACTCAGGCCTGTTCTACTCTTGTAAAAATCAATAAAGAAAAAAATAATAAATAAAGAGAAACTGACATGTGTCATGACCTTACAGACACTTTCCATATAACCCTCACAAGCAGCGGTGGGGTAGGTACACCTCTACCCATCTTCCAGAAGAGAAAACGGGCCCAGAGAAGGTAAGAAGAAACTTGCCTAAGGTCACACAGCCAGCAACAGTGGGGCTGAGACAGGAACCTGGGCTGTGTGGTTCCAAAGAAGCCGAAGCTTCCATCCCTCCCTGCTCCCACCCTCCGACCCCGGCACCCAGCCAACCTCAACAGCTCTTTAAGGAAGCGAGTCCCCATTTGAGAATGTTCTTACACCTGCAGTCCCAGAAGCCTCCTGCTGAGTGCACACCTGTCTGCAGACTCTTGCCTAAGATGACAGCAGAAGCCCAGGCTGGGACTGTGGCTGAGAAGACCAGCGTGGGATCAGATTTCCCCTCAAACGGACTGGCTTGTTGCCATACCATGATTTCAAATGAACCACCCTGGTTTATTACACTGAAGGACACTAGAGAACACCACATTTGATTTTCAGAGGAAGTGAATATCCCCAGAAGGGAGAAGTGAGACAGAAATAAATCATATCCTTACCCCCAAGTAGTTATGGAACGTCTTTTTTGCTCAGCAAACTATACAACGAAGCGTCAGATGCGTCCCGGTCCTTGAAGCAAAAGACGAGCAGGATTAGCAATGATTGGTAATTGCAGCACCTCTCAGTGGCGGGCACTTAAGCTTGCCTAGGCAGAACAGGCATACCTCGGAGGCATTGCAGGCTCGTTGGAGGTTCAGTTCCAGGCCACTTCAACAGAGGGAATATCACAATAAAGCAAGTCATCTGTATTTTTTTGGTTCCCCAGTACATATAAAAGTTGTATTTAGCTGGGCACGATGGCCTAAGCCTATAATCCCAGCACTTTGGGAGGGCGAGGCAGGTGGATTACCTGAGGTTGGGAGTTTGAGACCAGCCTGACCAACATGGAGAAACCCCATCTCTACTAAAAATACAATATTAGGTGTGGTGGTGCATGCCTGTCATCCCAGCTACTTGGGAGGCTGAGGCAGGAGAATTGTTTGAACTCAGGAGGCGGAGGTTGTAGTGAGCTGAGATCACGCCACTGTACTCCAGCCTGGGCAACAAGAGCAAAACTCCCTCTCAAGAAAAAAAGTTATACTATATTGTCATCTATTAAGTGTGCAACAGCTTTATATCTACTATAAAAAAAAACCAATGTGGCTACCTTAATTAAAATATGCTGTATTGCTAAAATGTGCTGATGATCATCTGAGCCTTTTTGATAGTGGAGGGCCTTGCCTTGATGTTGATGGCTGCTGACAGATCAGGGTGGTGGTTGCTAAAGTTCAGAATGGCTATGGTGATTTCCTAAAATGAGAGAATAAACTTTGCTGCATCGAAGGACTCTTCCTTTGGTGAAAGATTTCTCTGTAGCATGCAATGCTGCTTGATAGCATTTTACCCACTGTAGAACTTGCATCATAATTGGAGTCCATTCTCTCAAACCCAGCTGCTGTTTTATCAACTAAGTTTATGGAATATTCTAAATCTTTTGTTGTCATTCAACAATGTTCACAGTGTCTTCACCAGGAGCAGATTCTATCTCAAGAAACCACTTTCTTTGCTCACCCATAAGAAGCAACTCCTCATCCATTCGTTTTATGAGGTTGCAGCAATTCGGTCACATCCTCAGGATGCCCATGCAATTCTAGTTCTCTTTCTGTTCACACCACATCTGCGATGACTTCCTCCACTGTAGTCCTGAACCCCTCAAAGTCAACTGTGAGGGTTGGAATCAATTTCTCTCACATTCCTGTTAGTATTGATAGTTTGACCTTCTCCCATGAATCACAAGTGTTCTTAGTGGCATCTAGAATGGTGAATCCTTTCCAGAAGATTTTCAATTTGCTCTGCCCAGATCCATCAGAGGAATCAATATATGTGGCAGCAATAGCTTTAGGAAATGTATTTCATAAATTATAAGATTTGAAAGTCTAAATTACTCCTTGGTCCATGGACCACAGAGTGAATGTTGGTGTTAGCAGACATGAAAACAACGTTAATCTCCTTGTACATCTTCATCAGAGCTCATAGGTGATCAGGTGCATTGTCAATGAGCAGTAATATTTTGAGAAGAATCTCTTTTCTCCGCAGTAGTTCTTAACAGTGGGCTTAAAGTGTTCAGTAAATCAGATGGGCGGTTTACTGTAAACCAGTAAACAGATGTGCTGTTATTCAAGCCTTGTTATTTCATTTCTAGAAATAATGAAATGTTATTTCATTTATAGGCAGAATTGATTTAGTGTAGGGAGCCAGAGTAGCCCACCCCCTCTGAGGGGATCAGCAACAAGGCTGCTGTGAACTTTGGGTGAACTCCAGAGAAATGAAACCATAATAAGAGGATGTGTATATCTCAGAGAAGAGCAGAAGGATGGAGAGAGATAACCAGCTTTTGCTGACCTTGCTGTAAGATAGTTGTTAGCTGAAGTATGTTAACTGAAGTATGAGAATTATAACCACCGGCTGTTCTAAGTAACTGCACCCTCCCTCTGCTGTGTGCCCTATGAACATATCAAGTACTCCAAGACAGGTTGGGTCTGGAGAAACTGACATCCTCATTTTCCTGGACCATCTGGCCCCGCTTTCTCTATGTTAGGCTTGTCTTTGTGTTTTTCTTTATCCCCCACCATTCCCTCTTAGGTCTTTGAAAGCTTGTGCAGCGTGGGATGCAGCATGTGCCAGAATTTAGCATAATTCTTAAGAGCCTGAGGATTTTCAAAATGGTAAATGAGAATTGCCTTCAACTTAAATTCACCACTTGCATTAGCCCTTAGCAAGAGAATCAGCCTGTCCTCTGAAGTTTTGAAACCAGGCATTGACTTCTCCTCTCTAGCTATGAAAGACTTAGATGGCATCTTCTTCTACTAGAAAGTGTTGTGTTTCAACTGAAAATCTGTTGTTTAGCATAGCCACCTTCCTCAGTGATCTTAGCTAGATCTTCTGGATAACTTGCTGCAACTTCCATATCAGCACATGCTACTTCACCTTGTACTTTATTTTTTATTTTTATTTTTTAAATACCCCTTAATGATCTGCACACCTTGGGCTTTTATGTTACAGAGATGACTTCTTTCCTTATACCTCATGAACTAACCCCTGCTAGCTTCAAACCTCTCTTCTGCAGCTTTCTCATCTCTCTCAGGCTTCAGAGAATTGAAGAGAGTTAAGACCTTGCTCTGGACTAGGTTTTGGCTGAAGGGATGTCATGGCTGGTTTGATCTTCTGTCCAGGCCACTCAAACATTCTCCAGCTCAACATTAAGGCTGTTTTGCTTTCTTATCATTCGTGTGTTCCCTGAAGTAGCACTTTAATTTCCTTCAAGAACTTTTCCTTTGCATTCACAACTGGACTAACCATTTGGTCAAAGAGGCCTAACTTTTGACCTGTCTTGGCTTTCAACATGCCTTTCTCACTAAGCTTAATCATTTCTAGCTTTTGATGCAAAGTAAGGGAGAGATGTGTGACCCTTCCTTTCCCTTGAACAGCTGCAGGCTTCCATTGCAAGAGAGAGACCACTGCAGGGTTATTAACTGGCCTAATTTCAATATTATTGTGTCTCAGGGAATAGGGAGGTCTGAGGAGAGAGTAACGGAGGAGTCTGGTTGGTGGACCAGTCAGAACACCACATTTATTAAGTTCACTGCCTTAAATGTGTGCAGTTCATGGCACCCCAAATACAATTACAACAGAAACATCAAAGATCACGGATTAGAGATTACCATAACAGATATGGTAATGGTGACAAAGATTTTAACATTGTGAGAATTACCAGCATGTGACACAGAGACATGAAGTGAGCACATGCTTTTGGAAAAGTGGCTCTGACTTGACACAGGGTTGCCACAAAACTTCAACCTATAGAAAATGCAGTATCCGCCAAGTATTGTAAAATGCACAGTAAATCAAGGTAGGCCTGTGGTTCTTTCCCTCATCACTATCTTGAGAGGTAAGAGGGGTCTTGCTTCTAGACCCTTCTGTATACCATCTCCTCCCACTAGGATGCCCTTCCCTAATTTCTACCTGTTGAAATCCTATTCCAGAAAACTCCAAAGAAAAGTGGTTTAAACAGGATAGGGCTCTATTTCTCCCTCTTGTAGAAGATGAGGATGCTCAGAATAGGGCTGGTATGGCACTCCATGGTGCCAGAGACCCAGACTCCTGTATTGTTGCTCTGCATTTCTTAGCATGTAGCCTCTGCCTCATAGCCCAGAACAGCTGCCTGACCTCATCTTGACTGCAACCTCATGAGAGAGCCTGAGCCAGACCAACCAGTTGAACTGCACCTGAGTTCTTGACCCACAGAAACCAGGTAAGATTTTTAAAATGCTCATTGTTATTTAAAACTGTTAAGTTAGGGGGTAATTTCTTATGCATCAAGGTGTAACTAATACTGTGTACACAGGTTTTTCCCCATTTATTCAGTATTCTGAGCCTCCATCCAAGGCATATGTAAATTAATCAGACATGGTTAATGATTACCTTTCATAACACAAGTTTCATAACACAAGAAATCACATCTGTGTTCTTGCCCTTGGTGTCCTCCCCTATCCTTGGTGCACAGTAGGAGTGCAGTGCTTGGCATATAGTAGGAGCTCTGCTTCCCAGAAGAAAGCCCCAGCCTCCTGGCTTGCCTTCTGGTAGATGAGCCAACTTAAAGATGATGAGTTGCTAATGATTAATCATCTGGCCTCTGGTCAAAAATGTGACTTTCAGGCTGGGTGCAGTGGTTCACACCTGTAATCCCAGCACTTTGGGAGACCAAGGTGGGCAGATCGCTTGAGGGCAGGAATTCAAGACCGGTTTCTCCAAGGAGAAACCCCATCTCTACTAAAAATACAGAAATTACTCAGGCGTGCTGCCATATGCCTGTAATTCCAGCTTCTGGGGAGTGGGGTGGGGGGGGTGCTGAGGCATGAGAATTGCTTGAATCTGGGAGTCAAAGGTTGCAGTGAGCTGAGACTGAGACAGGGCACTCTAACCTGGACGACAGAGGGAGACACTGTCTCAAAAAAAAAAAGGTGACTTTGTTTTCCAGAGGTCACTGTTTCAAAGTCCATTTTCATTCTCTCCTTGTAAGCGCTGCCAGGGAGAGGAACATGGTAACCAAGCAAGAGAAGGTTTTCCCGAGCCGGCTGCCTTCCCACCGCCGGGACATGGTAACCAAGCAAGGGAAGGTTTTCCCGAGCCAGCTGCCTTCCCACTGCCCACAGCCGGTGCTTGAAGGGCTGAGGCCTTCAAGGCCCACTCAATGGCCACCTCCTCCCTCCTTCAGGCCTCCCTGACTGTCCTTCACAGAATGGGAGGAAGCAAAGAAACCCATGAAATATGACTCCCTTATGCCAAACATTTATGAACCATACTATCAGAGCAACTTAAATTATCTCTATAACTCGTGGCCTTGTTTCTTTAAATAATAAAATATGTAATACTCTTTACTATAAATTCCACGTAGCCAACTGTTTTTCACAGAACGCTTTCACTGATTTTTGCCAGACTCTTGTATCTCTAACCAACCTATGGTTGCAATTGATGAGCAGCATGAATGTTGTAAATGAAGACATTTTTGTTGATACTAATTGGATTCAACCGAAGTGAAACAATGAAGACGTAAGTCAGAACTTCACTCATTCATCAACAACGCGAATGACTTCACTGCAGAATAAGACAGTAGGTTTTGAAAACTGGAAGGAAATGTTCTTAGTTTTTTATGCTTTTCACAACATAATGGCTAAAGACATGACATACTTTTAAAACCAGCCTCTTTGAAGTATAATTGACACATGGTAATTGTTCAAGTTTAAAGTGTACAATCTGCTAAGTCTGGATCTAAGTACAGACCCATAAAACCACCACCATGATCAAGATAATGAACATATCAGTCAGCGCGAAAAGTTTCCCCATGCACAGTGGCCTTGATTTTTTTTTTTTAAATAATTTCTGCGTGAATGCAGGGGGCAATGTTCTATTCTAATGCCAATATCCATTTATTTCTTCCTTCCCAATAGAATCTTAATTTTGATCAGGTTTCAACTCCTCTGCAGTATGATCTGAGAAGGTTACTCCTACCCCAGGACCAGGCATAGATCCTAATTAACCTAAGCCACTCAGTGCATGACAATTCTCTCAGTGACTATGGCAGGGATGTGACCTGCGTTGACCAATCACACTATGTGGAATTTTATTCCATGCTTAGGAGAGAGGCCTTTCCTGATTTTCTATAGGATGGACCCAGGGAACATGATCCCCGTTGTCACTGAAAATTATCTTGGAACCATAGGAGAACTGGCCTTAGGATGAAGTCAACACTGAAGAGATCAGAATAGAAAGAAGGACTAAATCAATCACTGAGTGATTGATGGCAACATTAAGTCTCTGATGGTTTTGCACCTGGAGCCTGCCTATAGCAGGCAGCTGTATAGACAGCTTCTATGGGGGCCGCCAATTATTCCTGCCTCCCAGTCTTCAGGCCGTTGATAAAGCCCCTTCCCTTGAGTGTGGGCAACACCTGTGACTTGCTCCTAATCAATAGAACTGGGATGTCATGTCCGTGATAAGGTTATATAGCCTGAGACTTGCATGTTGCACTCTCTTTTTTGCCTTCTCATGAATCAAGTGGTCACACAGAGATTTCCACATAGCAAGAAGGTGAGAGTGGCCTCAAGACAATAGCTGGCAAGGAAGTGAGGCCCTCAGTCCAGCAGCCCTTAAGGAACTGAATCCTTCCAACAGCCGTGTGAGTTTGGAAGCAGGTCATTCCACAGCTGAGCATTTAGAAGAGACCCCAGCCCTTGCCAGCAACTTGATTGCAGTCCTGTGAGACAGCCTGAAGCAGTGGCACACATCAACATGTGCCAAGTCTCCTAACTTACAGAGACTTGTGAGATAATAAATGTGTGTTAAGGCATAAAAGTTGTGGGTGCCATGGTTCACGCCTGTAATCCTAGCACTTTTGGAGGCCAAGGCAAGAGGATTACTTGAGTCAGGAGTTAGAGAGCAGCCTGGCCAACATGGCGAAACTCCATCTCTACTTAGAAAATACTGTACAAACCATTAGCTGGGTGTGGTGGCACACGCCTGTAGTCCTAGATACTTGGGAGGCCAAGGCAGGAGAATCGCTTGGACTCAGGAGGTGGAGGTTGCAGTGAGCCAAGATCGCACCACTGCACTTTAACCTAGGCAACAGAGTGAGATTCTGTCTCAAAAAAAAGTGTGTTATTGTAAGCTGCGCTAGTTGGGGTTAATCTGTTACACAGCAATAGATAATGAATACACTGCCCTATCTCTAGGCTTTAAGTTAAATGAGGTAATCCATTTCCTATGTACTCAATCCACTTAGAGTTAGGGTTTTCTGTCACTGAACACCCAAGAGCATCTTCCTATGGCATATTTCATCCCACTAGCATCTAAGCTGCTCAAGGACAGGACTTCATGACCTCCCAATGCCTCAGTGGTGTCTGTAACTTTGTAGACTGTATGAATTAAGAACATTCTTGGCCCTGATTTTAGCTCCCTTCTGACATCACAATCTGGCAACAATCAGAATAAGAATGAAACAAAACTCAGAAATGGAGAGGCCTTTGTCTTTGGTTACAAGTCATTTTTATTTAGCCAGCAAGAGTTTATTACTGTTTACAGAGCCCTCTACTTGATACTGGAGGGAAGTGAGAAAATGCTAAAAGGAAGATGTATTCCCTGCTCCCAAGGAGCTTGCACCCACGCTAAGGACAATTGAAGTATGAGAACCCTACAGTGTCTAGCAATGTGTAACACGTGCAGGTAAACAGGGCGCTTCAGTTGGGAGCAGACAGGCTTCTCGGGCAGATCCTGGAGTCAGATGAGCAAATGCAGCTGGTTGTCTGGGCAGGGAGAGAAGTTCCCTGAGAAAGAACTTGGAAGCCTCTGCCCCCAGTGATGGGTGGGGCTAGCCAAGGAGAAATGGGATGCCAGGACACCAGGCAAGAAGCTTCCCCAGTAACACAGTTTGGGGGCTGCTTAGAAAGCTTTTTGTCTCCTCAGCAACTTAGTGCCCTCTCTCTCTGAGTTTGCTCACCCCTTACAGATAAGATGGGTCCATGAGATTACCCCTCCTGAGAATCGGGAATGTGACATGCTGGTTAGTTTCTATGTAGCTGTGATGGAGATATGTATTCTTGGGGTTGCAGGATAGTCTCCCAGCAGAGGAGGGAAAGAGGACCGGGACCTGCAGAGCGGGGACCATGAGGCAGAATCTCAGACAGCCATGCTGAAGGAGGTCTGTATGGTCCCATGGGAGTCACCCCCAGCATGGGTCACCTCCCTTCCAGACCTGGGGGAATCCCTGACCACCCATGGGGATCACAAGACACATCTACGCCTGTGTCAGATTCACCTTCCTGCCACACACAGTCTCAGAACAGGCAGAGGTAAGAGATCTGGGCAGATGCCAGGCCAGCCCCCATGGGGTTACCTGGTTCTCAGAAGTGCTTCCTTAGCCAGTACAATGTTTAGAAATTGGGGCCAGGCACGGTGGCGTGATGGCTCATGTCTGTAATCCCAGCACTTTGGGAGGCAGGGGTGGGTGGATCACCTGAGGTCGGGAGTTCGAGACCACCTGGCCAACATAATGTAACCCCCTCTCTACTAAAAATACAAAAATTAGCTGGGCATGGTGGCAGGTGCCTGTAATTCCAGCTACTTGGGAGGCTGAGGTAGGAGAATCACTTGAACCCGGGAGGCGGAGTTTGCAGTGAGCTGAGGTGGTGCCACTGTACTCCAGCCTGAGCATCAGAGTAAAACTCCATCTCAAAAAAAAAATAAAAAAAGTTTAGAAATCAGAAACTTTCCTATTAAAAAATCCAGATTATCAGCATGTTTAAAATCGTAAGGGCTTGTGTGCTCAGGCCCTCCTTCCTGTTGCACAGCTGTTGGTGAGAACAGAGAAGAGGCTGTCCCTTTTGCCAGAGCCTAGTTCCCAGCTGATCCCAACCCTACCCCATTGGTGCAATTTTGTTCCCATCTGGCCCTGAAGACGCTAATTGATTCTGCAATAACAGACCTTGTCTCTGTCTGTCTCTTTTAAAGATTTCTCCAAATCTTTGAAATGGAGGGAATGGACATGTGGAACCTCATTGGGAGCTAGAAGAAGATGGAACCCCGGCAAGATGAGCTGCTTTCTGATAATCTACATTTGCAAAACAAAATATCCCCAACAGCAACCATTTTATTGGTCAGAAATTCAGAGTACAAGGACTTGGGAACGAAAAGAGTACCCAGGAAGAGAGCGGAGGGCAAGTTTAGCCAAGGTGCACCATGGGCCACAACCAAAAGGGGCCGCCCAGATTCCTGGAATCCTGACAGTCTCCTCTATGGTCATCTGTCAGCCACAGGGTCATGGTGGGGCCCTTTCTGGTGTCCACCTGAGGAACTCTGGCTTCTCAGAGCAGGTGAGCCTTGGGGCTAGGCCCATGGAAGCCAGGCTTTGAGAGACTTGTCCTGTGCTTCTCAGCAGTGGCCCAAAAAGCGAAAGAAACCTTTCAGATCAGCCTGGGAAGGGCTGAGGGACTGTTCTAGGTGCAGTAGTTACATAAGACCACTTCCCTGGGGCCCAGGGAGGCCTGGGAGTGACCCACAGACTTGTTTTAGAAACAACTAAGGAATCAAAATGGGGTCCTGGAGGCAGGGGCCTTCTTGTCCATCTCATTTGTACTCACTGTGTTTATAGATGAGCCTTTGGGGGAAGACTTGTTCGAGGCCACCCAGCCAGGAGGTGCTGGGGTTGGAGTTGAACATGGGTCTGTCCTCAAAGCCCAAGTTTTCAAATAGGGCTTTGAAACCCTTGGAAACGTGTTACAGCCCTGTTGAGGGAGATGGTGGAGAAGATGACTCACTCCCATCCAGGGAGGAAACAGCTTAGCCTCTCTGGAGGAGAGGAAAAATCAGTGGGGGATGGTTATGACCTAACTAGGGGAACCTGTAGGAATCTGGGCAGAGGGGGAGGGGTGTGAGATGGAGCAGTCAGGGTGGCCTTCTGGAGGCTGTACTTTTTCCCCCTTTAAAAAAACTTAACAGCTTTGATGAGGTATAATTCATATACTGTACAATTCACCCACTTACAGCATACAGTTCAATGGTTTTTACTGTAGCCAGAGTTGTGCAACCATCACTACAATCAATTTTAGAGCATTTTCATCACCCCAAAAAGAAACCCCGTAACTCTTAGCAGTCATTCCTCATTTTCTTCTCTTCCCTCAGACTCTGACAACCACCAGTGTACTTTCTGTCTCTGGACTTGCCTATACTGGACATTTCATATAAGGGGAATGTGCCTTGTGACTAGCTTCTTTCACTGAGCATAATGTTTTTGAGGTTTGTGCACGGTGTAGCATGTGTCAGTATTTCATTCCTTTTCATGGCCTAATAATATTCCACTGTATGGATATACCACATTGTGTTTATCTGTTTCTCAACTGACCACATTAGATTGTTTCCACCTTTTGGCTATTATGAACAATACTACTACGAACACTCGTGTAAGTTTTTGAGTGAACATATTTTCATTTCTCTTGGCTATATAACTAGGAATGCAATTACTGGGTCATATGCTTAATTTGATGTTTAACTTTTTGAGGAACTGCCAGACTCTTTCCCAAAGTGGCTGCACCATTTTACATCCCATGGGGAAGGCTGAACTTTTCATGTATGCTTAGATGTGGATTCTTTTTCTAACTTCCGGCAGGCTGAATTGGTGGAAACCAGGAAACACGGGGGAGGAGGGTGTGAGGAGAGAGCCTCAGGGCAGAGAAGCCTGGGGATCCCTTCGCCAGAGCCCTGGGCTGAGTCCTGGTCTGGTCCCCACTTGCTGTGTGGCCTTGAGCAAATCTCCTCCACTCCATAGCCCTCAGTTTCCTTGTCTCTAAAATGAAGGCATTGGACCTAGACGATTTTGCCCCTGGGGGACACTTATGATGGATAAAGACTGGACTCAGGAGGCATTTTTGAGCACCCAGGCACTTAGAAGAGAGGCTTCCTGGCCCCATCTACGGTTGCCTTTGTGTATGCTGCCCTGCGTTCTCCAGCTGCAGTAGCTGGCACAGATGAATTAGATGCCAGGCTTGATGGATGAACAGTCCGCCTTGCTGAGGAGTGATCTCCTTGTTACAGGAAGCATCCAAGAGGGGGCGGCGTGGACATCTGTCAGGAATGTGGAGGAGGCGCCCTGGCTCTGGTCTGAGGCTGCCTTTGAACGATTTCGAGGCTCCCTGGGACAAGGCCTTGGCTCCGTGTGGGACGAACTCCGAACTTCTCGCCAGCTCTTGGCCTCCCCACCTGCCGGCCCGCGGTCGGCGTCTTCCTTCCCCCGCGTCCCCACGCCAAGTGGAAGACTTTTCTCTAAGTTTCCCTCTCCGAAGCCCGGCTGGCCGCCTGCGCTCCAGCCCCAGCCCGCGGAGGCGGCACCCCGAGGTCGGGCGCCCGCGCGGCGCCTCGGCCCCGGCAACCCCCGCCCCCAGGCCCGGCCCCGGGGGCGCGGCCGCCCGGGCTTCCGTGTGCCCCAGGGGGCTCCGGGCCGCGAGCCTCTGCCGAATGGCTTTTGACAAAAAACCCTTGACCACCAAGGCCAGCCTCTTCCTGAAAGCCCCGCTCGCTCCGATACAGGAAGTAGAAGGGAGCGAGCGCCCTAGAGCGCGGCGGCTGCGGCCCGGGCCCTTCCCGAGGGCCAGCGCCACGGACATGCGGGCGCCCGGGACTCCGCGTTCCGCAGCGCCGGGCGCCTGAGCTCCTCCGTTCCCCGTCCCGGAGCTGCCGGCTGCATGATGCGACGCGCCGGGGCGCCCGCGCGCGGGGACCCCAAGGGGTAAGTCCGGGCGGCTGCCCCCTCCTCCCTCTCTGTCCCCACAGTCCCGTCCTGGCCTCTCCACTAACTCCATTTCTTGTCCCCGAGAGTCCTCCGGGCGCGGGACCTCGGGGGTGTCGGGCTGAGACGGGATCCTCACCCCGAGGCCAGACCCCGGTTCTGCGGGGCAGGGGGCGGCCCTGGTGACTCCGCTGGACCCGACGACTTGACTAAACTTCTAAGGCCAGGCGTTTCCCTGGGAACCCAGTGCACCCTTAAGCTGCTGGCGGGCGGGTTGCAAGGGAGTGCGCCTCTACCTGTCAGAGCCAGGGCTGTCCGCGTGTACGCGGCCCCCTCTCCGGCTCCTGCCCCGCCTGAACTTTGCAAACTAAACGCGCGGTCCCGACCCCGCCAGCCTGCTGCACCCGCCGCTGCGCGAGTCCCAGCGCGCGCCCTCAAGCTCTGGGGCCCCGCCGGACGTGGGGTCCGAGACCTGGACCCCTGCAGATTTGGGTGCCCGCGGCCCAACAGCTGACCGGCCCTCCTGGACCGAGTGTCCACTGGGACCTTTTCTCCCGCCCCTCTGTCTTGGCCGTAGACGGCGACCTTCGGACCGGCCCTGGCCGAGCCTGGTGCTTGGATAGGATCCAGGGCGCACCGGCTGCGCGCGGGCTGTGGGATCCCAGGGGAGAAGGCACAGCGTGGAATGCGTGACGCCGAACGGTTTGGGAACTGACTTGGAGAGGAGTCCCTGGTGACTAAGTCCCCGCTCCGCCTCCGCCGCCTGGTCGCCCCTGGCCCCATCCCGCTAGCTCCGGCATTGCTCGGGGCTGGGCTCTGGGAGAAGGTCCTCTCGCTCCGCCGAGCTCAGAGGGCGCCCTGGGAAGCTTCAGGTGTTGTGGAGACGCCAGGTCGGAGGCGGATTCCCAGGGAAAGCCTATCAGAACCTTTCTGAGTGCCCAGGAGCGCATCTGGGGAGGCCATTCCCAGCTTTTTGGTTTAAAAGTCCCGGGCCTACTTCCCTGACGGACGCCCTGCCGCTCCCTGGCCTGGGGTGTGACCTCATCTCCCAGGCCATCAGTTCTCTGCTCTGTGAAACGGGAGAGTTGGGCCGATCTTGTGCAGTCCTGAGCTGGCGGGCCGCTGGAGGTGACTGACCCCCACTCAGCTGGGAGGGTCTGGGAGGGGGCCTTAAGCTCATCTACATCTGAACATCTCCGTTCTTCTCCCTCCCTTTTGCCAGCCCGGAAATTTTGCATGCTGGTTTCTTTCTCTTGAAAGCAACCTCTGCAAAGACAAATGCCATGCGGTGGGAGGAACTGAGAATTCCTTGGGGAAGAGCCCCCCATCCCCACGCCCACTTGCAAGTATCTGCTACACCCAAGACTGCAGGGTGGAGCCAGAGAGGAGTTTCTCAGGGAGGAAGGGGAGGTGAGGGGCCAGGGCCCTGACCTTGCCAACTTCTCATTTTCCCCAGGGATAACCTAGGCTGGCCACTTCCTCTTGCCTTTCTTGGTTCATTACTGGGTCAGTTATTTAAACTCTCTGTATGTCAGCTCACTTACCAATAAAATGATGATAAATAATAGTAACTACCCTTTAGAGTTGCTTTGAGGACTAAATGCACAGAAAGAGTTGAACACATTCACCTGCAGAGTAAACCCTTAATCATAATTGTCACCATTATTATCATTTGTTGGGTATGATTCCTCCATTTGTCAACTGCGTAACCTTAGACAAGTGACCCAGCCCCTGCCTCCCCTGTAAAATGGGGGTACTAGCCATACACACCACATAGAATTGTTTGGTGGATTGGCTGAGTTCAAAGCTAAGCAGCAGCCCCCAAGCAGCTTAGGGGAAATGCATCAGTTCAGGCCTGCTTAGAACTGTGCTCGGTACATTCTAGAGCTATGTGAATATTGGTTTGTTGCTAAAAAACATGGCTTTGTTTTAGAGGACCTTTTGGGTTGGAAGGGCTCCAAAGGGTAGAGGATTTCCTGAAGGATTGGAGGGAGTGAAGAGTGGAGGGTGACTCTGGTGGCGCTCTGTCTGCCCAGGGATCAGTACTTCAGGGACAGATGCCCAGCTGTACAGAGTCTGGGGAGAATGGATTCTTAGAGTCCACTCAGGCCAGTAGCTTTCAGGGGGTGGGGAGAGACCTGGCGGGCACCCCCATGTGACCCCACCATGGCGAGTAAACCAGTAACATTTTCACAGCTTTGTTAAAGCTATGCTAAAGGTCTGCTTAAGATTTCATTTGAAAAAGGATTCCACTCTTGGAAAAATGTGGCCATTACTGACCTAATCGATCCCCTAATTTAACAATGAGGAACCAGAGACCCAGAAAGGGGAACTGCCTTCCCCAGTATTGTGGGAGGCGAAGGTGGAACTCAGGTCTCCTGAGCGTTGGGTCTGATCTAATACAAGAGTCCTGCTGGAGTCTTGGAGAGGAGCCCTTTAACCACTCCAGGGTGAGATAGGGGGCTTTTCTGGGTGGGGCCCACCCAGAGCAGGGCCAGTGATGGATTCAGGGTGTGAGCTCGAATCTCCAGCTCTGCCCCTTGACCTGGGCTTCCTGGATTCAAGGAGCTAATGTTCCCCGGAGGTCCTGGCTGGCACTTAGCTAGGGACCTAGCCCTTTACAGATCCTAACAGAGGCCCTGGTGCACAGGCAGCAAAGGATCACCTCACCAGCTCAAGCCTGCACTCCTGGGCCCCCCAAGAGGCCCCAGTACATCCTCTGAGAAGCAGCTGGGAGTGCAAGGGGCTGGGGGTGCAGGGTCCTCTTGGGATGAAGGAGTAGCAGCACATTTCCCCCTGAGGCCCTCCTCATCTCCTCTGCCCCCTTGGTGCCTCTCTGTCCTAGTCCTGGGTCCCTGATCCATGATTTTCACTGAAGCAGCAAGTGTGAAAAGCTTAAAATGCCACGAGGCACCCACATTTTAATCCAGGAGATCCAGAAATCAAAACTGGAGACCAGGAATTGGTCTCAGCTGGAAGCAGAGAGAGAGGCATGATATTTGAAGGAGGACACCCAGACCCCTCACCATCCCCTTAGGCATCCCTGGAGCTCCATTTTGAAAACAGGAGTCTGAGGTGGTCTGGGTGCCTCCCAGACCCTGGCCAGAGCAGAGGCAGGGGAAGAATGGGTGACAGATGGCCACAAACTCTGCCTCTGTGGACTGTCCCCCACCCCTGCCCCGGAAGATTCCACATGTCATGGTAAGACATGGCAAGCTGTGTCATCTAGGTGGTGATGAGTCAGCACAGTTGGGTGGGCAGCAAGGAAGAAGGGAGGCTGCTCGGAGGAGTGGGGGTGCCTGAGCAAAGGCTTGGGAGGTGAGAAAGTGTGGCGGAGGGGCTTGTGGGGCGGAGTGCACCCTTCTAAACCCAGAAATACGTGACACGCTTTGCATTACTAGTGACTGCTATCAGATAACTGGTTCAGAAAACGGAAGATGAATTTCAGCTGGGGAGAGATTGACAGGAAGGGCAAAAGTATAAAGATGGCTGCCCACAGAACCCCGCCCTTGGGGCCTGGGTCATCTAGGGGATTGGGGGGAAATCTATGTGTTCAGAAACAGCCTTAACGTGGGGGAAATGACCCCCAAGGCCCCTTAACTTCCTGTTGGCCCCCAGCGATCTGACCTGGTTAGGGAGCAACCTTTAGAAGGGAGTGGGGGGCCATGAGTTATCATCTTGTTCCTGGGTAGTTGGTTGGCGCTGCTCTGATGGCCAACTCCAGAATGTCCTGTTGACACAACTATTGCCCTGGCTCAGCATTTATTCTGAGAACTAGGAAGTTGAACTTCTCCTAACCCCCCAAAGTGTCTGAAACATGGATGTTTTCTCCCAAGATTGGAGCTAACGATGAAAATCACAACTTTAATGACTTTTCCAAACTATGAATCTCCCTAACGAGTCCTTCTGATGGTTTAGTTCTTGCTAATCGAGCTAGAGGGACCCTCAGGCTGGGCAGGGAAAGTGATGTGTCCCCCACAGCCCCCTAATTGCCCTCAGGTGACATACTGTCCTATTGAAAAGGTCCCTCGAGAAAGCCCTGTCCTCCGTACTCCAGCCCAGCCCTGCTCGAAGCCATGCACGGCTTCACTTTTTCTGTCCTCTCCGACGTGCAGAACTTGTCTGTGGTCTCGTGCCTTTGCCCATGAGGTTCCTTCTGCCCTTTTTACAGGGCTCACCTCCTCCATGAAGCCTTCCATCTGTGCCAGCTCACAGGGATTCCTTTTTGAATGTTCATAGCATGTTTTCACATGAACTGCTTGTTTGCCTAGCCATTTGAAAGAAGCCAAAACCTCTTTAATATCATGTCTTCCTACTTCACTTACAAACTACTGAAGAAAGGGGTCAGATCTTTTAGTTCCATATCCCTGTGTCCTGCACACACTTGGCACTCAGTAAGTGCTTAAGGCCAATGATACATGGATTGAAGGCTGCACAGTCTTTTCTTTTGTGTCCCTGGAACCCCTGAATTTCTGGAGGTGTTTACAAGGTGGCCCAGAACACAGGGTGGGGCTTAGTAGGGAGAGGCCTGGGGCTCGCGGGCAAGGAGCCCACCTCCATTCTGCAGTAGCTGGTGACCCCCACCACAGGCTACACAGCCCTCTCTAAGTTTGGAAAGAGGAGGCCACCCAGGCAATTGAGTAGGGGCCCTGCTTGGCCCCGCCCCTAATTTTATCCTCCCCAGCTGTGCTCCTGATACTTGCCAGGGAGAAAGGGTGGGGGAAGGATAGGCCAGCTCTGGATCATGAACAGATACTGTGTCTCCAGCCGGGAGAATGAGAATAGCTGGGTGTACAGACTTGGGGGAGCCCTGGGGTGTCAGTGGGTCCCAAATGCAGGTCTCTGGACCACTGAGAAACTAGGAAATTAAGGGTGGTATGTGCGTGTGTGTGTGTGTGTGCATCAGCCAAGGCTGCCATTGTGTCTTTTCCCAGGCAGCAATGTCCTTTGCTGATTTGGAAGCGGCACAGGGACTTGCATGTTGAAGGTCATCAGTAGGGCTAGAGAGTTTGGGGTCTGTCTCCTCTAGTATTTTAGGATTTTTTCTTGGAAGCCACTCCCTTCTCGCTGGGCCTCATTTTCCCATCTGAGATAAGAGCTCCGTGTTCTCGTGATCCCTGCTCTCTCTGACAGTCAGCGGCTCCCCGAGTTACCAGCTAGTAGGCAGCGGAAGCTGGCGTCCTAGGGTAATATCAGCGTTCCGGGGATCCAAGTGCCCACTGGAGCTGAAGCAGCCCATGGAACAGTCTAGAACATGCCGGCACTTTCACAAGAAACAAAGACTCACCAAGGAGACTTCTGGGTCATTATCCTGACCAAGCACCTGGAAGGAAATGGTTATTTTTCTTTTTGTTATTGCTGTGGTTTTATTTCGAAAAAAAACTAGCCGTGCAAAAAGTACATTTGGTTTGCGGCAGGGCCCATGGCTTCTTGCTAAGTGGACGGTGAGCTGGGCCGGTTTCTCAAGTGAGGAGCCCTGGCGTGGTGGGAGTCGCCTCCGGAGGGAGGATGTGCTCTTGGGGTGGAGCCTGCCTGGCATCGGCTGTGGGAGCTGTGGAGGTGCTGAGGAGATTGCAGGCAGCTGGGGGTTGGGGGTCTGGTGTTGACAAGTCATCTGTGAAGCCTGCCCCTGTCAGGGTTGGGGTCTGAGGGGCAGCCCTACCAAGGGAGGATGAGACAGGTGCCCAGGCTGAGGGAGAGAGCTCTCTGCCAGGCCTCGGGTCCCTGCCCAGGGCTGCCTAGAGATGGCCAGCATGTCCCTGTGCAGGTGGGGGCAGCAGTGATGCTGTGCGCCTCCCTCCCCAACACAGTGTGGTCCATGAAGCCAGCCCCTCCCTCCTGCCAACTTGGCCTTGATGGAGAGGAGAGGGGTGAGGGGTACAGAGGAGGCCTGCCCTCAGCCTGGCATCCACAGGGCAATGGGAGGGCCTTTCTGTGTGGCGTCAGCCTTTATAGAAGGGTCTGGAAGCCACCATGTCCTCCCCTCTCACTCTCCTGCCAGCACGGCGTCTTTGCAACCTTGGCACATCTCCTCTCCATGGGGGTAGGGGTTGAAGGGGCTGCCTTCAAAGCAGAAACAGCGCCGATGGTCAGAAGCTTTGAATATGGCCGCAGAACCCCCCGTCCCAACTTGACCTCAGTAATACCCAGGGGATGCCCCTACCTCAACCAGTACACGTTTGATGGAATGAACGGGCCTGCAGTGAAATGTCGGTTCCCTTTTTAGCAGAGACGGCCTTGGCCGTGGTTGTGGTCAGGCCTGTTATCTGTGTGTGAAGTGGCGGCACACATTCAGGCCACGTCCTGTAGGGTAATGGCACCTGCACCCGCCCTCTGGGACAGAGAGAGCCGCAGAGCCTGGCTCGACACACTGGCCTGGAGCCATGGGGAAAAGATGATTCCGGTAGAGGGAGATGGGAGTGGGGCCTTTGAGCCCATCCTTGAGGGGTCACCCTAGGGGGGTTCTTTTAGAGGATACTCTCCTGTGGAGGTGGCCCCATTTTCCACTGACTCTGGGATCTTTATCAAAGCCGAGAACTTTTTATTCCCTAGTTAAGAGATGCCAAACACCACCCTACCTCCCAACTGACATTCAACATGGGGTGTCAGGGACTGATGCGAGAGCTGGAGAGGGGGTGGACAGAGGGCACCCCAACGGTAGCAGAGAAGCCTGCACCTCCTCCAAGGTTTTCCAGAACTAAATTGCTCTGTGGGTCAATAAGTGAAGTGTGCTTCTTCACCCACCTCCACGGACGAAAGAAATAAAGGGCTTTGCATCTGAAATTCACAATCTGATGATCTCTGGCTAAGGGAACAAGCTGTCAAGAAAGAAGTCACCAGGGACCTTTTTCCCTAACCTCTGTGTTCCCAGCCTTTTTAATCTCAGTCAATGTCAGAGATTGATAATGTAAATTTCCCTAGGGATGTTGCAGTTCAAAGCAAGGGCTTATCTCTCTACCGATGGCACTGATGACAGCATTTATTATCCTTGCTTTTCTCTGTTCTTGACATTTTTGACACATCATCCATCTAAAATATATTCAGGGATTCTTCTCACAAGGGATGTCTTCGTCATTTATCTTCACCCATCCTCCTAATCATCATCCAAACATTCACTTATCTATTCTATTCACCATCCATCCATCTGTCCATCCACTTACCCACCCATCCACCTCTCCACCCACCTACACTTCCGTCCACTCACCCACCCTTCCACCCACCCTTTCTTCCATCCACCCACCCATCCATCCACCCACCCACCAATCCATCCTTCATCCATCCATCCACTTACCCACCCATTAACCTCCCCACCCACCATTCCATCCATTCACTCACCCACCAACCCACCTTTCATCCACCCATACATCCATCCAACTATCCACCTATTGACCTATCCAACCACCCACCCTTCCATTCATCTACCCACCTACCCACCAACCCACCCTTCATTTATCCATCTATCCATCCACTTATCCACACATTGACCTATCCACCTAGCCATCCACTCACCCATCTACCTATCCACCCGCCCTTCATCCATCCATCCACTCACCCACTCACCCTTCATCCATCCATTCATCCATCTTCTTATCCACCTATCCACCCACCCTTCCATCCATCCATCCATCCATCTACCTACCCACCAACCCACCCTTCATCCATCCATTCATCTACTTATCCATCTATTGACCTGTCCACCCACCCACCCTTCTATCCATCCATTTACCTATCCATTCATTCACCCACCCTTTCATCCTTCATCCATCAATCTATCCATTTACCAAGCACTTGAACACCTAGGAGTTTCCAGTTTATCATAGGAAAATGATGTGATTTGGATGTTTATCTCCTCCAAATTTCATGTTGAAATGTGACCCCCAGTGTTGGAGGTAAAGCCTGGTGGGAGGTGTTAGGGTCATGGGGCCAGATCCATCATGAATGACTTGGTGCCATCCTCACAGTTATGAGTGAGTTCTCAGTTCACATGAGATCTGATTGTTTAAAAGAGCCTGACACCTCCCCAGTCTCTCGCTCTTACTGCCCCTCTCACCATGTGACACACCTGCTCCCCCTTCCCCTTCTACCACAATTGGAGGCTTCCTGCGGCCTCACCAGGAATAGATGCTGGCACCACGCTTCTCATACAGCCTGCAGAACCATGAGCCAAAATAAACCTCTTTTCTTTATGAATTACCCAGCCTCAGGTATTCCTTTACAGTGACACAAAATGAACTAACACAGAAAATAAGAGAAATATGTGCGTATTTAAAGCACAGGGCACTACATAAAAAGCTGCTGACGTTCTGTTACAGTTTGACTGTGGAGGGTGAGTAAGGGGCTGGAGGGTAAGTAGGGAGGACTCCCTGACAGAGGTGGCATTTGAATTGGATCTTGAAGGATATGTCCGATTTTAACCACTGAAATCAAGCACATGCAGAGAAGTGTATTGCAGATGGGAGAAGCGTACTGAGTGGGAAAGGACAAGTGGTGTGTGTGAGCCCTAAGAATCTGATGTGGGGACAGGGAGAAGACTCCATGTGTGGTGGGCCTGGAAAGGGGGTTGGGGCCCCCTTGGCTACAGGTGGACAAGTATGACTTTTACTATGGTGGTGAGGACCACAGTTCTGTTCTTCCACTTAGTAGCGGGGTAACCCAGGCAAGACGCTGAAAGTGAACCTGCCAGAGCACATTCTTCCTCCTCCTCTGTTAGGCAGAGTTGGCCTCTACTGCCCGCCGTTGTTGCCAGGGTTACCTGAGATAATGATGTTCTTGTCTTTTTGGGTTGTGAGATGGGTGGGGGGGCTCTTACGTGTTTGTATGTGGTGTGTGTGTGTGCGTGCATGCATGTACTATTGATTTTCCAAAAAAATAGACTTTAAAAGTTCATACACAGACACACCAAAAATAGGGACATTTAAAGCATCAAACATTTTTTTCTCTGAATCTGCACTTGATCCAAGTACATGCTAATTTACGTTCTTTTTTCGTTGAGTGTCACCCCTGGCACACGTTCCTATGTGCTGTGTTGTGGACCTACGTTGCCTACGTGCCGCCTTCGATGGTCTCATCATATTATGATCATCTTAATGGTCAGGGTTATTTCATGTGCCTATCTTAACTTCTTTCCAAGTCCCCTCGTTTTAAATGAAGCTCCTGAAAACTTCTGTGGGTTTAGGGTTTAGGGACCATTTCCTTGATATCTGTCACCCTCCTGTTGCCTTTGAGTCTGGGAGTAAAGCAGAGCTGCTTATTGACCCCTGAATGTGTGCTGAGTGTAAGTTTTAGCTGAACATTTCCCAGTTTTCTTGTAGCTAGTTGTGGCCACATGACCAAGTTCAGGAGAGTGAGATATAAGTGGGGAGTATAACTTGCTTGGAGGAGCCCTTAAAGTGAAGGCATACGTCCTTCTCATCCTTCCCGTCTCCTGTTGCCTGAAATGCAGATGTGATGGCTGGAGTGGAAATAGCTATCTTGGACTCTGAGGCGAACCTAAGCATAGAAGCTATGCAGGGTAGAAAAACAATATATTATAGTAAGGGTCCCAAACATGTTAGACTATCATCCCAGCTCCAGACTACTTACCAGTTTTTTTTTTGTTTTTTTTTTTTGAGACGGAGTTTCGCCCTTGTTACCCAGGCTGGAGTGCAATGGCGCGATCTCGGCTCACCGCAACCTCTGCCTCCTGGGTTCAGGCAATTCTCCTGCCTCCGCCTCCTGAGTAACTGGAATTACAGGCACGCACCCCCATGCCCAGCTAATTTTTTGTATTTTTAGTAGAGACGGGGTTTCACCATGTTGACCTGGATGGTCTTGATCTGTTGACCTTGTGATCCACCCGCCTCGGCCTCCCAAAGTGCTGGGATTACAGGCGTGAGCCACCACACCCGGCCTACTTACCAGTTTTTTGTGAGAATAAATACTATCTTGTTTATTTATTTATTTAATTTATTTTGAGATGCAGTTTTGCTCTCTTCGCCCAGGCTGGAGTGCAATGGCATGATCTTGGCTCACTGCAATCTCTGCCTCCTGGGTTCAAGCAATTCTCCTGCCCCAGCCTCCTGAGTAGCTAGGATTACAGGTGCCTGCCTCCGCGCCCAGTTAATTTTTGTATTTTTAGTAGAGATGGGGTTTCACCATGTTGACCGGGCTGATCTTAAACTCCTGACCTCAGGTGATCTGCCCACCTCTGCCTCCCAAAGTGCTGGGATTACAGGTATGGGCCACCGCTCCCAGCAATACTATCTTGTTTTAATTTCTTATTTTAGATTTTCTGTCACTTACAAGCTTAGTTCTAATGAACACAAAGAGCTTTCTGTCTCTGTCATGTAGCACCAGATAATATGTCCAAAATACTCAGCTGCTTTGCAGAGCTACCTGCAATCCCATTTCCTAGTGGAGGCAAGAAAGAGGGAGACGGGGAGAGAGGAGAGGCAGCTGTGCACTCACTAAGACTCTTGTTGCGAGGACTAGATTGCAAACATTTTTTTTTTTCATACTGAGTGTTTATGAGTTTTAGATTTCACCAGAAGCTTCAGACTGTTTATTCTGGTTTGTGTTTCTGACTCCAAATCCTTGTGCTTTGACAGGGCTAGATTTGGTGATGAAGGCAGCCACGTGTCTTCCCTCAGCCTCAGTTCTGTGCTTTAGGTTGAGAACTCTGCTAGGTTAACGCCCCCCCACCCCGTGCCAGTGTTGTCCAGCTCCTCCTGAGAGTTGGTGTCCCCACCACACCAGCACAAGAAAGGCCTGGAGACCAGGTGTGGTGGCTCATGCCTGTAATCCCAGTGCTTTGGGAGGCTGAGATGGGAGGATTTCTTGAGGCCAGGAGTTCAAGACCAGACTGGGTAACACAGCAAGACCTCATCTCTACAAAATTTTTTTTAAATGAGCTGAGCATGGTGGTGTGCACTTGTAGTCACAGCTACTTGGGAGGCTGAGGCAGGGGGATCACTCAAGCCCTGGAGTTCAAGGTGACAGTTCGGCCTAGGTGACAGAGTGAGATCCTGTCTGTATCTAAAAAATGAAACCAAAAGCCCTGGGGCCCAGTCTCAACAATGCTGCATCCTTGAGATGGTGTCATTCATTCATTCACCATCTCTTTGTTGAGATGGTCTCTGGGTCTCATTGGCCATACCTTGGCACTTGCTGAGTGTCAAGCTGGGTTTGTGCTGCCACTGGGAGTCTTCAGTGGTCACTTCACCTCTTTGTTCAGCCTCGGGAAAGGTTTGTCCTGAAATGGCTGGGACTTGAACTCCCTTTTCCAGGGACAGTACAGGCCTGTTCTAAGCCTGTAAGAGGCTGCCCGGAGCTGCTCAGCAACAGCCAAAGAGCACTCCCGGGACATGAGAGGCCCCAGGAATGGCCTGGGATTTAGCTGGGTGGGCTGTCTGGAGAAGCTGTGCCAGATCCTATTGAGGTGGCCTGAAGGACAGTGAGGGTCTTGTTTCCACCAGGCAAGGCCGCCCCAGCCCTAGCTCTACAGCCCGCCTCGGCCTCCCAAAGTGCTGGGATCACAGGCGTGAGCTACCGTGCCCAGCTGGAGCACCCTTTTCTAATTTATGCAGAGGCCACCTACAGGCTACTAAGGACCCAGCCATAGAAGAGCCGGTAGCACACTGGGCACTTGCTCCTGATGCCTGTGGCAGCTCATTCTGTGTGTGGCCCCACTAGACTGTAAGCTCCTAGCAGCAGGGACAGTGACTCCTCCTGGCAGGGTGTGGGTGTGGCATTACCGGGTCAGCACTGTGCAGAGCACAGAATGCTCCACCACGAACACTGGTGTGACGGAGAGTCGAAGGGGAAGGAAGGAGGATCTAGCGCAGGGCTTTGTAAGTGTTTGCTGAATGACTCTATGGGGGGTTCATACCAAAGAGACAGGTGAAGAGGAATTGCCCAGGACAGAGGGCCTCTGGGAGAGGGAACGGGGCCCACTGGGAGGCCTGCCGGGGGTGGAGGGGCCTGTGAGCTGTGAACATCTGAGAAACAGGGTGGGCAGCCAAGGGAGAGGATTCAGCCACAGGAATGGGGCGGGGCCAGCCACAGTGTGGGGGAGTTGCCAAGGACCCCAGATTCCCTTCAGCCATAGCCTCTCAGGCAGCGCCATGCCCCGGAGCCCCACTCTGGTCTGCACGGCACTGCGCCAGCCAGGATGTGATCACCTGTCTTTGTCCCAGGGACCTCCAGTCTTGTGAAGATGCAGGAGTGATATGCAGTGCTGTGGCCACAGGGTGCAGGACGGTCCCGTGGAGAGCGGGGGGCTCTCCGGCTGGCTGAGGGACATCCTGCTCAGACTGGGGTGGCGTCTAGGGGACCTTTTCTTGGGGTGTGAGAGCCACACAAAGCCATGTCTGGGAGTTCTCAGGTAAACTCGTGGTGGGGGTGGAGGGGCTGTTGCAGGCTCCACGTGCCTGTTATGGACAGTCTACCGGACGGACAGGAGAGGGAACCAGACAGCAGAGGCTCTTGGGCCATATCCTGAGGGCAATGGAGACTATGGGCAGGAATTTTGCCCCCATTTAAAAAACAGAGCTATTGGCCAGGCTCGGTGGCTCACACCTGTAATCCCAGCACTTTGGGAGGCCGAGGCAGGTGGATCACTTCAACTCAGTAGTTTGAGACAGTCTGGGCAACATGGTGAAACCCTGTCTCTACAAAAATTTTTTTAAAAATTAGCTAGGCCCTGGTGTGATTCTGTCCTGTGTGGCTGTTCTTTTGAGCAGTGGTTGTTTATCTCCGTCCGCCTTCTCTCCCACCTAAGTGTGTGCTGCCACGCAGTAGGAGATTCGATGGACATGGACTTGAGCCCCCTGAGGCCCCAGAACTATCTTTTTGGTTGTGAACTAAAGGCTGACAAGATGATCAGTTTAAGGTGGACAACGATGAAAACGAGCACCAGTTATCTTTAAGAACCATCAGTTTAGGAGCTGGTGCAAAGGATGAATTGCACATTGTTGAAGCAGAGGCAATGAATTACGAAGGCAGTCCAATTAAAGTAAAGTAACACTGGCAACTTTGAAAATGTCTGTACAGCCAGCAGTTTCTCTTGGGGGCTTTGAAATAACACCACTAGTGGTCTTATGATTGAAGCGTGGTTCAGGGCCAGTGCATATCACAGCACTTAGTAGCTGTGGAGGAAGATGCAGAGTCAGAAGATGAAGAGGAGGAGGATGTGAAACTCTTAAGTATGTCTGGAAAGCGGTCTGCCCCTGGAGGTGGTAGCAGGGTTCCACAGAAAAAAGTAAAACTTGCTGCTTCTGCTGATGATGAAGATCATGCTGCTGATGATTTTGGTGATGAGGAAACTGAAGAAAAAAAGCACCAGTGAAGAAATTTATACGCGATACTCCAGCTAAAACTGCACAAAAGTCAAATCAGAATGGAAAAGACTCTAAACCAACATCAGCACCAAGATCAAAAGGACAACAATCCTTCAAAAAACAGGAAAAATCTCCTGAAACACCAAAAGGACTAGTTCTGTAGAAGACATGAAAGCAAAATTGCAAGCAAGTATAGAAAAAGGTGGTTCTCTTCCCAGAGTGGAAGCCAAGTTCATCAGTTACGTGAAGAATTGCTTCCGGATGACTGACCAGGAGGCTGTTCAAGATTTCTAGCAGTGGAGGAAGTCTCTTTAAGAAAATAGTTTAAACAATTTTTAAATGTTCTGTCTTATTTCATTTCTTTTTTTTTTCCCATTTATTTATTTTATTGCTTTTTAGGTTTTGGGGTACATGTGAAGAACATGCAAAATTGTTGCATAGGAACACACGTGGCAGTGTGATTTGCTGCCTTCCTCCCCATCACCTACTTCTGGCATCTCTCCCCTTGCTATCTCTCCCCAGCTTCCCACCCCCCACCGTCCCTCCCCTATTTCCCCCCAACTGACCCCAGTGTGTAGTGCTCCCCTCCCTGTGTCCATGTGTTCTCATTGTTCAACACCCGCCTATGAGTGAGAACATGTGGTGTTTGATCTTCTGCTCTTCTGTCAGTTTGCTGAGAATGATGGTTTCCAGGTTCATCCATGTCCCTACAAAGGACCCAAACTCTTCGTTTTTGATGGCTGCATAATATTCCATGGTGTATATGTGCCACATTTTCCCTATCCAGTCTATCGTCGATGGGCATTTGGGTATTTCTATAACAGTTGGTATCTGGCTGTCCTTTCTATGATGCAGAGTGAGAACTTTCCCTACCACGTTTGATAAATGTTGTCCAGGTTGCATTGCCAAGAATGGGTTGTCCAAAGTGCCTGTAGTGTTTAAAGATGGAACTCCACCCTTTGCTTGGTTTTAAGTATGTGTGGAATGTTATGACAGGACATAGTAGTGGTGGTCAGACATGGAAATGGTGGGGAGACAAAAATATACGTGTGAAATAAAACTCAGTATTTTAATAAAAAAAAATTAGCCAGGCGTGGTGGTGCAAGCGTGTACTACCAGCTACTTGGGAGGCTGAGGCAGGAGGATCACTTGGGCCTGGGAGGCAGAGGTTGCAGTGAGCCAAGATGGCACCACTGCACTCTAGCCTGGGCAACAGGATGAGACCCTGTCTCAAAAAAATAAATAAATAGATCAATAAATAAACACTGAGCCATGTCTCAGTGTGCTGGGGCTACTGTAACAAAGTGTCACAAACTGGGTGGCTTAAAACAATAGAAACTGATTATCTCATAGCCTTGGAGGCCAGAAGTCTGAAGTCAAGGAATGGCCATTCTCCCTCCAAAGGCCTTCGAGAAGGCAAGCTTCCGGTGGCCCAGGCAATCCGTGGGGTCCCTTGGTTCGTGGCCGTACCTCTCCATTCTCGGCCTCCTTTGTCACCTGGCTGTGTTCTCTCTGTGTCTGTCTGTGTTTCTCCCTTTCTTTTCTTCTTTTTTTTTTTTTTTTTTTGAGATGGAGTCTCACTCAGTCACCCAGGCTAGAGTGCAGTGGCGTGATCTCAGCTCACTGCAACCTCCTCCTCCTCCTGGGTTCAAGTGATCCTCCTGCCTCAGTCCCCCGAGTAGTTGGGACTACAGGTGCCCGCCACCATACCCAGTTAATTTTTGTATTTTTAGTTGAGACAGGGTTTCACCTTGTTGATCAGGCTGGTCTTGAACTCCTGACCTCAGGTGATCCACCCTCTTTGGCCTCCCAAAGTGCTGGGATTATAGGAATGAGCCACCGCGCCCAGCCCTCTCTTCCCTTCTTATAAGGACATCAGTCATTTTGGATTTAGGGCCCAGCTTACTCCAGTAGAACCTCGTCTTAACACTACATCTGCAACAAACCTATTTCCAAATAAAGTCACTTTCTGAGGTGCTATAGGACTATGTCTTTTAGGGGGATATGATGGAACTTGTAACACTATAATTTACATGGAGTGAAATTCACTCTCTTTAGTGTACATTTCTGCACATTTGGACAAACAGTCGTGCAGCTGCCACTGCAATCAAGACAGAAAATTCCATCACCCTCCAAAAGCCCTCGTGCCCTTTTGTAGTCAGCGCCTCTTGTGTCCCAGACCCTAGCAGTCATTTGTTTCTGCTCCGTCCCTGAGTTCTGCCGTCTCGAGAACGTCCTCTGAATGGAGTCACAGCGTGTCACCTTGTGCCTGGCCTTTTCTCAGCCGCCTGCGTGTGTGGTCTGCTTGTGTTGCCGTGTGACTTGGGAGCCCGCTCCTCTTTGTCGCTGAGAATATTTCGTCATGTGGATCTACCAGTGTGTTTATCCCTTCCCTGCTGACGCCTGTGTGGGTTGTTTCCAGTTTGGGGCGATGACAAATACAGGCACTAACACATGTTTGCATAGAGATTCTTTCGTCGTGGGGCCACGTGGGCAGGCTTGCATGCGGGCTGCTCTGTGAGGAAGGATGTGGGGGCAGCTCGGGGGGGCGGGGAAGGGGAGAGTGGGGGTCCAGGGCAGGGCTGGTGCCTGGACTAGGGCCTTGGCGTCAGGGAGGGGAGAGGTGGCTCGGGGACAGGAGGGCTCACTGGAGGCTGAGTGGATGGAGCCTGGCGAGAGATGGGTGTGCATTGTGGGAACGAGGAGGCCGCCTTTCTTCCCTCCCACCGCCTCCCTCCCAGGGCTGAGTGTAGCTGTCTGGACATGTGGAGGTCAAGCAGTAGAACAGTACGGTGTGGTGGTCAGGGCTGTGAGCCCTGGAGCAAACCGCTGGGATTCACGTTCTACTCCCTGCCTCAGTTTCCTTATCTGTAAAATGACAGCTCCTAATTCAGAGTTGCTGTGTATTGTTACATGAGTGGTTGTATATAAGGACCTGGAACAGAGTCAGGAACGTAGTAGGTACTGTTTCCATGGTCTTCTCAAGGGCCCTGATTCCACACCCGCTTGTCCACTCCACTCACAGTTGGCAGTAGTGCCTGTTGTGGCTCCGTGGGGGTGTGGACGGCATCCTCCTCTGGAAACCAGGGGCAGGTCACCTGACCCAGGTCTGCCTGGCTGACCGTGGGACCTCTGGGATGATTGCTTGGTCCATTCACACAGTGTGGAGGTGCAGGGTCGTACTGTGCCAGGTGGCATGTGAGCAGTGTGTGGCACAGCAGCCCGCACACAGTAGGCACTTTGCAGAAGGCATGAAGACATGACGGAGAGAGGCCTCGGTGACTGGTTCATGGGACACACTCCGGTTTAGGGGCTGGCAGAGGCTCCCCATGGCACTGCCACACATAGCCCCTTTTTCTCCCAAGTTTGTCCTCTGTCACTGATGGAAGCTGATGAAGGTGGTGGCCTGTCAACCTCTGAGCTGCATGGCCCATGGTGAGCTGGCACCTGGCCTGGGCTCCAAGGGGAGAGGTGTCGTGGGTCCTGCTTCAAATCCCACAGCAGCCCCCAGAATCCAGGCCAACTGATAGAGACCCCCCCTACCCCAGGTAGGGTTCATGTCCAGGTTGGTTATGATTGATACCAGCCTAACAAAGGGATGCTTACAGTCAATTCTCATTGTTCACAGATTCTGTATATGCAAATCAGCCTACTTGCTAAAATGCATTCATGAGCCCCCAGATCAATCCTTTTGAAGCCCTTTGAGGACATAGGCGCAGAGCAATGAAATATTCAAGTTGTCCAATGGGCACATTCCCAGCTGAGGTTGAACAGGGAGATGCTCTGTTTTCTTTCAGCTCCCGTGCTGCAAACAAGTGTCCTTGTTGAGGTCTACTTTGTGTAATGTTTTCATGCTTTTTTAAGTGGTTTCACTTTTTAGGCCCCAAAGCATAGTGTTCAACAGCTGTCTTGTGTTCCTAAGTGTAAGAAGGCTGTGATGTGTCTTACAGAGAAAATACATGTGTTCAATAAGCTTTACTCAGGCGTGAGTTAGTCCTGTTGCTGTGAGTTCAGTGTCAATGAATCAAGATTATATACAGCTAGTGCTCGACTTATGACCACGGTCGGGACCGCGGACCGGTTGTAACACTATTTGGTCGTAAGTTGAGTAGGCTATATGTACAGTTGAAATGGTGCACGCAGAGATGGTAGTGCTGCTGGAAGCTGGTCCGCACTGTCGTATGCCCAGCTGGGCAACGTTTGCACTGCCAGACACAGATCAGTCGTGGCTAGCGATTGTGGTCATAAGGTCAAATGGTCGTAAGTTGCATAGGTGGTAAGTCAATCAATACCTGTATTCAATAAGGTGCCCCTCAACAGAGACACACATAAAACAAGGTTATGTATTGATTGGCTGATGAAAATGTTGTGACCAGAGGCTTGCAAGAACCTAGCCTTCTATTTCCCCTAGGAGCAATGATTCAGTATTTGCTAACTCAGTGTTCATGGTGACTTTATAGAGCAAAACCACCGTGAGTAATGAAAATCAACTGTATCTACCTCATGTGGATAAATCTGCCCCAATCTCTCCCCTGCACTGTGCACACTTCTACCATCAGCCGCTCATGCCTCTGGGTTAGGAAGTGCCGTTTTAGCTACAGCCTTTCTTGAAAACGCACAAGTCCTTGGTATATGCACTGTCCCTCCAGTCTGGGAGCCGTGGTCCCTTTTCATCTCCAGTGACATTCAAGGGTTGGAAAAGACAGTTTCCAAGGAAGGTAGTGGTCAATGCTAATATTTTATTTCCTGTGATTCTAACAGAAAGACTCTTGCAGGGAGTAGTATCAATCAAGGCAAAAAAAAGCAGGGATTTTTGAGTTTCACAGATTTGACACTAATAATCACAGCAATTATGTCTTGAGCATTTACTCAGGGTCGAGATTTTTATCAGTTAATGGTCATAGCCCCCCGAGGCTGGAACTACAATGCCCAACTTACAGGTGAGGAAACTGAGGCACAGCAAGTGACTTGATCAAAGCTCTTAGCAATAGCAGAGTTGTGGCCACTTGCCAGTTGATTCAGCCACCTGAATCCAGGTTTCTTTGAGTCCGTAATCTCTGCCCTAGCCCCTGAACTCCCTGTAGCTCTGTGCTTTATCCAAGGTTCTCGGTCCCTTATTGCCTTTTCTACATCCAAGTGTGCCTGGAAGGGATACTGCTGGAACCACCACAGCCTTCCAAGCCCCACTGAGGGGATGACCTCCCCGTCCTCTACCCAAGTTGGTCCTATGCAGACAACCCAGGTGAAGAACCTGGGAGGTGCAGAAAGGTGCACCCGGCCTCACCCACCAGTCTCTCTCTTGTCATCTGCTGGCAAAGTCCCACCCCATAGTTGCTGTCCTTGGAGTCTTTGGGGGTCATTGTAACCTGGGTGGGATGGGTGTGCCTTGGAGTCTTTGGGGGTCATTGTAACCTGGGTGGGATGGGTGTGCCTTGGAGTGTTTGGGGTCATTGTAACCTGGGTGGGATGGGTGTGCCTCGGGGTCTTTGGGGTCATTGTAACCTGGGTGGGATGGGTGTGCCTCGGGGGTCTTTGGGGTTATTGTAACCTGGGTGGGATGGGTGTGCCTCGGGGTCTTTGGGGTCATTGTAACCTGGGTGGGATGGGTGTGCCTCGGGGGTCTTTGGGGTTATTGTAACCTGGGTGGGATGGGTGTGCCTTGGGATCTTTGGGGTTCATTGTAACTTGGGGGGATGGGTGTGCCTCGGAGTCTTTGGGGTCATTGTAACCTGGGTGGGATGGGTGTGCCTTGGGGTCTTCAGGGTCATTGTAACCTGGGTGGGATGGGTGTGCCTTGGAATCTTGGGGGTTCATTGTAACCTCGGTGGGATGGGTATGCCTCGGAGCCTTTGGGGTCATTGTAACCTGGGTGGGATGGGTGTGCCTGTCGTGCCTTGGGACTCCTCCTTGTAGCATCTTACCTCCTCATTGCCTCCCTACTGTCCCCAAAGTTAATTCAACAGTGTCTTCATCAGCTTGGGCTACAAACAGTGGGAATTGGGTGGGGTACAAACAGTGGGAACTTATTTCTTGTGGTTCTGGAGGCTGGGAAGTCCAAGATGAAGGCAGCAGCAGATTCTGTGTGTGGCAAGGCCCAGTCGCCAAACACCAAACCCTGTCATAGATGGAATGTGTGTGTCCCCCCAAAATGTTTATGGTGAAATCCTCCCCTCTCAGGAGACACGAACACTCAGCCTATGACAGCCAGTGTCCTCAGCTTCCTCTAACCTCCCACTCTTGAAAACTCACCCACAGTGACTTCATGCCTTCACACAAGGCACTTTGCATGCTTTAAAATCTGATGGGGGCAGGTGGACATATATGTTAACGGGGAACAAACCCCTGATGGTGGAATTTCCAGCCAGGGGTGCCAAGTCCATTTGGCTTTGCAAGGGCACCTGGGCCTGGCAGACGGCCCCTGTCAAGAAGTGTCAGGACTGCAGTCGGCCTGGGTAGGCACATGACACGTTTATTCCCCAGCAGAGGAAATGTGGTCACAGCAACTATTAGGTGGGTTGCAGGGTGACTCAGTGTCACCAGGGGGTGGAAGGAATGTGATGCTGATGTAGTTTCCTGCAAGGGGCGAGTCAGGGCCGCTCTCCTTGGCCCGCACCCTCACGACACTGACAGTGCCCCTGGGAGGGCAGCTGTGGAGAACCAGCAGTGTGTTCTGACCTCCCTCCAGTGTAGAAATGGTAGTTCACTCTGCCAAAGCACATTTCCTGCCCCCCTAGCTATTTTAAACCCCTCCCCCTAGTAAGCCCTTGACGTAAGTGGAGGCAAGTCTCCCTTCTGTATTTCTTTTTTTTTTTTTTGAAACTGAGTCTTACTCTGTCACCCAGGCTGGAGTACAGTGGCGCGATCTCGGCTCACTGCAATCTCCGCCTCCCAGATTCAAGCGATTCTCCTGCCTCAGCCTCCTGAGTAGCTGGGACTATAGGCGCATGCAACCATGCCTGGCTGATTTTTAGTAGAGATAGGGTTTCATCATGTTGGCCAGGCTATTCTTGAACTCTTGCCCTCAAGTGATCCACCCGCCTTGGCCTCCCAAAGTGCTGGGATTAAGGCGTGACTCCCTTCTTTTATCTTAATACTAAGAGAACCTAGACTCATTGAGGGAGGGAGACTTGCTTAAGGTCACACAGCAAACGAACAGCAACAGGCTAGAATAGACCCCAGCTGCCTTTCCAGCATACAGGGGTTTCTGCACCTCCCAGAGCTGCCCAGGATGAGTACTGTCCACAGCCACTATTAATTGACCCCACTGTTAAGTGCCAGATGCCTTAGTTCTTCTGGTCCTCACAACTAATCCTATCGGGTTGTCTCATTTTATACACTGGCCAGCCTCAGAGCAGAAGGCAGGCAGGGCACCCAGGCTCCTTGTCCTCCCTTCTGGGGGAGGTTGTGTCTACCATGGTGTAACTCTTCCCCACTCCCTCTTCCTCCTCAGCCTCAGCAGGGGTGGGGGAGGCTGCAGTCTCCTCCTCGTGTCCTCCACTCAACTCCAGATGTTGAGGAACCACTGAGTAAGCAGCAGGCAGGTCAGAGGCAGGGGTCCCAGGGCCACGGTGGGATGTGTGGGCTGCCACGTGTTGCAGGTGCTCCCAGAGGAGGGGCGGTCTCCCCAGAGCTGTCTGAGCCTCCAGCCCTCTTGCTCATTTTCCCTGCCTGGTCCATTCCTGGGCAGGAGAAGGCAGCAGAAGGAAGGTGGGCATGGGAGCTGGGAGGCTCTTGAAGGCCAGGGAGCTTTGGAGGGGCGAGACCCAGGAGGCTCATCTTAGGCAAAGACCAGGCCCAGGAAGTGGCCTTGAAATGTAGCAGCCTCCCGTGGCAGCTCCCAGGAGGAGGGGCTGGTAAACACTGCAACAGATAGCACAGGACTGATTTGCGTTCCTGAAGAACTTTCCAAACAGGGTGGTGGCTAAAAGTAATAATACTTGACATGCATCTAGTTCTCCTCTTTATTTCCTTTTTCCTTCTGTTTGAAAACAAATTCCACAAATAATACATGAATTCACATATACACTGAAAAGACGTAAACTTTAGAAAAGTCTAAATCTGCATTGTCCAGTGTGATAGCCACTAGCCACAGGTAGCTATTTTACAGGTTAAATTCATTAAAATATGGCAGTAGCACAACTATTATGGAAAACAGTGTACAGATTCCTTAAAGAACTAAAAGTAGATCTACCATTTGATCCAGCGATCCCACTACTGGGTATGTACCCAGACGGAAAGAAGTCATATGAAAAAGATACTTGCACATGCACAAAGTTTATAGCAGCACAATTCACAATTGCAAAAGCATGGAATCAGCCCAAATGTCCATCAGTCAATGAGTGGATAAAGAAATTGTGGTCTATATGTATGATGGAATGCTACTCAGCTCTAAAAAGGAGTGAATTAATAGCATTCACAGCAACCTGGATGGGATTGGAGACTGTGATTCTAAGTGAAGTAACATCATATGTTTTCACTCCTAAGTGGGAGCTAAGCTATGAGGATACAAAGGCATAAGAATAATACACTGGACTTTGAGGACTTGGGGGAAAGGGTGAGAGGGGGTAAGAGAAAAAGACTACTAATTGGTTACAGTGTATACTGCTCAGGTGATACGTGCACCAGAATCTCAGAAATCACCACGAAAGAACTTAGGTAACCAAATACTGCCTGTTCCCCAAAAAACCTATGGAAATAAACAAATGGTTTTTTTTTTTAATGTGGCAATAGCCTCATTTCAAGTGCTTAATAAGCACATGTGGCTTGTGGTGTCCACACTGGATGGTCCAGGTAAAGAAAATTTCCGGCAATGACAAAATTCTGTTGGACAGCACTGGCTGGACCAGAAACTAGGAAACCCTACCAGCCAAAATATCATGTTTAGAATCAGTTTGGTTCCTTTGGGCTTGTTTTACATATGTTTACGTATGTGTGGCTATCCATAGAGATAGACTTCTTGAGTTTATAAAATCTCCCCACGTAACGATTGTATCTGACCTGCCTAGCAGCTGGGTGCTCTGCCTGCCCTCTGCTCTAAGGCTGGCCAGTGTCTATGGGTAAGAGAATAATGTTCCCCATTAAAAAAATTATATCCTTTGAGTGATATGTCATCTTTTTTTTTTTTTTTTTTTGGTTACAGATAAGGAAACTTAGGCTCATAGAGTGGCCGAGTAAATGAGGCTTGGTGTGGTGGCTCACACCTGTAATCCTAGCACTTTGGGAGGTTGAGGTGGGCAGATTACTTGAGGTCAGGAGTTTGAAAACAGCTTGGCCATTATGGTGAAACCCCATCTCTACTAAAAATACAAAAATTAGCTGGGTACGGTGGTAGGTGCCTGTAATCCCAGCTGCTCGGGAGGCTGAGGCAGGAGAATCATTTGAACTGGGAGACGGAGGTTGCAGTGAGCTGAGATTATGCCACTACACTCCAGCCTGGGCAACAGAGTGAGACTCCATCTCAAAAAAAAAAAAAAAGAGAGAAAAGGCGAAGAAAAAGTAAATGGACAAGTGAGGAGAGGTTGCAATGGGTTTGTTTCAGGACAGAGAGGTTCTTCCCCTGGGTTTGTCCAGAGCAGCCGAGGGGCAGCCAGGCAGCACGGCTCTTCTCAAATCCCTACACCTTCCACCATCTTGTATGTGAAAGAGAGGCTCTAACAAGCACATTATCTGGGGCGGCTCATGCCCCAGTGTCTATTCTCCCATTTTTATTGTTTCCGCTAAAGTCTTCACCTGTTATTTTCTGATTGTCATTATAATACACATTTACTGTAAAAATTTGGAGTGTCCAGAAAGTGCAAAGAAGGAGAAAGAAATCACTATATCTCAGGATTAACAGCCACAGTTGTGCCAGTTTCCACTCTCACCTACAGAACAGGAGAGCTCCGGGTCTTCGCATCCTCCCCAGGCCTTGGAAGTGTCAGCCTCCGTTGTGACACCCATGGAGATGGGCCCTTGCTGTTCTGTTTATGAAATCCTGATCCTCTTGCTGTTGAGAATCTTTTCATATGCTCGCGGCCATGTGGAGATCCACCATAAGAAGCGCTGGGTCAAGCCTCTTGCTCATTTCCCTGTTTGTTATCTTTTCCCTGTTGGTGTGGGCAGTGTGGTTATGAGCCCTTTGTTGGTTGTGTGTGTAAAAATCTCTTCTCTCACTTAGGGCTTGTGCTTTCATTCTTGTTTCCTTTTTCTTTTTTCTTTTTCTTTTTTTGTTTTTAGACAGGGTCTTGCTCTGTTGCCCAGGCTGGAGTGCAGTGGCATGATCTTGGCTCACTGCAGCCTCTGCCTCCTGGGTGAGCTTTCGTTCTCCTTATGATGTCTTGATGAACAGGAAGTCTTTGTTTTACTGAATTCAGTTTCATCGGTCCTTTCTTTTAAGATTGGCAGGTGTGTGTGTGTATGCAGGCACGTGCATGCTATTTCAGAAGTCTCTCTACCATCAGATTATGAAGACATTCTTTACTTTCTTCTACAAGCTTTTTTGTTTTACCTTCCACCTTTAGGTTAGGACACAGTCTACCTGGAACTGATTTGTTTGTTTGTTTTTTGAGATGGAGTCTTGCTCTGTCACCCAGGATGGAGTGCAGCGGCGCAATCTCGGCTCACAGCAACCTCTGCCTCCTGGGTTTGAGCAATTCTCCTGCCTTCAGCCTCCTGAGTAGCTGGGATTACAAATGTGCCCCACCACATCTATCTAATTTTTTTGTGTATTTTTAGTAGAGATGGGGTTTCACCATGTTGGTCAGACTGGAACTGATTTTTCAGTTGTGGAGAAGGGATCAGGCTTCATTGTTCCCTCAGGTGGATACCCAGTTGTTCAACACCCTCAGTGTGCCACTATTTCAGCCGTGCAGAAATCATGTGACTGTGTATGTGCAGCTCTATTTCTGGACTTTTCTGTTACACTGATCTGTGTGTCTGTCCCTGCACTAATATGCCATTTTAATAACTTCAGCTTTATCATAAGTCTTGATACCCTGCAGAACAACTCCTACCCCCTCTTCAAGTGTGGCCTGGATCTTCTCAGACCCTTTCATCTCTCCCTGCCTTTTCTCTCTTTTTTTTTTTTTTAGAGATGGAGTCATACTCTTATCATCCAGGTTGGCATGCAGTGGCATTATCTCAGCTCACCGCAACCTCCATCTCCCAGGTTCAAGTGATTCATTTGCCTCAGCCTACCGAGTAGCTGGGATTACAGGCACACGCCACCATGCCCAGCTAATTTTTGTATTTTCAGTAGACACAGGGTTTTGCCATGTTGGCCAGGCTGGTCTTGAACTCCTAACCTCAGGTGATCTGCCTGCCTCTGCCTCCCGTATTGCCAGGATTACAGGTGTGAGCCAGCACGCCCAGCCTCTCTCTGCTTTTTTATAGAACACCTTTGGGATTCCCATTGCGATCGCACTGATTCTGTACACCCGTTTGTATAGAATTGATGCCTTGACAATATTGTCTTCCACTCCATGGACAAAATCTGTCCTTCCATCCCTCCTTCTCCTATTGTGTGTCTATGATGTTTAAAGTTTATATCATAAGCAGGCATCAGTAGAAATTTGGCAGTGATTAGAAACATAGACTATTGACTCAAGAAACTGCCAGGGTTCATATCCCCACTCTGCCACTGGCCAATTCTGTAGCCTTAGTGAGTTAACTTCTCTATGTCTTGGTTTTGTCCTCTCTAAAATGGGAATGACAACCAGAGTAACCTTATAGCATTCTTTTAAAGAATTAACTTGGTTAATACATGCAAACCAGCCACAGCAATGCATGGCACACAGTAAATAGTAAACTCTGGAAACGTAATTTATTTCTGCGTAGGTAATATGCTCATAGGATTTAAAACAAAAATATATAAAGAAAAAGATATACAGGGAAGACATCTTCCCGCCTTGGTCCCTTCATGTCCCTGTTTATACCCCTTCCTGACTGCTAGTGTCCTGTATCATCTTCCAGAGTTTCTTTATGCAAATACAAATAATTATTTTTTTTCCAACAAGGGAGCACAGTATACATACTGTTCTATATGTATGTACGTGGGTAATATTTCCTTAACCACTTAGGGGTTGGGTTGTTTCATATGGTACTAATATCTCCAGTTACTTCCTACATTGCTTTGTCCTTCAACCACACACCCACCCTAGGAATCTTTCCACGTCAGTACACAGAAAGTATTCTTGTGATTCTTCTTACAGTTGTGGAGTATTCCATTCATTTCCCTGGTCCCTTATTGATGGACATTTAGATTGTTTCCAGTCTTTTCTCCATGACAGGCAACGCTCCCCTGAATCCAGTGAGTACTTTTGTCTATGCGTCCTTTTGCATGTGTGCAACCATACATATGAGTTCCCACAATTGCTGGGTCAAGGGGCCTATGTGTTTGCAATTGTGATAGAAGTTACTGAACCGCCCTCAATGAAGACTGTACTAATTTATGCTTCCACCACCTATAAGCGAGTGCCTTAGGGACTATTTTTGATGGCTATATATTATTCCAGTGTTTGTATGAGGTTGACCATCTCAAATCGCTTTCTTTCTAGGTCAAAAATGGTTGGATGTTGCCAGTTTCCTTAGCCACTCCACTGTTGAACACTCTTTCTTGAGCCCTTATTCTGTGTTGGGCTTGGGCACACAGTGGTAGATAGGCCAGACACTGGAACAAAAGCTTGAGTTTGGGGGGAGACCAGCACGTTACAGGCAGTATCATTTGACTGTTTCCGGTTTTCCACAACTGCAAGTCATGTGACAGTGAACATCTTTGTCCATTAAGCTTCATTTGCATTTTAAAAGTATCTCTTTGAGATCTAGAAGTGAAATGGCCCGCACTGTGCAGTCTTAGCCAGAAAAAGAGCACAGAGTTCTCTAAATATGCCTGTACACAGCCCAGCTCAGTACCACATATGAATACTCTTAAAGGAAACTTTATTTTTCAAAGTTTCAAGTTGTGTTATTTTTTGAGTAGGCAATATAGTCACACGGTTCAAATTCCAAGGGTACAAAAGGGTGTACACCCTGTCTCCCGGCCTCCCAGGCCATCTCTGGGGATGCCACCTGATCACTCTCGGGTCTGTCCTTGCAGAGATGGCCTCAGCTTGTCCTAATATACGTGACAGGTGTGCTCAGGGCCTGCCCGTTGCCCTTGGTGACCTGGTTCTTATGTCTTTGCTGCCTCCAGCTTCAGTCCCAGCCAGGTCATTGGCCCTAAATCCTGTCTTCTCCAGTAACTATCTCCATGTTCAGTGAAGTTTCTGGGGATCTTGGGGCAGGGGGAATGTCAGCTGCACTTTCATATGACTATTATTTTAATTGTTATTACCTTATGCCCAGAATACAGTCTGAGCCGATAGTAGGTGCTGAATAAATAACTTATTGGGAGAATGAATGGTTGATGCTAACATCGCTAAATGTTTGCTGTACTCCAGGCACTCTCCTGAACTCTTTATAGCAAACCCATAAGGTATTAATGCTTATATTTCCCATTTTAAATATAAGCAAATTGAGGCAAAGAGAGGCTGAGTCACTTGTGAAGGCCCCCGAGCTGGGATTCTAACCCAGGCTGCCTGGATCTCAAGTCCATGCTTAAACCAGTAGACCGCGTAGCTCTAGTTGATGACTGAAGGTTGAGTTGCATGCAGCACCGGGGACAGAATTGGTACCATCATCTGGGACCTGGTGGGAGTGGACACACCTGCCCAGAACAGGTGGTGGGGTCAGCAGGACAGGCGGGCTGAGTCAGCTTAGGCCTTTCCTTATCTGGATGACCCAGATAGGGAAAGTGGCTAGGACCTTTGAGCCAGAGAAGATTCCAGAGGGAGGGAGGGTGGAGGAACTGGAAGTCCAGGTTCCTAGGAGGTTGCAGGTGTCCAGGGTTCGCAAGAGCAGAGCCCGAGAAGACAGAGCAGCTGGGAGTAGAGGCTCAGCAGAGCAAAGCCATGAGCCATCAACCACAGTGGCTGAGAAGGGGCCCAGGGGTGGGCCTGGCGTGGTGGGAGCCACCATCAGAAGGGCCTCAGCGCTGAAGCTGGCTGCCTCCGCTGGCTCCACCAGGGCTCCACATGACGGGGTCAGTGTAGGCAGGTGGAGCCCAGTGGGGACAGCAGGGTACCTGGCTGGAGTCAGGAAGGCAAGGCTGGTAGCTGGAGAGTGCTGGACACACACTGAGTGACAGAAAGCCTGCAGCGCACACAGATGTGGAAAGCTTAAAGGCCTTTGACCTGTCGGACCCCTTGATGTGGGCTGTGACGTGTGAGCTGAGGCAGTCTGGCCTGCTCTCAGCACTTCCGAGGTCCTGAAGACCTGCCTAAACTGACTTTCCCTGTTAGAGGCTGTGGGCAGGGGCCCACAGAACCCGTCCCCTGTTCCTGGGACTGACCCACCGACGGGCCTTAGGCTGCAGTCTATTCCCCCACTCCTAATGGAAGGTCTTTTGGTTTCCTGAGGGAGGAGAAACCCAGGGAACTTTCTCACAAGATTTTCCAGACACTGTTCTTGGAGCCACAAGCATCTATGGAAACCCACCAGAGCCCTGTATGGTGATTTAGCCCCTGGAAGTAGGTTGAAGGCATGTGTTGAATGTTTGTGCTTTGTGCATGTGTGAGAGATCCTGGTTCTGAAACTGCTCCTTCTCTTCCATCCCCACGGGACCTCCATGGTCAGCCTGGAACTGTGTTTTTGTTTCTGTGTGCACCAAAGCCTGGGCCAGAGGTGGAATGAGGAAGCAGCTGTGGCTCAGCTTCACACACATCTAGGAAGAAGGATCTGGCAGACCTGAAGCCATGGAGAAGCCGGCCTGGCCGCCTGCCTTCTCCTAGGCTGTCCACTGCGGCAGGGCCAGCCTGGCTTGGAAGAGAAGCCTTCAGGTGGCAGCTAGCCAAGGGTGGGTTGAGTTACAGAGTTGTGGAATTCATGATGTTAGAAGGAAGCTTAGTCCTTGGTCTGATCCATGCTCAGGAAATACATAGCACAGCTGCTGCTGCTCTCCCAGGCAGAGCCCATGGCACTCATCACCAGTAGATCCCTGCATTCTCTCAGCCGAGCCCTCGGCATAACAGTCTAGGCAGCTGTTGTCAGTCAGCTGGGGTTCACGTTGGGAGTTCAACCTACTTGACATCCCAGATCTGGTTCAACCTACTATTTGTATTGAAGAGGCTGCCGATCCTGGAGAAGGAAAGTGAATTGCCCAAAGTCACATAGTAAATAACAGAACCAGACAATGCCATTTCCTTTCTATCATAGCCATTCTTCTGATGGTTTTACAGCATTGCCAGGTTACCACCCATCTCATAAACCCTTGTTATCTCCACTCATCTCCACAATGGGATTCCACCCTCCAAATTCAAATTAATTTCCCAAAAGCATTGTGGAGCTACAGAAAAACTGATGTTAGGTCATGTTAATACAAGTAGAGTATCTAGATTGAGTGAGGTGATGGTCACACTCCTTTCTGTGCTGCTCAGTGCACACCTGAGTATTGTTTCTATTTGGGGACTCCACATTTCAGAATTACAAAGAAAGAAGGATACTCATTATACTCAAAAGGATAAAAGCAGTATGATAAGGAGGCACAGAACCACTCCATATTTTATGGTCATTAGATTTTTGACAAGGCTGCCAAAACAATTCAATGGAGAAAGAATCATCTTTCAACAAATGATGCTGGAACAAGGTGGGATATCCACATGCAAAATAATAAAGTCAGACCCTACCTCACGCCATATATAAAAGCTAACTCAAAATGGGACAAAGATCTAAATCTAAGAGTTGAAATGATAGACCTTTTAGAAGAAAACAGGGATAAATTTTCATGATCTGAGACTAGGTCATGGTTTCTTAGGTATCACCAAAACCACAAACAACAAAAGAAAAACTAGACAAATTGGACTTTGTAGGTTAAAACCTTTGTGTTTCAAAGGACACTCTCAAGAAAGTAGAAATCCAATCCATAGAATGGGAGGAAATATTTGCAAATCATATCTCTGATAAGGGACTTATATCCAGAATATATTAAAAATTTACAACTCAGTAATAGAAGACCCAATTCAAAAACAGGTAAAGGATCTGAATAAACATTTCTCCAGAGAAGATATACAAATGGCCAATAATGGGCCAGGCATGGTAGCTCATGCCTGTAATCCCAATACTTTGGAAAGCTGAGGCAGGAGGATTGCTTGAGTCTAGGAGTTTGAGACCAGCCTGGGCAACATAGACCCTGTCTATACAAAAAATAAAAAATTAGCCAGGTGTGGTGACACACCTGTGGTCCCAGCTACTTGGGAGGCTGAGGTCGGTGTAGGTGGGAGGATCACTTGAGCCTAGAGGTCAAGGTTGCAGTGAGCCATGATCACACCACTGCACTTCAGCCTAGGTGACAGAGCGAGACCCCATCTCAAAAAAACAAAAACAACAAAAACAAAAAACCAGCTAAAAATGAACAGATGCTTAACATCAGTAGCCACCATAGAATTGCAAATCAAAACACAATGAGACGCATAGGTTGGCCGTAATAAAAAAGACAGTAACAAGTGTTGGAAAAGTGATGGAGAAATTAGAACCCTCATATGCTATTGGTGGGAATGTAAAATGGCGTCACCACATTGGAAGACAGTCTGGTAGCTCCTCAAAATACTAAACACAGAACTACCGTATAATCCAGCAATTCCACACCCAGATATATACCCAAGGGCACTGAAAACATATGTCCCATACAAAAATTTGCACATGAATATTAGCAGCATTAGTTGTGATGTTCCCAAATTGGAAACTACTCACATGTTAGTCAGCTGAAGAACGGATAAGTCAAATGTGGTATTTCCATAAAGTGGAATGTTACTTGGCAATAAAAAGAAATGAAACATTGATGTAGAAGTACCGATAAATTCCACCAGCTGCTAGTATGTGGATGAACCTTGAAAACGTGATGCCAGGTGAAAGCCAGACACGAAAGGCTGCATAGTGTATGACTCCATTTATAGGAAATGTCCAGAATAAGCAAGTCTACAAAGACAAAGATTAGTGGTTGCCTCAGGCTAGAGGGAAGGGGGCAGGGGTGAGGAGGAGTGACTGCTCATAAGTAAGGGATTTCTTTGTGGGGTGATGAATATGTACTAAAATTGATTGTGGTGGTGGTTGCACAACTCTGTGACTATGTTAAAAACCACTGAATTGGTTAGCACTCTATCTGGAAATTCTTGGAGACACCCAACTTAATGTGAACCACAGCTGACAAACCTTCCCTCTAGGGTGGTAGATGCATAAGCCATCTTCTCATAGTTTAGAGGCTTTATGGGGGGCAGGGGAGTTGTCCTCATGGCCCAGTAAAATGTAGAAAAAACAATAAGAGTAAACATTTCAGGGGAACAGATGAAATGTCAAATAGAATTTGAGAATTACCTCTCAGAATGGGTTGCCCGGTGAGGTAGCTCGCTCATGTGATTAAAGGTCTTCAAACAGATCCAGCTGCAGCTTGCTAGGGATGGTAGAGTGGGAACCGAAGTGTTAGGAGTAGGCTCTCAAAAGCCTGTTGTTAACTATCTAGAAATCTTGCTAGCTAGGTGTAAACCTTTGAAGAGCTTGACCTCAGCAATGGTGGGAGTGTTTACGCCCTGGAAACTGGCAATTGCTACACGTCATGGCTTTTGCTTTTTTTTTTTTTTTTTTTTTAAATCTTGGCTCACTGCAACCTCCTGGGTTCAAGTGATTTTCCTGCCTCAGCCTCTCAAGTAGCTGGGATTACAGGCGCCCGCCACCACGCCTGTCTAATTTTTAAATTTTTAGTAGAGACGGGGTTTCACTCGGCCAGGCTGGAAGGCTTTTGCTTTTTATTTACTTATTCATTGTCCTAGACAGGTGTTTTATTGGAACACCTCTGATTTATACTCCAACAGGTATCTCTGTGTGCTCACCTGCCTCCAAATATTCCCAGATCCACCTCCCAGCCCAATGGGAATTCCTTCCCTGCTCTGTTCCATGTCTAAATCAGCCCTAGCATCCTCCATAAACTGTTTCTGAACCACCTCCCCTCCCCCTCCACCCCGTCTCATTTGGTAATTACCACTTGCTAAGAGTCAGCTGTGGGCTGGGTTCTTTAGTTACACTGTCCCATTCAGTTCTCATGCTTGAGGTGGGTGGCAGAGTCTCGCTGCTTTACGCAAGAGGACACTGAGGCTCAAAGAGGTGAGGAGCTCACGAGGATCACAGGCCCTGCCCAGCCTGAAGCCTGTATCTGTTTATTACACCATGGAATGAGGAGTGAGGAGTTCTCCCAGCCCTAATTGCCCGAAGCCCACATTGTGTTCTTCCTTCTTACATCTCTCCTGGAGCCGGGAAATTCAGGGTAAGGTGTCCTCTGGCATCACCTGTTCTTTGGCCCCAGTGACTTTCTCTGGCTTCGGCTCTGGTGGCTTTGTGACAGCTGTCAAAGGGGGGGTCCCAGAAAGTCCCCTGGGGCTGATTCTTTGGATGCCCAATTGAATCTATTCCTGGGGCTAGACTCATCTTGATGACCTGCCAACATGGGGCTCTCAGGCTTCCGAACTAACTTTAAAATGCCAAGAAAAAAGCAGCTGATGGTCATGGGGCCGTGGCACTGGCAGAAGGAATAGGCCTAGGTGCCTTGGACTCTGCTCCACTCCACGTTTCCTGGACTTGGGGCATGCTCTGGGACCCCAGGGTAGGTATGTGTGTCTGCATGTGAGCTTTTTTTTGTTTTTGAATTAAATATCTCAGTGTAGAGAAGTCTAGAGAAAAACTTTGCAATGCCCTAAGCACCCATAATTCAGCTTTGTTAATTCCTATCACTTTGCCATGTTTGTTTCAGATCTTTTGGTTTGATTTGATAAATAAATCGCTGCAGAACTAGTTGGAACCTCCTTTGTACCCCTCCCTGATCCTATCTTTTTCCTCAGCCCAAGGACAGCCATCTTCCTGAATTTGGTGTGTGCGTGTATCCACAAACAGGATATAGAACTGTGGTGCGTGTTTTTATATACTTTATATAAATGTTTTCATTCCTTCTGTAATTTGCTTATTTCACTCAACATTAAGGTTGATTTTTTGGTTTGTTTTTGTTTGATTGCTTTTAAAACTTTTTCTTTTAACTTTTTGTTTTGACATGATTTCAGACTTCCAGAAAAGTTACAGGAATAATACGGCGAATTCTGTTTGTATGCTGCTTTCACCAGATTCACTAATTGTTAACATTTTGTCATATTTCCTTATGCATACTCTTTTTTTCTCCCTCTCTAATTTTTTTCTTTTTTCTTTTTCCTTTTCTTTTTTTTTTTTTTTTGAGATGGGGTTTCGCTCTGTCACCCAGGCAGGAGTGCAGTGGCGCAATCACTGCTCGCTGCAGCCTTGATCTCCCCGGGCTCAGGTGGTCCTCCCACCTCAGCCTCCCAAGTAGCTGGGACAGCAGGCCTGCACCACCAAGCCTGGTTTCTAATTCTTTTCTAAATGATTTGAGAGTAAGTTGCAGACATTTTATCTCTTTACCCCACATACTTAAGTGGATATTTCTCAAAGACAAGGACCAAAATCAGGAAATTAACATTCATGCAATAAACAGAATTTTGAGATTTAACCATCTGTGTAGCGTTGATTCCAGCCCTTTTCTTTCTCTCTTTCTCTTTCTTTCTTTTTCTTTCTTTTCTTTGTTTTGTTTTGTTTTGTTTTTTGAGACATAGTCACACCCTGTTGCCCAGGCTGGAGTGCAGTGGCACAATCTTGGCTCACTGCAACCTCCACTTCCCAGGTTCAAGCAATTCTTCTGCCTCAGCCTCCCGAGTAGCTTGGACTACAGGCACCCACCACTACACCCGGCTAAGTTTTGTATTTTTAGTAGAGACAAGTTTCACCAGATTGCTCAGGCTGGTCTCAAACTCCTGACCTCAAGTGATCCACCCATCTTGGCCTCCCGAAGTGCTGGGATTACAGGCGTGAGCCACTGCGCCCAGCCCCTGGCCATTTCTTTTATTGATAAATAATAGGTGTACATATTTTTGGGGTACATGTGATCTTCTGACATGTAATATAATATATTACAATCAAATCAGGAGAATTGAAGTATCCATCACCTTAAATGTTTATCTTTTCTTTATGCTGGGAACATTTAAATTCTTGTTGTTTTGCAATATACAATAGATTAATGTTTACTGTAGCCACTCCGCTGATTTATTGAGTTTCCTGCCTTTTAACAGCTATGTGATTATCGGGGATGGACTGAGTCACGCTTCATTTATCCATGCTCTTGTGGTGGCCATTGGCTTTCTCCACTTTCTCTTTGTTGTAAATGCAGCAGCAGCGGCTGTAAACACGAGTGTCCAGGGAGTGGGGCTGCTGGAATCTGGCCTCCGGCGTTTCTTCTCTTTTAAATGTTGACAGATCCTCATCATAGTTGGCACAACTGTTTTTATTCTCGGGGGAGCTTTGCTCCTCCCCAGCCTCAGACCATCCCTCCTGAGGAGCAGTTGGGGTGAGCAGGGCCTGTTTTGGGGAATGAGGTAGATGTGTCCGGTGGACTAGGTTGGCAGGGTCCCCAAAGCAATGGGTGTCCCTGGGAGAGAGGGCATGACCCTATGTGTGGTTGCTACATCCAGAAAAGTGTGACCTATTAGAGGTGTTACTATGGCCAGGTATTACCAGCTCCATTGTACAGATAAGAAAGCTGTTGGCCAGGCGAGGTGATTCAAGCCTGTCATGCCAGCACTTTGGGAGGCTGAGGAGGGCAGATTACAAGGTCAAGAGACCAAGACCATCCTGGCCAACATGGTGAAACCCTGTCTCTGCTAAAAATACAAAAATTAGCTGGGCATGGTGGCATGCGCCTGTGGTCCCAGCTACTCAGGAGGCTGAGGCAGAAGAATCACTTGAACCTGGGAGGTGGAGGTTGCACTGAGCCGAGATGGCACCACTGCACTCCAGCCTGGTGACAGAGCAAGACTCCTCCTCGAAAGAAGAAAAAACCTGTTCATTTAAGATGATTTTTATTCATTTTATTATTATTACTGTTGAGACAGGGTCCTGCTCTGTCACCCGGGCTGGAGTGCATTAGTGCAAACACAGCTTACTGCAACCTCGACCTCCTGCCTCAGCCTTCTGAGTAGCTGGGACCACAGGTACGCACGTAGGTGCCCAGCTGATTAATTAAATTTTTTGTAGAGATAGTGTCTCACCATTTTGCCAGGGCTGGTTTCAAACTCCTCAACTGTAGTAGTCCTCCCACCTCAGCCTCCCAAAGTGCTGGGATTATAGGCATGCGTCACTATGCCAGGCCTATTTAAGATGCTTTATTTATTTTTTTTCTTTTTTGAGAGTCTCACTCTGTCGCCCAGGGTAGAGTGTAGTGGTGAGATCTCAGCTGACTGCAGCCTCTGCCTCCCTGGTTCAAGGGATTCTCCTGCCTCATCCTTCCAAGTAGCTGGGATTACAGGCATGTGCTGCCACGCCCAGCCAATTTTTGTATTTTTAGTAGAGACGGGGTTTCACCATATTGGCCAGGCTGGTTTCAAACTCCCGACCTCAGGTGATCTGCCTGCCTCAGCCTTCCAAAGTACTGGGATTACAGGCGTGAGCCACCGTGCCTGGCCTATTTCAGATGATTTTCAATCATGTTAGTGATGCATAATTATTATAAAAATTTAAAACAAACCACCTTCATTTCTCTAAAATAACTCGCTATGTTACATAGGCTTCTGGAAATTATTTCTATGTCACTCTGTGTGTTTGTATGTATTCCCAAGTGGAATAATGAACATTATTGAACACCCTTTCTTTACCAGGTATTGCAAGGATATGTAAACATGAAATATTTTTTTTTAAACTTTCAAGAGCTGGAAGAGTAGAGTGGTTAGAAGCATAGACTCTAGAGCCAGATTGCCAGGGTTTGAATCCCAGTTCTGCCACGTATTGGCTGTGTGACCTTGGGGGAATTATTTAACCTCTCTGTGCCTCTGTGTCTTCATCTTTACATGGCACCACTAGGTGTTGCATAGGTATATTTGGTTCCTAGGGCTGCAGTAGCAAGTTTTCAGAAATCCAAAACCAAGGTGTCGGCTGGGCAGGTTGCATCTGGAGGGTCTAAGGGAGAATCTGCCCATGCCTCTCTCCCAGCTCCTGCTGGTTGCCGTCCACCTCTGGCACTCCTTGGCTTGTGGCATCATAACTCCAGTCTCTGCCCCTACCTTCACACGGACCTCATCTGTGTCTCTCTGCGCCTTTCCTTCTTATAGGGATACTTCTCGTTGGATTTAGGACCCGCCTTAAACTTAGGTTGATCTCATCTCAGTAGCCCTAAATTATATCTGCAAAATCCTTTTTTCCAAATAGGGTCACAGGTACAAGAACTGGGGTTAGGATTTGGACATACCTTCTGGGGAGACACAAATCAACCTCCAAGGTTGAATCAGGCGGGTGTGAGGATGACTGAATTAACTGGCTCTGGGGGCCCACAGTGGGCACCGTGCGGTGTGGACTAGGAATTCATGACACAGGCAGGTTGCTGTCCTGGCTGGCATCCCCGGGTCCCCTGCACTTGCTCTGTGTACTCATGATGCTTTGTCCTGTGGGACCAGGCCATCCTGGCTTCTACTGGCCCGAGAGCCCTCTAAAGCCAGTGACCAGGCCTCTCCATTCCTATAGACCCCCTTTGCCTGGTTGAAGCTGGGAGGTCACTCTGCCTTGGGTCGGGATGGTAGGTGGGGTAGGGATGGCCTTTTCCAGTCCTCCCCGTTCGTCACACACTCTCCCCCACCCCTGGTGTCTTCTGGCCAAGTCTATACAAGAATTGAGGCTGAGCTGGAGCTCTCTGAGCTGCTTCCCTAGGGCTGACATAAGCTGGCACCCTGTGGAGCTGGGAGACTTCCCCCCACTCCTGACAGGCAGCATCCAGCTATGGCCCCACACCCCAAGCTGCCATCCTCACTGCTCTGTCCCCACACTTGGTCAGCCCCTTAGGCTAGCTCTCCACCCTGAGGCCAAGCTTCCCCCTTCTACCCCCAAGGCTGAATAGGCCTAAATGCAGACACAGGCACCATGCCCAGGAGCTGAGCACACTCCAGGCCAATTCCCACCCTCCTTTAGGGAGCTGATGAGAAAATCCTTGTAGAAGCTGGGAGGCTGAGTCCTGCAGATGAGGGGCTGGGTTTTCTGGGGTGTCTGCTGGCACTGCGTCGGGCAGGACGGTCTGGGTGGCTGTCCGGTGGCAGCCGTAGGACCAGAAACCTATCGCCCTGCTGCTCTGAGCTCATTGCTCTATTCCCTATGAGTGGGAGAACAACCCGTTGTGGAGCAATTTCTGTGTCTGGTGGAGCTGCTCCAAAGCTTCCAAGGCTCTAACAGCAAGCGCCTTTCATTATCCAAGGTCCCGGCTCTGCCTTTGCAGGGTCCTTGGCGGAGTTGGAGTTCAGCTGGGGAGAGGGAGGGTGTGGGTGTCAGAAAGACCGGCTCTGCCAACAGATGGCTGATTGGATGCCGGGTGGGCTTAGCGACAGTTCCTTGCCGCTGGAGCTGCTGTGGCCAGGCCAGTTGATGAGAGTCATCACAGCTCTAAAACAAAGCCTGCGTGTTACCTGCTCTGGGCACTTCCGTCTTTGCCCTCCTGCCCCAAGTGCCATCCTTGGCACAGACATTTTGCAATCGGAAGTGGACACCCAGGAACTCGAGTGACCTATGGCAGCTGCCTGGCTCTGTCACCCTTCTTTGGCCTGGACAGAGACGATGCCATGTCACTTTGTTCCTTAAGGGCCCTGTTACTCCAGGGACACAGTTCAAGGTCCAGACTTCCCTAACTCCAGCTGTTCCTTCTCTAACTTCTAGACATTGCTCGAAGCCAAGGGGCTGAAGCCTTTGACCTCTTCCTTTCAGATTCTTCTCCACCCTGAGATCCTTGCATCTGCCTATGAGCAGGTCTCTGGGAGGGCCCTTGTTCCAGCCACATGGACCACCCAGAGGGAAGGGAGAGCATCGAAAGGGTTGGGCGGTGGGTGGAAAGCAAAGGCTTAGGGGCCTGTGTCCTCTCTGGTGTTGGAGTCTGAGCCCCCAGGCTGCCCTTCAGCACTCAGTGCTCTGAGGTGCCTAGGACGATCCTGGGCCTTAGTGTCTTTTCACAGGGTGGGAAAGGGATCCTCCCAGTGGTTTGTTTCTGTGTCCATGCCAAGCCACGCCACGTGGTTCCCAGGCACTTGAAATTGTGGGTTACCCTGGGGCCAGATGTTGGGCACAAGACAAGCAACACACAGATGTGGGCCGCAGTCACGTCAGTCAAATGTGCTGAGTCCTAAAATCAAGGCTTTAAAGTGAGAACTGTAGTAGAAAGAGGAAGAGGAGCGTTTATAACTAGGGGGCTGGAAGGGTGGAAAAACTGTACCATTTACTGAATGCTGTGTCAGGCACCGTGCTAAGTAGTTGACAACTCACGAAATTTTCCTAGTAACCCTCTCAAATAAAGACAGCTATGATGTTTTTACTTATTTTTATTTTTGTTTATTTATTTAGTTATTTGTTTTTTGGAGACAGGGTCTTATTCTGTTGCCCAGGCTGGAATGCAGTGAGGCAATCTCAGCTCACTGCAGCTTCCACCTCCAGGCTCCAGCAATCTTCCTACCTTAGCCTCCTGAGGAGCTGGGACTACCTGCTCACACTACCATGCCTGGCTAATTTTTAAAAAAGTTTTGTAGAAATGAGGCCTCACTGTATTTCCCAGGGCTGACCTCAAGTTCCTGGGCTCAAATACCCTTTCTGCCTTAGCCTTAATCCCAAAATGTTTGGATAACAGGCATGAGCCACTGCGCCCAGCGAATTATGTTTTTACGGTAGTTAAACTGAAGCCCGGAGAGGTAAAGTATTAATAACTGGCCAGAGGTCACACAGCCTGCATTCGAACCCAAGGCCTGCATTCGAACCCAAGGTACAGCAGGCAGGCCTCTTCTGAAGGGGCTGTAAGGATGGGAAGAACTGTTTTCCCAACAGTTCACCATTAAAAATATAAAACATGCAGAAGACTTGAAAGAACTTTGCAGTAAACACCTACACACCCACCAGTAACCCTCAGTGTTTTTCTCTATTTGTTTTGTTACCTATCTTTACTCATCCATGAATGCACCTTACTTTTTAATGTATTTCATAAAAAGTTGCAGACCACCCCTGAAGGTCAGCATGAGTAACTAGAGTTAACCAGAGTTCAGTATTCAGTTATGATTATCTTTTATTGTTTTGGTGTAAAATTTGCATGTGACAGAAGTAAATGCACACATCTAAGTGTACTGTTTGAACTTCATATAAGTGGATTCGTGCCATGTGGACTTCTTTGCATTTGGCTTCTTTGACTCAGCATAATGCTTCTGAAATTCATTCATGTGGTCGTGCGTATGGGTAATTCCTTTTTATTGCTGACTACTGGCCTGTTGTGTGGACATGCCACCATTTGTTTATCTGTTCTACCACTGATGGACCCTGGAACCAGGGGGTACTGAGCTATTAAGAGGAGCGCTGCTGTGATCATTTGTGTGCGAGTCTTTCTGGACGTACTATACTTTCATTTATCTTGGGTATACACGTAGGAGCGGAATTACTGGGGCATAGGCTAGGTATATGTTTAGGTTTATTAAAAAGTGTCATATCTTTGTCTAAAGTGGTTGTACCAATGTGGTACTCCCCAAAAGTGCACTGGCATTCCGATCACTTCCCATCCTCACCACTATGTGAGGTTGTCAGTCATTTTAATTTTAGCCATTCTAGTGGTTGTACCGTGGTATCGCATTGTGGTTTTAATTTGCATTTCATCTAATGACTAATGACTTTAAGCGCCTTTTCACCTGCTGGTTGTCCGTTTGTATGTCTTCTTTGAAGTATCTGTCCAAATCTCTTGCCCACTTTGAACATCGATTTGCTTGCTCTCTGTTGATTCGAAGTATCTGTCCAAATCTCTTGCCCACTTTGAACATCGATTTGCTTGCTCTCTGTTGATTTGAAGTATCTGTCCAAATCTCTTGCCCACTTTGAACATTGACTTGCTTGCTCTCTGTTGATTTGAAGTATCTGTCCAAATCTCTTGCCCACTTTGAACATTGACTTGCTTGCTCTCTGTTGAATATTGTATGTCTTCTGTGAAGTATCTGTCCAAATCTCTTGCCCACTTTGAACATTGATTTGCTTGCTCTCTGTTGAATATTGTATGTCTTCTTTGAAGTATCTGTCCAAATCTCTTGCCCACTTTGAACATTGACTTGCTTGCTCTCTGTTGAATATTGTATGTCTTTGAAGTATCTGTTCAAATCTCTTGCCCACTTTGAACATTGACTTGCTTGCTCTCTGTTGATTTGAAGTGTCTGTCCAAATCCCTTGCCCACTTTGAACATTGACTTGCTTGCTCTCTGTTGAATGTATGTTTTGTAATTCTTTTCCCCCAGCCTGACGGGCAGAAGTCGTAAATTGTGATGTGGTCTAACTTAATCTCTTTTTTCTTTTATGATCATGGCTTTCTGTATCTGGGCTAATATGTTTGCCTACCAGGTGGAAATAATCTTGGGAGAAGAAATAGACCCTGAAGGAGGAGGTGCAAGTAGACAGAACAGCATGGGCACTGGCTCCAGGTGGAGAAGTGCGGGTTCTGTTGGGTGATGGAGAGCAGCCCTTTGTAGGGGGTGTCTGGGGTTGAGGGGCAGAGGCCCAGAAAGGGAATGCCTTCAACATTAGGGGACTGACTGAATTCTTTAGCCAGTGGAATCCATTGAAAGTTTTAGAGCAGGAAGGGCTGTGATCACAAGACAGTGAGATGTACAGGCCTGGTGATGCTGCAGCCTGGGGCAGTTTTCACTCGGTCACCCTGAGGGCAGCAGCCTCGGGCCTCAAGGTGCAGGTGGGACTGCCGGGCTGGGAACCAGGTTTATCTGTGTGAATTCTTGCAGCCTGTCCTGGGCCCTGAGACCACCCAGGTCCCACCAGATCTTCATGGGCCCATTTATTCTTGCGAAGGAAGCCCGAGCGTTGGTCTAGGCGTGTAGCTAGCTGGCAGCCCAGCCTCTCCTTCCAGCCCTGGGGAATGCTTGTACATGTGGATTTAGGGCCACCTCTCCCTGTGGCTCCAGATGCTCATGGGGCCCTCCCCCAGCCCCTCTGCCCTCACCTCCACCCACTCTCACCCTTCTATCTCCCCTTGCACTTGTTCCGGGAGCAGGAGCTGGAGGCTTGGGAGTCTGCTTTTCCTTCTGCCTGGAAATCTCTTCCCCAGATACCTGCATCCAGGTGTTTCGTCCACAGTCACCTTTTTCAGGCGTCTTCCCTGGCTGTGCGGTTTGGAACTATCCCCATCCCTGGACCCTTTCCTCTTCCTCTGTGGTGGTATTACCATCTGACATCCTCTAGTCACACATTTGCCTTGTTTATTGCCCATCTCCTCCCCTAGAATGTAAATACCATGAAAGGTTTATTTGTTTTTCACCCTTGTTCACTGCTCTAACCTGTGCCTGGAACAGCATCTGACATTGGCAGGTCCTCAGAAACAGTACAGCCCAACTGAGTGAGAGGCCCACTCCCTCATTATTCCCAGAACCTCTGTGTTTGATGGCAGCTTTGGTTCTGCAGGTGAAAAAAAATGGGGATGAGCCCAGGGAACACCTAGGGCCACCCAGCAAATGGGGGAATCTTCCTTCTCCCAGTCTCCATTGTACAGATGAGGAAATAGACCTTGAGAGGGAAAGGACTTGGCCAAGTGCTAAGCGATATTCGTGGCAGAGAAGAAATGGAAGTCGATTGCCCTCACTCCTTGTTATTAAAAGTCCTAATTGGCCTGGGGGAGGCTGGGGGCCAAGCAGGAATGTTTAAGGATGATTATAATATCTTTTGGTGCCAGAAGATATCTTTGTGTCTCCAAGTGGGGTTGGAGGAACTGCAGCCCAAGTGTTTTCTTTTCTGGGAAATTCAGACCTCCATCATTTTAACTTTTCCCAGACGAGATGCTGGGACCACACTCAGGGCCTGGAAAGTGGTTACATCCGTATCAGCCAGGCCACCCTGGCCTTGAGCTCCAAATGAGACTGTTCAGCCCCAGTTCCACAGCCATGGACTTCCACAGAGCCATCCTACCCTGGTCCCACCAGCCCCAGGGTTCCTGCCATTTCCCAGGACAGTCATGTTTTCCTGGTGACCTGGCTCCTTCTACTATGTAGACTGCAGGCTGTGGACCAGGAGGGGAAATCCATAGGCAGCCGGGAGCACACATAACATTCGTGAGAGTCAGGGCTCCCCAGAGGATGTGGGAGGGAACTTTATCCCAGGGTGCAGACAACTTAACACTGACCTTCACACCCCCCTCTTCATGACAGGCAGTCCCAGTCAGTTCTCTCAGAAACCCACTGCTTAAAACACACAACACTGCTGGGCCTGTTTAATCCAGTGCTGCCCAATCCCTCCACCACCCTGGGACCCCTGGTATCCCTCATCCCTGCCCTCGGGCGGTCCCACTTTCCTGTGCCTTTTTACAGGGCTTACCCAGGCCTTGTCCACCTGCCCCGAGAGGCTCCTTATAGCACATGCCCTGGATGCTTCTGGAACCAACACCAGCCTTGATCCCTGGCATCCCTGGGCAACATCACAGAGACACAGGGCAAGATGGAAGGCACCACCCACAGCTGAGTACCCTCCTCTGTCTGATGCAGGTTTTCACCCCTGCAGATACCATAAGAAACCTGATGCCTTAGTAGGAGGCAGGAAGACCTTACAGCCCACATGACTCAGGATGTGAGGCTCTGAGATGTTGTTCCTCCTTTTTGGGAATCAAAACCAGCCTGTGTGTGTTGGGACAGGAAAGGCAAACGTGAGGGTCTTGGGGAGGGTCTGGGATCTCTTAAACCAGACAGAACTATGAGCAGTAGGCAGTGCCATTTCCCAGAGAACTCCTCAGCTTGATGTTGCTGTTTCCTGGGTGTGTGATCCTTCTCCCCCCACCGTGCTGTGTTGACTCATCCTGGGGCTCAGACACTGTTGTCTGGGAAAGGGTAAGAAGGAACTTTTTAGAACTGTCCTATACTAGCACCATCGAGTGGAAATCTAATGCAAGCCACATATGTCATTTTAAATGTTGTAGCCGCCATATTAAAACAGGCAAAGTAACCAATAATGTTTTATTTAACCTGACACACTTAAAACATTATCTTGCCAGGCGCGATGGCTCATGCCTATAATCCCAGCACTTTGGGAGGCCGAGGAAGATGGGTCACTTGAGGTCAGGAGGTCAAGATCATTCTGGCCAACATGGTGAAACCCCATCTCTACTAAAAAATTATAAAAATTAGCCGAGTGTGGTGGTGCACACCTGTAATCCCAACTACTCGGGAGGCTGAAGCAGGAGACTCGCTTGAACCCAGGAGTCTTTAGAATGAAATCCTATGCATATTTTGTGCTTACAGCACATATCAATTCAGACAAGCCACTTTTAAGAGCTCAATAACCATTTCTGGCTAGTGGCTATGGCAGTGCAGATCTTTCTGTCTTGACCTAGGTGGTAGTTACTCAGGTGTAGACATATGTAAAAACATGGCTAGCTGTAGACTCAAGATGTGTGCATCTCACTCTTTAAAAGTTTTCAAAAATCTCCTTCAAGGCTCTGCTCAAATGCCACCCATTTTCCTGAACCCACCCTGGGATGCAATTACCTGCTGCTTTTGCACTGTGCTTCTGTTATATTTCTACTTATACTGTCGCTGTGTCTCGCCTGTCTTCCTATAAGCACTCTAAGATGTAGACCATGGTTTGTTGATTTTTTTTTAATTACCCAAAGGGGCACTGACTACCTAATGCCGAATAAGTAAGCATGGCTGAATGGAATCCCTGGGTGTGGTTGACCCTCTCTGGGCTGGCTGCAGGATGGCTGATCATTTGATTCTGTTTTTCAGTCCCATTCCAGTTGTTGGCAAAGGAGAGGAAGAGGAAGAGGAAGATGGCATGGGGCTTTGTCTGCCGGCCACCCTGAAGAACTGCCTTCCTCACCGCCAGGGCATCAGCATCCTGGAGAAGCTCATCAAAACATGCCCCGTGTGGCTGCAGCTGAGTCTGGGCCAGGCAGAGGTGGCCAGGATCCTGCACCGGGAGGCGGCCGGGGTGAGTGGGGGCACCTCCCACTTGGTAGCACACACACCGTGAGGGACTCAGGCGTGCTCCACACCTGCCCTGACTCCCACGTGGAAGCCGCTACCATGCAGACAGCTACCTGTGTGTTTCCCTCTCCTACATGTGTCAGTTTTTTGGCCACTATATTTTTCCAGAATGCAGGTATGGGAGGCTGCTGGGAGGCCTGCGTTCTGCTCTGGGGAGCAGGTGTTCATGGCTGGAGAGGAGGGATTGGGTGGCTTACAGGCTCTCTGGGCATTTGGGCACCTGAGAGGCAGGACTGATGCGGTCAGGAAGACCATGCTGGCCTGCTGTGACTTCGAGAGCTCGGCCAGGCATCCAGCGTCTAGAGAGTGTCAATCAGAGCCAGGGTAAAAATGGCTTTGTGCTCCCTGTTTCACATATGCAAATAAGAGCTGCGTGATGGAGTCAAAAGATGATTTAGAGGTCATGCTCTGTGAGTGGACATGTGGCTTAAATTTTCTAAGCCTGACTTTTGTTGCTTTGAAATAGAGGCATTCACACCGCCTCCAAGGCTCTTGTTCCTATTGCATGGAAAGATAGATGATGGGTGGGTGGATGGATGGATGGATGGATGGATGGATGGATGGACGGACGAACGGACGGACGGACAGATGGACAGACAGATGGATGGACGTATGAACAGACAGACAACAGCTAAGCAGGTGATAGATGATGAAATATGAGTCAGAGCTCATCACATGTTCCTTTCACCGCCCACACACATTTTCTCCTATACACTGCTTCCTTTTAAAAACAACTTGAATTTGTTTAATTACCAAAGTGATACACATATGTGTTCATGATTTAACAAAAAGCCAAGCTGGACAGAAGTGTAAAAAGTAAAGATCTTTTCCACCTACTCTAACCAAACTCAATCCCCAGAAGTTTTTTCTTTTTTTAATTGAGATGAAATTCACACAATATAAAATCACACAATATAAAAGTACACAGTTCAGTGGCATATAGTACAGTCACAATGTGGTACAACCACCACCTCTATCTAGCTCCAAGGCGTCTCATCGCTCAAAACAAAGCCCCACACTCCTTAAGCAGTCCCTCCTCCTCCTCCCCTCCTGCAGCCCTGTAACCACCAATCTGCCTCCAAAGTCACCCAATCTGCCTCCCAAGTCATGCTGCATGCGGTGCGTCTGTCCACACATTTTCCATATAGACTCATGCCTCTATTGTGGCAAGCATTCACTGAGTACTTGCTTTGCTCCAGGAAGTCTTGTAGCTTCTTCATGTGAATCTGCCCATGTAACCTCATAGCAGCCCTAGGAGGTAGGCATTGCCACTCTGCCCATTTTACATATGAGGTAACCGTGATACAAAGCAATTGAGTGCCGTCCCCCAGGGGACATAGTGAATAAATGGCAAAGTGGGACTCCATCTGGACCCAGGCAGTCTGTGCGCCCTGGGCTCTGTTGAGCACAGAGATTTATTTGGCTCAGCTGGACTCGTGTCCCCCAGCCACCATGCACTTTTGATGGTCTCTCCCCTGCTGTGGTTGCAGGGCTTGTCTGCCTCCCGGGAAGAGTCCAGATGTATAAGTACAGGGCTCAGATGGCAAGTGCACTCGTTCACCTTGGACAAGGTAAAATGCATCAAGTCTCCAGTTGTACCTGAAAATTGGAATTAGTAGAACTTATGGGGCCTCTGCAAAGTGCCAACCTCCTTTTGCTACACAGGCCCCTGTCACAGGGAGTGGGGACTATGGTGGCCTGAAAGCACAGCAGTGTCCCGCCAAGACCAGGAGGACTGCTGGCCTGGAAAGGCCTGGGTAGAAAATTAAACCAGGGTCTCCTGCCAATGAGTGTTCAGCCGGCACCCCCTCCGGTCCGCAACTTCCCTGGTGGGTTCTCAGGAATGAACTTACTTACTACTCTTGCTGGGAGAAGGCAGCTCAAGACCAGCCCAAGGGGCAAGTTTCTGATGCTGAGGGATGGCCATGTTCCAGATTTTTTTGGTCATCAAGAGGGGCATGTCCAGATGGGGATTGGCCAGATAGTGGGGGATGGTCCCAGGAGAAGGTGCTGGCTCTCCAGAGCAAGCTGGGTGGGACATCGTCATGATTGCTATGTCAAAAGATTCAGTCCTCTCTTCAGAAAGTTAGCCTGGGCGCGGTGGCTCATGCCTGTAATCTCAGCACTTTGGGAGGCCACACTTAGAGGATCACTTGAGCCCAGGAGTTCAAGACCAACCTGGGCAACATGGCACGATGCCATCGCTACAAAATATACAAAAATTAGCCAGGCATGGTGGCACACACCTGTAATCCCAGCTACTCAGGAGACTGAGGTAGGAGAATCACTTGAAATGGGGAGGCAGAGGTTGCAGTGAATCCAGATCACGCCACTGCACTTCAGCCCAATTGATAGAATGAGACTCTGTCAAAAAAAAAAAAAAAAAAAAAAAATTGAAAATAAGCACAATTATAAAGAACTGTAGTGGTTCTGTTTGGAGAATGCTGAGTTATTCCAGGCTCTGTGCTTTGGAGATAATCATTTTGTAGTCATCCTGTGAGGTCAATTCTGCCATCATACCCATTTCACAGATAATAAAACTGAGGCTAAGAGAAATGCTTTAGTTTGGGTTTCCCCAGAATCAAATCCCTGAGATAACAATTTGAGCGCAAGTGGCTTATTCGGGAAGTAACCCCAGGAAGCACCAGTAGGGGAACCAAGCCAGGGGAAGGGACTGTAAAGCTACATTGTCATGCGAGCTACCCCTGGGGAAAACGAGCTGAATCCTGCTGGAGAATTCTGGGAGCCAGTGTGGAACACACATCTTGGGGTTATCCCAACCAAGGGTAGAGGGAACTGTGTATTATTCACCAACTCCTGACAGTCATGGGTCAAAGGCTGTAGGGTGTGAGGATGCATTTTCCAGCCCCTTTTCTCTTCTTTTTTTTGTCTTTTCTTCTTTTCTTTCTTTCTTTCTTGTCAGAGTCTTGCTCTGTTGCCCAGGCTGGAGTACAGTGACACAATCTCAGCTCACTGCAACCTTCACCTCCTGGGTTCCAGCAATTCTCCTATCGTATCCTCCTGAGTAGCTGGGACTACAAGTATGCACCACCACACCTGACTAATTTTTGTGTTTTTAGTAGAGACAGGGTTTCACCATGTTGACAAGGCTGGTCTTGAACTCCTGACCTCAGGTGATCTGCCCACCTTGGCCTCCCAAACTGCTGGGATTACAGGCATGAGCCACTGCACCCAGCCCCTTCTCTCTTCCTTGACTCTAAGATCTGACTCTTGCCAGAAATCCTCAGGCGAAGAGATGCAGAGCTGGCCAATGGAAGCAGGGCTGGAGTCCGCTAAAAAGATAAGGCCCCATGGGGATGGGTGGGTCACCAGCTGCACCTAGCACTAGAGTGGGATAACTTTCCCAAAGGTCACACAGCTAGTGAGCTACAGGGCTGAGATTTGAACCCAGGCCTGGCGAGGGAGGCTCAAGCCCATCCCTCCAGAAGTGAGTAGCAGGAGAGACACAAAAGTAATTTTCTGAGGTCGACCAGTGCTGGATGGGGTTGGATATCAGCCAGGTTTATAAAGATGTGTAAGATGCAATCTTACTGTCCTCTCTGAGGGTCTGGTGGGGGCTCCATGCACAAATATGAACCTAAAGGCACCAGGAGGGGATAGCTAAGTGCTCTGTGTAAGGCAGGGCAGTGAGTTACCTGGAACAGGAAGAAAGCACATCCAGGTGGGGTGATCTGAGCTGACTTCCTGGAGGAGGTAGACACCAAGCTGGGCCATGCAGGATGGATGGGCAGGATGGGATGGGGGAGCTGACAGAGTCTGCTGGGAAGTAGTGGATGATGGAACAGCACAGGCCAAGGCCCAGAGGTGGACATGAGCCTGGCTGGGGCCCTTGGTGTTGAAAGAGAGTGGTGGGATTAGAGCCCACTGGGACCCTGGCGAGCAGGACCACCTTGCATTCGTCTACCTGGGACGCCATTGACCAATTCAGGTCTGGGAGCACAGAGTGAGCCTGGCTCTGTTTGTTCACTGGAACAAATGAATCTGCTACTTCCAAACTGACAGAGCCAGGCCAGGTTGCTCAGGGCCTGTGGCAAGAGGCAAAGGCCATGGAGCTTAGTTCATTTTCTAGGTGAGCACAAGTTAAAGCAAGGCCTTAGGCCTTAATCCCAGCCTCAGTGGTGCAAGAAACCTGGACATGCCTTCAGCCCTGGCAGGGGAGGCACCAGTCAGCCGAGGCCCAGAGAACTCTTCTACCATCCAGACGCTGAGTGTGGAGGATGTTGAGACCGTAGGTGAGTGCACTAAAAGAGTCAGCCATTCCCCACTGCCACCCACTCGCCACTCAGTTCTGAGGCAGTAGCAGCTGGGTCCGCCCTGAGAACGAGTAGAGGAGCCGTGCCCTCCGTTGCCCTCCCTGCCCTCTGCCTTTATACCCTACTTCTTCCTGTGCACCTCTATATTTTCGAGCCTAAGGAAAGCCCTGAGTGCACGTGCTGGGATGAAGATTGCCAGCTTTTACCCAGAGTTGCCATATGCATGATCTTACTTGATCCCCAGCGATTTCTATCAGGTAGGCGTTAGTGTTCCCATTTTCAAATGAGGCAACAGAGGCACAGAGAAGTCAGCTCACTTGCCTGAGGGCACACAGCTGGTAGGAGCAGAGTCTATCATCTGTGATCTTCAGCTGGCAAGGCCCTTTGCTGCACAATAGCGCTCCCACAGAACTGGCATCCATGTAATGATGTCATTGTTTCTAAAGATACAGACACCATAGGTGGTCTCCAGGCTGTGAGAACTCAAAAGGCCCTCAGAAACCGCCTGGGTCTAGCCCTGCTGGCAGCAATGAGAGACTGTGCTTCATTGTATCTGGCGGTGGTGCTCAGGAGGCTGGAGATCCAGGCCCTTTGTTGTGAATATCTGCATGACCTTGATCACATCCCACCCCTTCCCCGCTACCCACCTCCCCTGCCTGCAGCCTGCTTCTCTGATAAGGCTTTGGGAACATGCTAGCCCATTTTTTGATTTGTGTGCGTCCAGGAGCAAGGCAACCAAACTTTTGTTTTAGAATAGTTTTAGATTTACAGCAAAGTTGCAAAGATGGCGCAGGGAGTGCCCCTATACTCCACACCAGTTTCCTCATTGTTAACATCTAGCATTAGGGTAGTACCTTCGCCATCATTAAGAAACTGATCTTGATACATTGCCATTAACCAAAGTCCATACTTTATTCAGATTTCCTGTTTTTTGTTTTGTTTTTGAGATAGGCCTTGCTCTGTCAGCCAAGCTGGAGTGCAGTGGCATGATCACGGCTCACTGCAGCCCACCTCCCAGGCTCAAGTGATCCTCCTTCCTCAGCTTCCTGAGTAGCTGGGATTACAGGCACACACTACCATGCCCGGCTCATTTATTTTTTTTTACTTTTTGTAGAGATGAGGTCTCCCTGTGTTGCCCAGGCTGGTCTTGAACTCCTGGGTTCAGGCAATCCTCCCATACCTCTGGGGTTCCAGGCATGAGCCACCTGCATGGCCAGCTTTTACCTAATGCCTTTTCTCTGCTCTGGGATCCCATCCCACGTTACATTTAGTTACCATATCTCCTTAGGCTTCTCTTAGCTGTGACATTTGCTCAGACTTTCTTTGTTTTTGATGACCTTGGCAGTTTTGAGGAACAGTGGTCAGGTCTTTTACAGAACGTTCCTCCACCAGGACCTGTCTGATGGTGAGACTGGGGTTAGGGGTTTGGGGAGGAAGACCACAGTGGTAAAATATTCTGATCACATCATATCAAGGCAACAGACTATCAGAATGACTTACCATTGGTGATGTTGACCTTGATCATCTGCTTAGATTGTGTTTGTAGGTTTCTACACCTCAAGATGACTCTTTACCCACTCCCTCTCTAGACTGTCCTTTTTGGAAGGCAGTCAGTGTGCTCAGCCCACCTTTAAGGAATGGGAAATTAAACTCCACCTCCTCGATTTGGTATCTAATAAATTACTTGGAATTTGTCTTCACAAGAAGTTTGCCTTTTCTCTTCCATCTATGTATTAAGCCATTTACTTATATCAGTGTCGAACAGAGTACTTTTATACTTTGGACTATAATCCAATACTACTTTAAATATTTTGTTGCTCAAATTGTTCCAACTTTGGGCACTGGGAGTCTTTCAGTTGGTGCCTGTATGCCTTTGACACACCGTCATCATTGTGCATGTGGGTGTTTGTTTTTTGGAACACTTCGTCATTTCCTGGCAATACAAGGTATTCCACGCTCATCTTATATATTTCCTGCCCCAGTCTTAAAATCAGCCATTTCTCCAAGAAGCCCTGGTTCCTCCTATAGAGAATGATATTAGAAACCAAGATCTGGGCACCATGGGTGTTTGTTGCTACTGAAGTGTCAGTTGCTTCTAGGCCAAGGTGGTTTTTAATGAAAGAAACCTCTTTTAAGGTTGCTTTTGGTGGTGAGGGAGGTGAAAGGTTGGCTCAAAAGTTGCAATAAACTGAGCTGTGATATGGACCAGCCACCTAGGTGGTTCAAGGCACCCTCCCTAAGTGTGAGCCCAAGGAGTACCAATTCCATTCAGTATTAGTTTCGTAAAAACCCTCAGTGGGCCAGGCACAGTGGCTTATGCCTGTAATCCCAGCACTTTGGGAGGCTGAAGTGGGTAGATCACCTGAGGTCAGGAGTTCAAGACCAGCCTGGCCAACATGGCAAAACCCCATCTTTGCTAAAAATACAAAAAATTACCTGGGTGCAGTGGCAGTTGCCTATAATCCCAGCTACTTGGGAGGCTGAGGCGAGAGAATTGCTTGAATCCAGGAGGCGGAGTTTGCAGTGAGCTGAGGTTGCACTACTGCACTCCAGCCTGGGCAACAAGAGCAAAACTCCGTCTCAGAAAAGAAACTTTCAGTGAAGCCATTCTCTTGTGAGACCAGTGTAAAAGGCATAATCATCAGTTATTGCAGGATTACTTTGGCTAAGCACCATCTCTCATTTTTCCAGCAACCCTGCAAAGCAAGGGTATGATCTCTATTCCATAACTGAGGAGAATCAGCTCTGTGATGATAAGAAAACTTCCCGAGTCATACCACTACCAAATTATGGAAGTTGACTTAAACCCAAAACTGACTGTCTCCAAAAGCTTTAAAAAAGGTAGTGTCTTGGCCTCACCCCCAGAAATGCTTCGCTCTTTGTTTTGGAGTGAGCCTCAGCCATCCGCATGATTTTTTTTTTTTTTTTTTTGAAACAGAGTCTTGCTCTGTTGCCAGGCTAGAGTGCAGTGGTGCAATCTCATTTCACTGCAACCTCTGCCTCCCTGGCTCAAGTGATTTTACTGCCTCAGCCTCTCAAGTAGCTGGGATTACAGGCATGTGCCACCATGCCTGACTAATTTTTGTATTTTTAGTAGAGACAGGGTTTCACCATGTTGGCCAGGATGGTCTCGATCTCCTGACCTCGTGATCTGCCCACTTCAGCCTCCCAAAGTGCTGGGATTACAGGCATGAGCCACCACACCTGGCCTCATCAGCATGTTTTAAAAGCTTCCTGGATAATTCTGCTGTGCAACCAGAGTTGTGAATTGCTCTGTTCTATGCTAAAAGATGGGCCTCAGTTTCCCCATATGTAAAATAAAGGTATTGGGCAATATGTCCCTTAATTCCATTTCCAGTACTCAGTGGTTCTGAGGATTTGTGGCTTGACTTTCTTATAGCTTTGTATATGCGCATGCACACACACACACACCCCTAGGTGTGTCAGAGTCAGGACTGAGGATATGAGGACCTTTGTCTAGGATGGGCCCCAGCCACTGGCTGCCAACCTCTGCAGGCACAACCCCTGTGGATGTAGCCTCTCAGAAGAGTCAGCTACTTCTGTTTCTGCCCTAATGGGCATGATTGGAAATTTTCCCCAAGCAACTGGAAAATAATCCTAAAATAACTAAAGTGGAAAAGCAGATAGCTCTGAATTGTCCAGGCCAAAAATGAATGGTAAAAACAAAACCACTTAATGGTGCACTTAGCTTTGGATTTTTATGTATTTATTTGGAGAGGAAGAGGGGAGTGCGGTGGCTGCATAATTCTCTCCCTAAGCATATTCTGTCCCAGCTGTTAGTGAAATAAGTTGGTCTTTCCAAAACTCACGCTGGCTGAAGGTAGACAGGAAGAGGGTCTGAAGACTGGTGAGACCATTTCCTGGATTGCGTCAATTTACCATGAAACTCACCCTCTTGCAAGCCTCTTGGGGGCTGGGAAAGACCCCCAGGGCACTGATGCTAGAGGAGTATCTTCTGGAAGCGAGGAGTCCTGGAACTGCTCTGCCTACCTCCCTCACTATAGACTGGAAACAGTCAGCTCAGAAAGGGGAAGTGGCTTGCCCAGGGACACAGAGCAAACCAGTGTCAGAACTAGGAAGGACACAAGTGTCTGACCCACAGCCCAGTGCTCTTACCACTGCCCACTGTTGTTTTGACAGGGGGAGTTCCATGGGGGAATACTAAGTCTTCAAAGAAAATTGGACTCTCATAATGGCATGAGCCCAGCGGTTTGTACAACTGATGGAAGAGGATATTATATTTCTGCTGAGAGTAACTAATGCAGTACAGTGAGGGAAGAAAAATGGAGGAAGCACACACACACACACACACACACACACAGCTGACTCAGCAAGGCACAGACCAGGCTTGTTCCCAGGGAGGAGAGAGGTAGAGTAAGGACACTGGGCCTAGGAAGCTTTGTTGGTGGCTAATCAGAGAAGGCTTTCAGGAGCAGTGGCAGATGGAGGGTCCTACCGTGAGCATCAGTGTGAACTGCTCCATTGTAGGAACCCCACACAGCCCCCGCCATGAGTGTCCTGGAAGTGGACAAAGGTAGCCCCAGCCCCGGCACTTGCCTGCCCGTGTTTCCTCACTGCTCTCCACCTGGCTCATCCTCTCATCGAGGCCGAGCCCTGAAGTCAAGCTGCTCATCAGGATGCCTTTCCTTGTCTCAGGGTGCCCCATGTCCTGCCCTGTTGCCCTTCTGATTCATGGAGACATCTATGAACACTGACATCAGGAATGCTAGGGGCTTTGAGACAGTCATCCTCAGGGCCAGGAGGCAGGTAGAGGGGGTCTGAGGAAGGAAGTGTTATCAGAAAGAGGTCCCAAGCCAGACCCTAAGAAAGGGTTCTTGGACCTCAGGCGAGAATCAGGGGCAAGTCCACAGAGTAAAGTGAAGGCAAGTGTATTAGGAAAAGTCAGTGGATAAAGAACAGCTACTCCATAGGCAGAGCAGCGGGGTGGGTTGCTCCAGTGAATATACTTACAGTTATTTCTTGATCATATACTAAACAAGGGGTGGCTTATTCATGAGTTTTCTGGGGAAAAGGTAGGCAATTTCTAGAACTAAGGGTCCCCCACTTTTGAGACTATATAGGGTAACTTCTGGATGTGCCATGGCATTTGTAAACTGTCATGGCGCTGGTGGCAGTATCTTTTAGTATGCTACCACATTATAATTATCACATAATGAGCAGTGAGGATGACCAGAAGTCACTTGCATTGCCATGGGTGGGTTTGGGCCGGCTTCTTTACCACACCCTGTTTTATCAGCGGGGTCTTTGTGACCTGTATCTTGTACTGACCTGTCTCATCCTGTGACTGAGAATGCCTAACCTCCTGGGAATGCAGGCCAGCAGGTCTCAGCTGCCCCAGCCGCTTTTCAAGATGCAGCTGCTCTTGAGCTATAAGGAAGTTGCTCTTGAGCTATAAGGAAGTTGCTCTGGAGCTGTAAGGAAGTCAGGACGGGCCGCCTCTGACGGAAGTACCTCATACTGACTTCATGCTATATAGCAGGCACTCTTTTGATACCACCTGGGTAGCCTTTTCAATGATCCTTTGAGGCACGGGGGTGGTGGTGAGTGCTTTCAACTTCAAGTAACAGCAAGCCTGGTATGGTAGCCTCAGCCATAAGGATGCTATTGTTTATCTAGTGAGAAGTCTCGAGGTTGGGCTCCAGGGCTAGTTTAGCAGCTCTTTGATGCCTTCGGTTCCCACACTACTCCGCCTGGCTCCTCTCTATTCTTCTATTCCTCCATCTTCAAGGTGTTGGCTTTTGGTCCTCAGTTTCTCACCTCATGGTTGCAAAATGGCAGCTGCAGCTCCAGACACCTCACCCATTCAAAGGCAGGAGGTCACAGGCAAATGGCTTTCTCCTCCTAGGCTCTGCATTATTGTTAGGGAACACATGTTGTTCTAAATGCTTCATTGGCCATCCCGATGTGATGAAAGCCAGGAAAAGGGGTGAATGGCCAAGGAGAGCAGTATGGTCATGATCGGCTCTGACCAAATATAATACCTCTCCTGAGTCAGGACACATTGCCACCAGGGCCAGAATCAGGGTCTGTTAGCAAGGAAAGGGAGAGAGGACTGGTTCTTGGGGAGCTAACTCAGTAACTGTCACAGGCAGGAACGATTATGATCCCATTTCACAGAAAAAGAAGCTGCCCAGAGAGCTCACACAGCTTCAAGTGGCTGACTAAGGACTGAAGTTCAGTTGGGAAGTTCAGCTCCAGAGCATATGGGTGGAAGGGTCCAAGAAACAGTCCAAGGCCCAACACTCTAGACCTGCCACTTGAATACCTATCCCCTTTCCTGTCTCCTTACCAACCTGCACCTCACACTATTTTCGCATCTGCACAGAGGGTGTGATATTCTGAGCCTCAGGGAAGGAGCTGTTGCAGGTATCTAAATCCCTAGCCTGGTGCCTGGCACGGAGTACATGCTTATTTAACACCAGTGGGTTGGTTGGGCTAGAGGTTACATATTGTAGTGGTCACAACATGGCCTGAAGTCACATGGTTTGCATTCTTTTTCTGGCTCTGACTTTAACAAGTGATGTGACCTCAGGAGGTCATTTTACTTCTCTGAGTCTTAGTTTCTTTGGCTGTAGAGTGAGGGTCTGGACCACATCACTGGCTTTGAAACTTTCCCACTGAGCTATGTGTATTCATCAGCAGTACCTCATGGAAGAGAGTAGGGGATACCCAAAGGTGGAGGCCCCATGTCCATATACCCCATAGCTATATCATTACCTACTTTACGTAACAAACCAACCCAACATCAGTGGTTTACCACAGTCACTATTTTATTTGCTCACGATTCTGTGGGTCAGCAATTTGGGCTGGGTTCAGCTGAGTGGTTCTTCTGCTGGTCTTTTCTGGGGTCAGTCATGTGGCTGCAATCATCTGGCAGCTTGACTAAAGGTGGATGGTCTGTGATAGCCTCACTCGTGTCTTGTGGTAGGTGCTGGCTGTTGGCTGGGCCACACAACTCCAGCAGGCTAGCTCAGGCTTCTTTACGTGACAGCACAGTCCAAAGGGTGACATGGAAGCTGCATGCCTCTTGAAGCCCAAGCTCAGAACTTCACAGTGTCTCTTCTGCTGCATTTTTTTTTTTTTTTTTGGTCAGTGCCACTCCCAAGGTCACCCTGTTTTCACCAGGAGGTGAAAATAGACTCCATCTCTCGATAGGGGGAGCAACAAAGACTTTGTGGCTCTTTTTAATCTACTATGGAGGTGAAGGCTCTTTGAGTCCTTTTTCCTATCTCTTTGGTCCAGCTGCAAGCATAATAATAATCCTATTAGTAGTTGTCATTTATTTGTCTAATGATATTATGCACTTAACATCATAGCATGTGATCGGGATCAGTAAATGAGAGCAATCTCTAATAATAATATAAATAATCATTAGGATTATAAGTTATTAAGTACATTCTCTGTGCCAGGCATTTTATATATATGATCAGCGATTCTCACAGTGACCCTGAATGATAGATATTATTGTCCTCATGTTCAGATGAGGAAATTGAGACCCCAAGAACTAAAAGTAACTTGCCCACAGCTGGTGAGGGACAGAGGTAGTATTTGTGTTTCACTGTGTCTCTAAACAGCTGGCTGCAGGGGGCAGAAAGGGGGAAGTAAGGTGGGCTTTGAGACTTTTCTTATGAAACCCCCAAAGGTGTTGGAGAAAGGGCTCTGGGTGGTCCTCCAGCTCTCCACCCTGCCGTGTACTCACCTGCAACAGCCGTCATGGACAACATCCCCTTGGAGTTTGACCTAAGGACACCTGATCAGGGAGTGGGCAGGTGGGTAACGTGGATATAAACAGCTCATGAAGATAGTCTGCTGCGTGATACTGTCTTGGGCTAAACTCTGCCAGGTTTAAGCTGAGATAATTCATAATCTAAAGTGTTCTTCAGGCGTCACTGTGGCACAGTGATGCTGTTATTGAGGTGCTGTCTGTGAATACCATCTAGAACGGTCTCCATGACTAACTCAGCAGCTAAACTTCCCCAGAGGGGAACAGAACAGACCCTCTTATTCCAGTTGGCCAAGGTAGACCACTGACCCAGGCTCTGCCCATAGCAGGTACCTGTCAGTGTCATCCTCATCCATGGTCACCTGGGCAGGAAGCATCAGAGGACTCCTGGAGCCAGGCCAAACTCAGAGTCCCTCCCTGCCCTACTGTCCGTTGTGAACTCAGAGCCTCCAGCCTGCTTTTCAGTCAGAAGGCAAGAGCCACATGAAAGCCCTGTGGCCATGCTGAAAGTGTGGGTGATGGGTTCAGAACTGGGGAGCTGCAGAGTCCAACCTCAGGGGCTTTGCATTCCTGTCGACACTCCGTCCCCAGCGAGTAGATAACACAGCACGACAGCGAGAGGGGTGAGATGCTGCACCATGTGATGGGGATGCCTGGCCCTAGTCCTGCTCTGGCAGTTGCCGTCTGTGTGGCTCTGGGGAGGACTGAGTGATACCACATGTAAGGCGCCTGGCCCAGTGTGCACACGCTAGCCACCATTTGAACTTCTGGCTTGTACTGTGGATTTGAACCACTCTCTCTTTAGTTTATCATCTTGTATTTGCCTCCTTTTGCCCTGGATCTGTAAGTTTCAACTCTTCTGGGGTCAGGTAATCCCTTCTGATTCTTTTTCACAATAAACACACATGGTGGACAGACCCCCAGGTCTAGGTGAAGCCTGAGACTGGGAGACAAAAGGGCAAAGCCAGCTGCAGGTTGGGTGAGTGGAGCACGGTCCTCAGTGAGCGTCCTGTTGGGTGCTTTCCTCTGCAACTTCTCCATACATCTTCCAACCAGAGAGGCAGGGCCTTGGTTTCATTTTTTCTTTCTGCTGGGTGGTGGCAGGTGTTGCCACTGCCATTTACAGACTAGAACCCGGAGGCTCAGGGAAGCCATACAATCACTCAGAGTCACAGGGCTGATACCTGGCCGCTCAGGGCCATCTGGGAGCCCAGGAAGAAATACATAGTTTGTGGGCCTGCCCCCAGCTGGAGGAGCTCCCTCTGAGGGCTTCTGCCTTTTTTTCTTTCTCTCTTGGAATGTGAGGATGGAGAACAGGGTTCATGTCTGAACAAAGTGAGAAAACCTAGAAATAGCTATGGGCTGGCTGTGAAAGAGCCAATTCGGTGCAGAGCACCATCGAAGGTCAGCCTAGTTGAAAACAGCAACCAGAATTTGTCATGCCAGTCACCCTAGGGACAGATCAGTGGGGACTGGGGAGGAGGGGTCAAAAGAGTAAGGGGAGAAAGTAACCATCAATAGAGTAAAAAATATGTGTCGTACTGTGTGACCCTGGGCTGTGGAGATCTGCACCCTCCAACAAGAAGTCTACCCTTATTGTAGGCAAGGGACTTCTATTTTATTTTCTTCTGTTTCATCCTGGAAAAAGAAAGGTTGGGTGGCATTCACACTAATGGATCATGACCTGCAGTTTGAAAAACACTGGCCTTCCTTCCTGTGCCATTCCTGACACCTAAAGATGGGGCAGCCCTGCCATGTGCCTGTGCTTCTAACCAGTGACCTGGGTGTGTGTCCCCAACAGGTGCACCACAAAGAGAGCACTTTCCCGGTGTGGACAGAAATCTGCAGTTTGGTTGCAATTTAAGAGCCTCCAGCCTCAGCTCCTGCCCTGGCTTGGAGTCAGGGGTCAGAATTTGCCTTCCCAGGAGTACCACTGGCTTCTGCTCTGCCTTTCTTTCCATGTTCCGCTCAGCAGGGAGGCCCTGTAGGCACCCCAGAGTTCCCTTGCTGCAGATACACACACACACACACACACACACACACACACACATACACACACACACACACACACTCACACACTCACACACTGTCAACCTTAAATAATGACATTCAGGCCGGGCACCGTGGCTCATGCCTGTAATCCCAACACTTTGGGAGGCCAAGGTGGGTGGGTCACTTGAGTTCAGGAGTTGGAGACCAGCCTGGCCAACATGGTGAATGGACAACATGGTGAAGCCCCATCTCCACAAAAATACAGCAATTAGCCAGGTGTGGCAGTGCATGCCTATAATCCCAGCTACTCAGAATGCTGAGGCGGGAGAATCACTTGAACCCTGGAGGCAGAGGTTGCAGTGAACTGAGATCGTGCTACTGCACTTCAGCCTCAGTGACAAAGTAAGACTCTGTCTCAAAAAAAAAAAAAAAAAAGAAAGATGACATTCAGAAAATGTGATTAGGTATGGTGTTTATGCTAGCACAAAACTTGAGGGTAGCCACCCAGGAGACACCGACTGTAAATGAACGAGGCCAACGTTCAAGGTGAAGTTACAGTTTTACTTATACAGGCAGAGACAGAGAAGTTTTAGCAGGATGACATTTTCCATATGAAACCACTTCGTGCCCCAGTGACTTGATTGCTTACAGATTGCTACATCCTGGGAAGGTTACTTATTACTCCAGTTAAATTAAGTTTAGCCTAACACTGCCTCCTTACATATTTTAAGTTCTGCCTAAATGTTTCTCTAGATGAACCGTAACCTAACTGGAGGTGTAAACGGACTGTAAACTACCCTTGCAGCGATCACTGAGTCTTGGCCAGTCAGAGGTGGCCAACTGGTCAAAGGGTGTTCACATAAGGCAAATGTCGAGCTGTAACCAATCCAGCTGTTTCTGTAGCTCACTTCCATTTTTGTGTCCATTACTTTCCTTTTTCTGTCCATAAATCTTCCACTACGTGTCTATGCCAGAGTCTCTCTGAACCTAATCTGGTTCAGGAGTTGCCTGATTTGTGAATTATTCTTTGCCCAATTAAATTCTGTTAAATTTAATTGGTCTAAGGTTTTGCTTTTAATACTCTGTAAGAAGGAGAGTGTTCTGAGGGAGTCTTATCTCTGCTGCTGTTTGGTCTTAATTATTTACAGGAAATCGGCTGTAGAAGTTCCTGTTGCCTGCAGCATGACTCGGGTAGTGTAGCCACATTCCTCCCAAGGCTCTGAATAATGTGAAGTTCCAACAGCTTTAAGTCCCAATTATTTTAAGTGTGAATGATTTAATTTCACCCACACTCACACACACACACACACACACACACACAGACACATGCACACTCACTTACAGTGTTCTGATACCAGCTGGGTGTCCAACAATTTGGACACTACCCAGAGTTAGTGCAGACCCCTTGGGCTGCTCCTCCTTCAGATGCCAGCCACGAGTGGGCTTCCCAGGCTACCTGCACTCCTGTCCAATTTGGCTTCGAATTCGGGAGTTCCCATGATCCTCATTCAAGTTTGATAATCTGATAGGACAACATAAAGACTCACAAAGTGTTGTACCTCCAGTTACAGTTTTGTATAAAGGATACAACAGAGGAACCACCAAATGGAAAAGGCACATAGGATGAGGCCTGGGGCAGCGCAGCTGCAGAGTCCTCATCACTTCTCCTCCTATTAGCAGGGGGAGTCCATGTGGGTCTGCAGCATCCTCAGTCCTTGACTCCTCAGAAGAAAGAATTCAACCAAGGGGGTGTAAGGCAGAGTAAGAGACTGAGGCAAGTTTTTGAGCAGGAGTGAAAGTTTATTAAAGCTTTCAAGCAGGAACAAAAGGAAGGAAATTACACATGGAAGAGGGCCAGGCCGGTGGCTTGAGATCACGTGCACGGTTTGATCTTTGCCTTAGGGTTTTCAGTGTTGGCATGCTTCCAGGGTCTTGCATCCCTTCTGCCCTGAGTCTTGGAGTGGGCTTCTTCCCTTGGGGTGGGCTGTCCGTGTGCGCAGTGGTCTGCCAGAGCCTGGGAGGGGTCACATGCGCAGTGTGTTTACTGGAGTTGTGCACATGCTCAATGGAGGTGTTCTTGCCTTACCAGTCCAGTGTTTCTAGAATAAGGTCCTATACCAGTTACGCTCTGCCCTTTTTCCTCTTAGTGCTCATGCTTGAGCCCACTGGCGCAGCTTGTGAGATGTTATCGAGAAGATGCTGATCATGGGTTTTCAGGTTTTTTCTACTGGGAGACCGTTTCCCTGGTGTGCCAGCCGCAACTAATTATTATTTTAGAGAGACAGTTAATAACCACCTGCCCATCACATCTGACGGTTGCCTGACATTCCGGGTAGGGGGAGGGGGACTCTCCTGCACTGCTCCTGTCTGACTACCTACTGTAACATTTCCCCCTCAAGAGTCCAAGACCCGAGTTCCTTGGGGAAAATGGATGGTCGGTCTTCTGTAACTGCTTCCTGCAGTTAGAGAGAGGGACAGTGGGGGTGGTTCTGTGGGTGTTGGCCTCTGCTAGCTGTCAGGACAGGTGGCTCCGTGGGTTGGTGAAAGTGGTATCCAGCCAAGTCCAAGGGATATAGGCAGGATTTTGCCTCTGTCATGTCCTACTGATGGGAAGTATATGGGTCTCCTGTGGAAGGATGACCTTTTGTGTGTGTGTGTGCGTGTGTGTGCGTGTGTGTGCGTGTGTGTGTGTGTGTGTGTGTGAGAGAGAGAGAGAGAGAGAGAGAGAGAGAGAGAGAGAGACTTGCTCTGTCGCCCAGGGTGGAATCCTCTGCCTCCCAGATTCAAGCTATTCTCCTGCCTCAGCCTCCTGAGCAGTTGGGATTACAGGTGTGTACCACTATACCTGACTAATTTTTATATTTTTAGTAGAAATGTGGTTTCACCGTGTTGGCCAGGCTGGTCTTGAACTCCTGACCTCAGGTGACCCACGCACCTCGGCCTCCCAAAGTGCTGTGATTACAGGCATGAGCCACTGTGCCCTGCCAGAAGAGTGACCCTTGAATATTGAGGAGACAGCATCTCTCACTGAGGATCACCTGGAGACGAATCGGGTTATTAGATTTAGGAGAATGTCAAAACAAAATAAGAGGGTGAGGGCAGCTCCAAAAAATCCCAAGGCTGGTGACACATCCAGGTAGCTAACACTCCTAGAAGCTGGGTGCATCTTCCCCCCAGCACATCTGTGTTCACCAGCCAGAACATCCAGAGGTTTCATTTCAGAGGGGTGATTGATTAAATCTTTGGCCATGTGATTGAACTCAGTCTCCAGTACCTGTCACCCTTCTGGAGGTCACAGGTGGGACCGAAGGCTCCAACCCTCTAAGCAGGTATTTAGTCTTCCTGTGGCCAGCCCCTCCCTTGAATCTAAGTTTCCACCAGGAGTTCCTGTCTAATAGCAGAAACTCAGGTAAGGTCAAAAGGGGTTTATTATGAATAATAAAAGACACTCTGATCTCTCAGGAAATTCCAAGGGTTTTCGAAGCTCTGTGCCAGGATTGGGTAAAAAGACTGGCTATGTGTTTCTGTCTTACCATACCACACTCACCCACACACACACTAAGATTCCCTCACACGCTGCTCATTCCCATGGGCCTACTGTGCAAGGAGACAGCTAGACCTTGAACCTCCAGAGGCAAAGCAACAACATTTATTTGAAAGACACCATGTCCTGGGGTCAGTTCAGCTTCAGGTGAATGCACTAGTTCAGTGATGCTGCAACTCCAGGTAGGGTGAGGATTTGGCAGGAGCTAAGGCTTGTCTCTGAGCCTCTGAGCAGAACGCCAGGGCTGGCAGAAGCATCTAGAGGTAAGCTGAGGCATCTAGAGGTAAGCGCCAGGGCTGGCAGATGCATCTAGAGGTAAGCTTCTAGAGGCATCTAGAGGTAAGCAGGACCACCTTCCATGCAGACAACACCCCCACCCCTGCCTGCCTCGCCTTTCCACCCCCAGTAAAGCAGTGTCATTTGTCTGGGGTAATACCTGAGTTCGTTGCCTCACACCAAGGAAATAAAGGACATGGACACACAAGGAATGAGGTTAACAGCGGAGGTTTAATAGGCAAAAGAAAGAGGAAAGCTCTCTCCTGCAGACAGAGGGGGTCCTGAACTGGTCTTCCAGTCCATGGTGAAGTGCAGGAGGTTTTATAGATGAGCTTGAGGAGGTGGTATCTGATTTACATATGGCAGCAGAGATTGGCTGGATAGGTGTGTCATTTGCATGCACTCGAAGAAGCTGGCTGCCCACGCTAATCTTTTATTATGCAGATGGTCTCTACCTGTCTGGGGCCAGGTTGCCTGTTTTTCTACTGTAAGCATGGTGACAAAGAAGATGGAAGTTGGAGCCTCCATGTTGAACATAGCTGGCTTCCAGGTAGCCCTTTTCTACTGGCACAGCTGCCAGCATTCACCCCTGCAAGCTTCTAGCTTGCTTGTCTATGTTTGTAGCTTGATTTTTCAGGCTGCTCTTTACTAGAAACTAAATGATTTGGGGGCTGCTTTTTGTTAAAAGAGAAGCTCTGCAGAGGACTCTTACCCTCACTATCGGCCTAAATAATTTCTTTTTAGCTCCTGTATCACCAGGAGTACCCCTTCCATCTCCTCCTGTTGCTCCTAGATCTAATTCTCTCTCCACCCTGCTCTGCTGGAGGAGAGGGGCTGCTAAAGACTCATTTCTAACCTGAGTTCAGTGACTAATGATTCATTGTGCTGCTGCTCTGGAAGGACCACACACTCTCACGGAGACCAGGATCTTAAGCCGCAGGGCCACCCTCTCTAAGCCAAATGGAGGCAAAATTGAGCGCTCAGTATCTAGGCCAGCAGGTCTCTGCCTTATTTAACCCAGCCCCTATTCCAGACGGGCTCACTCTGCTTCAAACACCTTTGACACAGATGTCCCAGTGTCCCTGCTATCCAGCCTTTCTTCAGCAGCCTTGGCCAGGCACCTGGTTTTCCAAACTCTAGCCCAGCAGCTTAGGGTTGGAGTGGGAGAGGCTTAAGCTCCCAGGGTGGTCCTGAGCTTTAGGTCTCAGCTCCAGCACTTACAGCCCTGTGATCATGAGCATTACTTGCCTCTCTGCCTCAGGTTCCTCATCTATAAAATGGGGATAACTATAGTGTCTCCCCATAGGTTTAATAGGAGAATTAAGGAGATCATAGAATCTAATGCACTGGTGTTTGGGTTTGGGGTAGACCAGGGAGGCTATTAGTAATAGCAACGTGGTTATAATATTTTATTAACAATTATGTATAACAACTATAGAATAACAATGATTATGATGACACAGCAATATAGTAATGTTAGTAATCAGTATAATGGCAGCAGAATTTGGGGTATCATCTATGCTTGGGTCCTTGTCCTCATGTTACCAGAAAGGGCTCCCGATCCAGACCCCAAGAGAAGATTCTTAGATCTGACACAAGAAAGAATTTGGGCAAGCCCGCAGAATAAGGTGAAAGCAAGTTTATTAGAGAAGTAAAGAAAACAAAAGAATGGCTGCTCTCTCCTGGTGTACTGTCTCATACTCACACTCGACTGAGCATGCTCATGGTTATTCCTTGACTATTTGCTAAACAAGGGGTGGATTGTTCATGAGTGTTCCAGGAAAGGGGCCGGCAGTTCCCAGAACTAAGGGTTCCTCCCTTTTTAGATGTAGGGTAACTTCCTGACGTTGCGGTGGCATCTATAAACTGTCATGGCACTGGTGGCAATGTCTTTTAGTATGCTGATGCATTATAATTAGCACATAATGAGCAATGAGGATGACCAGCAGCCACTTTGGTCGCCATCTTGGTTTTGGTGGGTTTTGACCAGCTTCTTTACCACATCCTGCCTTAACAGCAGGGTCTTTGTGACCTGTAACTTGTGCCAACCTCCCGTCTCATCCTGTGACTTAGAATGCCTGACCTCCTGGGAATGCAGGCCAGCAGGTCTCAGCCTCATTTTACCCAGCCCGTATTCGAGATGAGGTCACTCTGGTTCAAACATCTGTGACACAGATGTCCCAGTGTCCCTGCTCCCCAGCCTTTCTTCAGCAGCCTTGGCCAGACACCTAGTTTTCCAAACTCTAGCCCAGAAGTTTGGGGCCGAGTGGGAGAAGCCTAAGCTCCAGGGGTGGGGTCAAGACAGGAGCTGGGAGGGGAAGACACTGACCAAGTCCTGCCCCTATCGAGAGATGCCCCCTCCCCCTTCCTGGGGAAGCTGTGCCACAGGAGGCTGGGGAGATTCCAGAAGGTGTCACCTGGACAGGAGGGATGAGCTTCCTGGGACCTGCCGAGACTCAAAGGACATTTTAAAACAGCAGAGTTTGTAAAAAGCAGCAGAATCTCACTCCCCGTGCTTGCCCTCAGGACCCTCACTGGAGCAGAATCATTGCTCAAAGCATGAGAAGTAGAAGTGAGTGTCCGTGAACATGCTGGCTCTGCGTGAGACCTCAGCCAGTGCTTGGTTTCTAGAGCACAGCTGCATCCTCAGGGCCTAGAGGCATGGTTTTATCAGAAGAGAGTAAACCCACAGCAGAAGCAAGTCTTCCTGCGCAGGATTTGGGGTCTGCTGCAGAGGCCTGGTAGCATGGAGGTCCCAACCGTTGACACCAGTGTCCAGAGGCCGAATCTAGTTCTTCCCTTACAGCCGTGAGACCTTGGCCAGCATCATCTTCCAGAGCATGTCCTGTGGGCCAAGCCCTTATGGGCATTAACTCAGTCAGTCATTACACCAGCTTGAGGAGGGAGCGTCCTGTTACAATCAGAGAGTACCTCAGTTCCTTCATCTGTAAAATGGGGATAATAATAAAACTCACGTCATGGGGTGATGGAGAGGATGGAGCAAGTTACGATATGTGGAGTGTCATAACAGCTCCTGTCACAGAGAGAGCGCTGTATTAAGTATGAGCTATTTTTATTTTTTCGGGGGGGGAAAAGGTGTGAATTGACTAATATCTGTGATTGTTTCCAACAGCCTCCCCCAGAGCGTATGCTGGGATGAGAGTTGAAATTCAGCCTGACTCCCGTGCATTAGAGCTTTCCCGAGTGTGGACTCAGGACCACCCACATCAGAGCCAGCTGATTGCAGCCCCCTTACAGAACCAGCATCTTGAGGCAGTGGGATAGGAATTTTAAGATCTTACCCCTGCCGTGGACTCTGTGTCTCCAATACCCTTACAGAAACATTGATGTAATTGTACCCCTCAGTGGGCAGATGAGAATCTGAGGGTGCAGGAGCCTCAATGTGGACATGCTCTAGGTGATACAAGTCTCTTGGGGCAGAATTCCCAGTGCCCCTGGGGTGTTCTTGACCTCCCTAGCCTGCCTCCCTCATTCCAGGAACCTTCCAGATGACTTTGATCTCATTGCTGTCCTCCTCACCTTCACCCAAATCTTTGATTCACGGAGCTCTGTCCCCTTCTTTGATTTCAGATGTTTCTGGTCCGCCGGGACAGCAGCTCAAAACACCTGGTACTCTGTGTCCACTTTCCTTCCCTGAACGAGAGCTTGGCCGAGGTGCTCGAATACACCATTAAGGAAGAAAAGTCGAGTAAGTACCCATCTTCTCAGTTTTTACTTTGACCACACAGCAGCGGCAGCAGCAGAGAGGCTGCGCCTTCTAACCACAGGCTCTCCTCCATGCACTGATGGTGTTTAAAATTAGAAGGGGGAAAAGCTTTCAGTCGCTGAAGTTACTTGACCTGACTTGTTTTGAACTCGGTTCGTCACTCCAATGTCAGTGTGAATTTCCGCTCACTCTCATCGCAGCTGGTTGGCTTTGTGTTCTCATGGCCATGGTGAGGTTTCCTCCTGATAGCTCAGCGCAGGGACGCTGGAGAAAGAGAAGAAAAGGAGATGACATGTCTGTGCTCTTGGGTCCTAGTGTCAGCTCAGCACATACTCAATCCAGGATCCCAAACAAGTCACTGAATCTTTCTGAGCCTCAGTTTTGTGTCAAATGAACATAACAGTCACAGAGCTTTTGTGAGTGTCAAATAGACAAACACTTTGAAAGACACAAATGTGGGCCAGACTTGATGGCTCGTGCCTATAATCCCAACAGTTCGGAAGGCGGAGGCAGGAGGATCCCTTGAGCCCAGGAATTGGAGACTGGCCTGGGCAATGTAGAAAGACCTCATCTCTACAAAAAGTAAAATAAATTAGCCAGGCATGATGGCATGCACCTGTGGTCCCAGCTACTTGGGAAGCTGAGGTGGGAGGATGGCTTCAGCCAGGGAGGGCAAGGCTGCAGTGAGCTATGATTGTGCCACTGCCCTCCATCCTGGGTGACAGGGAGACCTGTCTCAAAAAAAAAAAAAAGGACAAAAGTCCTGTGTGAGCACAGTGCTGCTGGAAGTAGGCATGGGCCTCCGTGGGAAAATGTCTAGGGCAGGTTTGTTCTGGTAATGCAGTGTCACTGGGTTTGGGGCCCTGTGGACTGCTAGGCTCCCATCTATGCCAGCTTCCTCCTCCTTGCATGGTGTGGTGCACTCAGTGGGTGCTTCTTCCGCTCTGCCCAGATAGGCTTTATTTATCAAGATGGGAACTGCAACAGAGAAAGAGTTTGATGCACACAGAGCCAGCTAAACAGGAGACAGAGTTTTATTATTGCTCACATCAGCCGCTCTGGAAATTTGGAGGCTAGAGTTTTTTTTAGGTAGCAGGGATAGGGAGAGGGAATGCTGATTGTTTGGGTCAGGGATGCAATCGCAGGAAATTGAATCTGTCTTCTTGCACTGAGTCAGTTCCTGGGTGGGGGCCACGAGACCAGATGAGCCAGTTTACTGGTCTGGGTGGCTAGCACCAGGTGATCCGTAAGAAAGGATGCAGACCTCAGACACCAATCTCAGGTTTTCTAATAGTAACATTATCTACAGGAGCAATTAGGGACATTAGTGAACTTGTGGCCTCTGGCTACGTGACTCCTGAGCCATAATTTCTAATCTTTTTTTTTTTTTTTGAGACACAGTTTCACTCTTGTTGCCCAGGCTGGAGTGCAATGGTGCAATCTCAGCTCACTGCAACCTCTGCCTCTCAGGTTCAAGTGAGTCTCCTGCCTCAGCCTCCCAAGTAACTGGGACTACAGGCATGCACCACCATGTCCAGCTAAGTTTTTGTATTTAGTAGAGATGGGGTTTCACCATGTTGGTCAGGCTGGTCGCAAACTCCTGACCTCAGGTGGTCCACCTTCCTTGGCGTCCCAAAGTGCTGGGATTACAGGCGTGAGCCACCACACCCGGCCCATAATTTCTAATTTTGTGGCTAATTTGTTAGTTTTATAAAGGTGGTCTGGTCCCCAGGCAAGGAGGAGGTTTGTTTTGGGGAGAGGCCATTACCATCTTTGTTTCAAAGTTAAACAGTAAACTGAATTCCTCCCAAAGTTAGTTCGGCCTATGCTCAGAAGTGAACAATGGCAGTTTGGAGGTTAAAAGCAAGGTGGAATTGGTTGGGTCAGATCTCTTTCATTGTCATAATTTCTTCTTCATAATTTTTGCAAAGGTGGTTTCAATGGCTATGTGTATACATGCCAGGCATCCAGATCCAGAAAGCCTGTTAGAAGAATCTATAGAATATTCCAAGCACTGGCTTACATTTCTTGTAAATGGATCTAGGGTGTTGAGGGGAGCTTTTTACCCCAGCTAGCAGCAGAGTGACAACCGTTAAGAAGACTCATTAAATATTCTCAAGTGTTTGCTTCTCAAGAAACATGTGTTCCTGACACTGGGAAGATGCAAAGAGGAAGAAGACAGAGTTCCTGGCCTCAGGGGCCTCCAGGTCTGGTTGGAAGGAGGGAACATGCTGGTGTGGGAGACAGACATCACTCGCTGTGCAGTGTAGCAGGTGTTACTGCAAAGGGACCTCTGGCTGGAGCACAGAGGATGCAGGTCACTGTGGGGAGGGTTCAGGAGGGTGTCTAAGAGGAGGAAGCACCCAGGCTGAGACATGAAGGTGAGTCTAATAGTTCAGTTGAAGGTTAATCTTCTAGCCCTTAAAGTGGACTAGGAAGGGAATCCAGAAGCAGATTGCTTTTCCTGCTGTAAGGAGGTCTTTCTGCAGAGACCCAGAGCCCCGCAGAATGGATAAAACACAACTCACGCATTCATATGTGTTCATCAGAGACTTACGGAGTGCCCCCTCCATGCCAGGCACTGTTTACTGCCTCTCGGAGCTCACTTCAGGTGGAGGGAGGGGATGATAAGTAACCATCCAGGGTGACTGGCAGATGGAGAGGCATGCTATGGGGAACATGTGAGCGTAGATAATTAACTAGCTGCTGCAAGAACCAGCATAATGGCTTAAACCCAGGAGCTGGTTTCCCACTCACAGGCAGGAATCCTGGCCAGTGGGGAAGGAACAGGGACCCCAATGGAAGAAGAGGCTCTGCCACCTTTAGCGTGCAGCCTCCAGTTTCCTGGGACTGACTCCAAGCCAGTAGGCTGGAAGGGGGAAGCAGCATGGAGAAGGCTGTGGTCTGGTCTTCCTGCCAAGGCCTGGGAGTGGGTGTGTCACCTGTGCCCACATTCCATTGGCTAGAACTTGGCCACATGATCACACCTAACTGCAAGGGAAACTGGGTCCAGCCATGTGCCCAGGAAAAGGAACAGCACCTGGGCTTTGAACTGCTAGAAGCCTGATCCATGGGTAGTAAGGATAGGGAGTATGGGGTTGGGGCAAAGATTGTTCATTCATACAGCTAACTTGAATGACCCCTCCATCCTGTGGAGTCCAGCAGGGAAGAAAGTGTGGGGTTCTCAAGGAGGAGAGTGACCGTTTTCCCAGAACAAGTATACAGCACCATGTGATGACAGCAGAAGAGGTAGGGCTGTTTGGGGCATCCACTGCTCTCCAAGAACCTAGGTCCCTTCCCATTTGGCCAGGGCCCCGCCTTCTTAGCAGGTGCCTCTGGGGCCACACAGCCCCTGGGTGTGCTAATGGTCTCCAGGGAGACAGGACTATCGCCTATCTATTAGAGATAATAGAGGCCAGGAGGGTACAGACCTGTCTCTTAGTAAGACCGGCCAGGCTTTCAGGGACTCGGCTGCCACCTGCCAGTTGCCTATAACTTTTAGAAACCCAAGAGCCAACTGTGCTCTTGAATTTCCACACCAACATTGGGAAAGTAGGTGACAGTGGAGGTTATGATGAGCTGAGCATGTTACCTGTTAGTAGCCTGAGCAGGGAGTGCTGTTTACGCCCAGGGTGGCCAGGAAGGCTTCTTGGAGGAAAGGCACATCAGGCCGGACCGGCAGCCTGTCTGGAAGTTCTGCAGTCATCCTTTGCACCGCGCTCCTTCCCCACCTCCCCGCCCAGCCCCAGGGTCACCACTCCACTGTCTCTCCAGCCCAGTGACACCCCTAGAAACCAGGACATCGTATCTGGTTTCATGTCTTATTTCCCATTAGACACCAATGAAAAACCAGAGCTGGATGGTAGTTAAAGCAGTAAAAACAGGATTTGCTCAGAACTGTCGCAATAACAACAAAGAGACCTGGGTGTAGAACTGACTCAACTCCGAATACAGCATGGGCAAGTGGGGGTTAGAGCCAAGGAGCAGGGTCGGAGGCAGTGGACGGAAAATCTCTAAGGGAAAACATGAAGAGTAGGGAGGATTCTGGCGAAACTGACCCAACAGGATTCTTGCTGAAGGCAGGTGGGGTGATCAGACAGCACCTCAGGGGATGGGGGAGGAACGGAAAACTGATCAGATAGCGATAGTGGTCAGATATCAAAGATCGGAGGGGGGTTCTAAACCAACAAAGCAGGATTCTTGCTAAAACTGGATTTTAGGAGGTACAGATGGGCCTAGGAGAAGTTTCAGGAGCCTGACTCAACTTTGGTCAAGCAAAGAATTTTTTTAAGCCTAAGGGACGAATCGGACCACCCAGAGACAGAGACAGCCAGCCTACTTCTATGGGTTCTTTCTTCCTCCCAGGGCCATGTGGCCAAATCTCACTTTCCATTTTTAAACGTTTAAAAATTCAGTGCTCAATTTGCTGAAAATATGATGAAAACCAAAAATCTTTCATGTAACTTTCCATCATCGTTCTTGTACATTTACTATAAATACACAGGTGTCATCCGTAAGTTTGTGTGTGTGTGGTTTTGCTGTTTCTTTTCTTTCCTTTTCTTTTTTGAGATGGACTCTTGCTCTGTCACCTGGGCTGGAGTGCACTCGTGTGATTGGTGTGACGGATGTGATCTTGGCTCACTGCAACCTCCACCTCCTGGATTCAGGCAATTCTCTAGCCTCAGCCTCCTGAGTAGCTGGGACTACAGGGGTGCACCACTGCATCCAGCTAAATTTTGTTTTTTAGTAGAAACCAGATTTCACCATGTTGGCCAGGCTGGTCTCAAACCCCTGACCTCAGTCGATCTGCCCGCCTTGGCCTCCCAAAGTGTTGGGATCACAGGGATGAGCCACCACACCTGGCCTGCTGTTTCCTTGTATTATTCCATTGCTCCCCAAACCTCACTCCCCTGAGATCAGCCACTAGTGTGCACCCAGGCAACATTTAGAAAGCAGCAGATACCTTGTTTTTTTGCCGAGTGGATCTGCCGCTCCTGCCTCTTTGCTCTCTTCCTGTTCGATGCCTTCTTCCTTGACATAGCAATTGAAACAGACCATGGAAGCCACACAGACTTTTGAATCCCAGCTCTGTTTTCTCGTGACTGTGTGACCTTGTGTAAGTTACAGTACCTCTCCAGGCCTCAGTTTCCTTGCATGTAAGATGGGGATAATGATGGTGCCCCCATCACAGGGCACTGGGAGGGGTTCGTGTGTCTACACTGCTTAGGATTTTTAGATACTGTGGCCACGGTGACTGTGGGGAGGATAATCTGAAGGGGAAGTGGGCAAGGGAAAAGCCCAGGCTTGAAACTGGGGCCTTTTGTTGGGGCTCCCCACACAAAGCTGAGGCAAGGGAAGGAGACACGGGGATGCCCCGAAGGGGTAGCCAGCTTCATCTCTGACCCTGCTCTGTTTGAAGAAGAAACACTCACTCTGACCACTTCTGTTTCCATGTGCCTGGATTGTCCTCTGGTTTCTTGTTAAGCGTTTCCTTGAAACTCCCTGAAGCAGTCAGCTCGGACTAGTCTTGCTGTGGTAACACCCTACCCAGTGGCTTGTGCACACACGTGTGTGTACACAAAGTAAAATGAATGTGCAGTTGGTCCTCCATACCTGTGGTCTCCACATCCACGGATTTAACCAAACATAGATCAAAAATATTCAAAGAAATAAAAAACAATAAAAAATAACAGCACAACAATACAAAATAATATAAATTTAAAATAGCGTAACAGCTGTTTATATAGCATTTACATTGTATTAGGTGTTAAAAATAACCTACAGATGATTTAAAGCAGAGCTCCCAACCTTTTTGGCACCAGCTTCATCCATGTCCCTGCAAAGAACATGATCTCATTCCTTTTTATGGCTGCACAGTATTCCATGGTGTATATGCACCACATTTTTCCCCATATGGGTGGGGAATGGTTTCTGGATGAAACTGTTCTACCTCAGATCATCAGGCATTAGATTTTTATAAGGAGTCTGCAACCCAGATCCCCCACATGCACAGTTCACAGAAGGGTTCCTGCTGCTATGAGAATCAAATGCTGCCACTGATCTGACAGGAGGCAGAGATCCAGTGGTGAAGCTCACCCTCCCACTGCTCACCCCTGCTGTGCGCCCCGATTCCTAACAGGCCATGGTCCAGTTCCCTGGTCTGGGAGTTGGGGACTCCTGATTTAAAGTATACAGGAGGACATGCCTACATTATAGGCAGATACTATGCCATTTCATATCCTCAGATTTTGGTTTCTGAGGGGAATCTTGAAACCAACCCCACACAGATACCAGGGGACAATTGTATTTCTCACTCCCTCTGAGGCTATTTGCAACTTCTTGTGTGTACTGCAGTGCAGGCTGAAGGAGCAGCACCCATCTGGGGCATTTAGGCAGGAAACGAAGGCAGAATTCCGTGAGGGTTCTCAAAGGTTCCGCTCAGAGAAGGCAGGTGTCACTTCTCTTCACATCTCATTGGCTGAAACAGGTCACATGGCCAGGCCAGCCTCCAATAGGATAGGAGGTCTAATCCTCCTGCAAGCATGTGACCCACAAGGCCAGGTAACCACTATTTTGAACAAGCCTAACCCTCTCCTGCATCCCCAGTTCTCCCCTCTGCTGCATGAAGGTGACAAGAAGACTTTGAGATGTCTGAGTCTCTGCTTGGCCTCACTGGGACCCCTCAGAGGCCCAATGTATGTGGAGAGAGAGGGTACCAGCAGAAGAGGCATGGGGGCAGGGGATGTATGGGATGAGGGGCCAAGCCCCAGGATGGAAGGAAGCCTGCTGAGCTGCAGCCTGCCCCTTTATGGCTGAAATGAGCCACCTAGCCAGGAAGATACCAGCTACTTTTTCATTCATGAACTTTGAAGATGGTGACAATGACAGATTCAAGTGACGGCATTTTTCTGCTGGCTGCTTTAAAAAGAAGGCCAGTTGGCCGCATCTCTAGAAGAGGAACCATGAGACAGTGACAGATGCCCATACAGGAAGTGAGCTGCCCAGCACTCACAATCTGAGCCATTTACCCCGTGTTTCCCAGGTAGCCCTGCTTCATTCCCTGCCTGTTCCCCTGGCTGGCTGGCTGGCTGGCTGGCTGGCTGGCTTGTTTGATTGACTGATTGAAACAGAGTCTTGTTCTGTTGCCCAGGCTACAGTGCAATGGCACAATCATAGCTCACTGCAGCTGCAGCCCCCTGGGCTCAAGCGATCCTCCTGCCTTAGCCTTTCAAGTAGCTGGGACAACAAGGGTGCCACTGTGTCTGGGTAATTTTTTTAATTTTTTGTAGAGATAGGGTCTCTCTTTCGTGTTCAGCCTGGTCTAAACCGGCCTCCTGAAGTGCTGGATTTACATTTGATTTAAATCCAGGTCAAATCTCTTTCTAGGATAATGGGTCAGCTGGTGAAAGGGTCAAACCTAAGAGCAGAACTCAAAGGCATTCTGAGTGATGCTGACACCCATGCACACAGATCTCCACTGCATAGGAGGACTCATCTAGAATGTCTGCTTTCCTGAGTTTCAAAGGTCCCCACAGTCCAGTGGTGATAACCAAGAATGCAAATTAGCACAAGGTTTCACTGCGTTTGGCTATGAGATGGGCTCCTTTCCCAGGGACAAATGTGTCAACTTCAACTACTTAGCCTAAGATCACATGCCTTAGAGTGGAAGATTTGCTCAGCAATCCTGCCCAAGCTAATCTGTGGTTTTTTTTGTTTTTTGTTTTTTGTTTTTAAAAAAAACATGGTCTCACTCTGTTACCCAGGCTCTGGAGTACCGCAGTGTGATCACAGCTTACTACAGCCTTGACCTCCTGGGCTCAAGCGATCCTCCCACCTTTGCCTCTTGAGTAGTTGGGACTGCAGGTACACACCACCGTGCCTGGCTAATTTTTGTATTTTTTGTTTTTGAATTTTCAGCAGCAGGGCAGTACTGATTGCATCGTGGTGAGCCTTGTACTCTTGTTAATGCAAACCTCTTTTGAGAGCATGAGGCTTAGAATGGCTGGCAGTTCTAGGTCTTAATTCTGTCTCTGTCACCTTGTGACATCGGACTTGTTACTTCATTTCTCTGCTTCACTTTCCCCATCTGCAACATGGAAACATCTGCAACACAGCTATTGGGAGGATTGATGAGCAGATCAATCAATGTGTATATATAGCGGCTTGGGACCATGTTGCCTGGCACATGGGATGCACTCCACAACTTTGTCTCCTGGATGAAATGGGGACATTTATGGGAAAAAGTTTGCATGTAGTAAGTACACCATAAATACTAGCAGTTATAATTAGCTGTGGAGTTTGAGCAGCATGCAGTTCATACCACAAAACCCATCATTTCCTGCAACACTTTGCTCTTGGAGAGCTCCTGTAAGATGTTGATTCGTTCTTCTTATCTCACACTGGTTATTACTCATAGCGGTTTTGGCTAAAATAGCCACAGTTTCTTTCTTTCTGTTTTCAGCATTCCCCTTTTCAGCCTCCAACACTGGAGCTGGGCCAGGAAAAAAATACATCATGAGATAATTTAACTCCAAGAACTTTATTGTAAAACTTTGGTGGTGAATTTCTTTAAAAAAAAAAAAAAAAGATCTTGAATCATAGTGGTGCATTCTTAGCTTCTCTTTTTTTTCACTTATTATGAGCTTTCTCTGTGTTATTGAACATTTCAAAGACTTTGCAACCAATTAAGTACATGTTGAATGGCTTTTGAAGGAAGACAGTATGACAGGCTCAAAGACATAGTTCTTGGCATTGAACCAGTGGGAGAGATGGACTCATGCATACTTAACCAGAAATACAGGCCAAACTGTCCTAAATGTTAGAATGTAGGCATGTACTCTGGGTCATCAAAACCAGTGACTCTCAGGGAAATCCACCCAGGCCTCCTTTGGGCCTTGGAAGATGGAAGATATTTGTGAAAAAGAGAAATTGGGGAACAGATGTGTTAGCTGAGACCACAGCCTGCATCAGGGCTCAGATGCGGGAAAGAGAATCAGTAAAGGGCAGAACTCTTTTGGGGGACAGGTGATTGGAAGTAGAGTCAAAGCTGAGGCTAGAAGGTGGCATTCGGCCAGGTCATGAAAGGCCTTGACAACCACCCCAGGGTGTTGGAGATTTGGCTTATAGTGTTGTCGGAAGCCACGCAAAGGTTTTGAGCAGGAGGTAGCTCTGTGATATTGGTGCTTCAGAACAGAGCTTGACTGTGTGGGAGCTGAACAGGACAGTAACTCTGCCAGGACAGAGGAAGAGGAGGGAGGAGCTTGAGACACCCGTCTCAGGCAATGGCCTACATGGCTGCCTATGAACCGGGACTGGGGAGCTAAGGTAAGGGGCAGGCCCAGGAGCAGCCATTACCCACTAGAAGGGAAGCCCTCTCAGTGGGCCGGGGCCTGTGAGGGTCTGTGGCGCAGCAGGGCCTCTCCAGGAAACAGGAACATAGAAACAGTGGAGGAGTTTGTTTTACACTGAGAGAATTGGACACAAGAAGGAGTTTTGGCAGAGATGGAGAAAGATCTAGAACACATGGCCTCAGAGGCCAGAGAAAAGGGAGAGATGAGGGAAATGGGTTAGTACCGCGGGCGGCCACAGCCTGTGCGTGCCTGGACTGCCACCTTCAGGGGCCTTGCAGCTGCAGAAAACACATCTAAGCTGGGAAAGTAGCCCAGTTCAACTGTTGTGGGGGCCAGGAACCTCTGCACAGACACCGCTCTTTTGGAAGTGATGACAGGAGGGGTCAGGGCCCAGGCTGCCATGCCTTCTGGGCTTCTGTCACAGGAGAGCACCGGGTGTGGGTAATCTTGACTTAGCATGTCTTAGTCTATTTGTGCTGCTTTAACAAAATACCAAGACTGGGTAATTTATAAAGAATGGAAATTTATTTCTCACAGTTCAGGAGACTGGGAAGTCCAGGATCAAGGCACCAGCAGGTTCTCTTATCTAGTGAGGGCTGCTCTCTGATCCAAGATGGTGCCGTGAAGCTGCATTCTCTGGAAGGGAGGAATGCTGTGTCCTCGCTTGGTCAAAGGCAGAAGAGCCAGAGAGCTGAATGCTGCGTGAAAGCTCTTTTATGAGAGTCTTAATCTCATCGATGTGGGAGGAGCCCTCATGGCCTAATAACTTCTTAAAGGCCCCAACTCCTCACACCATCATGTGGGCCATTAAGTTTCAACACTTGAATTTTGGAGGGGACCCATTCAAGCCACAGCACACTTTTATAAGGGCACTAATTCCATTCATGAGGGTCCCTCATGACTCCACCTTCATGACTTAATCAATATCCTAAAGGCCCTACCCCTTAATACTCTTGCATCAGGAGTTAGGTTTCATCACAGGAATTTAGGGGGGCATCAATATTCCGACCATAGCAGCACGAAAAGAGGCAACATTTGCATCTGGGTACTCACCTTCCTTTCGGGTTGTATCTGCCTCCCTCTCCCATCCTCCCTGAAAACCTCTCTGGAAATTCTCTACTCAGTGACCAAACTAGTACTAGCACGTGCAAGACTAATACCACCGTACAGTAGTGCTCTCTGCCAGGGCAGTGTGAAGGAATAAAAGCTCTCGTATTGATGTTATTGTGGAATGTCAGGCATTAGCCCATGAAGTAGGGGAATTAGTTTGTCCTGGCCATCCTGAAATAGCAGAGGAGGCGGAACCTGCTCTATGTAAACCTGTTTCTGACTGACAGCCTCCTCCCCATGCCCACATTCACCCTGACCCTCTGACGTCCCTGCAAGGCTACTTAGGTGCACAATGAAATTTCATGGTTTCTTGCCTGTTCTTGCCTGTTCAGAGCAATTTCTCCAGGTTATCACAGTGCAAAGTCCCCTGGAAGAGTAACAGTCCCTACAGCCCCCTCCAGAGCCACCCTGCTTCATTTCTGCCCTCTCTTTTGCATGTATTATGTTCACTCCCACCTCTGAGCCTTTGCTTGTGCCATTTCCTCTGCTTGGGGTGGTCTACCCCGCTCCTCTCAGCTCATCAGGTGTTCCCCATCCTTCATTGTCTGTTTCGTATTGTCACATCTTCTTTCCCCATCTGGGCTGAAGCTTTGTGTCTCATACAACATCTGTGATCCATTGTCCCCCAGAGTGTAGGGCATGCTGCAGGTGTTCAGCAAATACTGGGTCATTGGTCAATTGACTAATAACAGCTCACACTTGTGCAAGGAGATGGCCTGATCTGGATGGACTGAGAGGGTGGCCTTTGGAACCCGATGGATCCAAATTAAAATCCCACCCCTTAGCTTTCATCAGTGGTGAGATCTTGGCAATGCTACTCAAGCCTCTACCTCACTAAGCCTTGGCTTCCTCAACTGTGAAATGGGCTCATAATCATAGTGGTGATTAACTGAAACTTTGTGCAGCAGTGCCTGACACACAGGAGGTGCTCATAAAATGTTAGTTTTCTCTCCTCCATTCCCGATTGCCCCCCTTCCCACGTGACATGGGTATTTAGGGTTAGGAAACCTGTGTTCTGTCCAATCTAGCATGTTAGAAACTTGAAGTCCTCACTTGGTCTTAACAAGTAAAAACCTGACCAAACTGAAAAATGAACAAGTCTTCTTGGATCTGTTATAAAGGCGGGGTCACAGGCCAAGTCACTGTTCCCAAAATTGGAGAGACTGATAGGCAAATGCAGGGAACTGCAGCTTGCCAGAGCAGCATCTCACAAGCACAGACTCCCATGGGAACCAGTGCTGAGAGAGGGAAGCCCAGTGTGTAACCGATGAACTAGTGGAGGTTCACCATGGACAAGCCTGAGGGAAAACTCCAGCGAACCCAGTCCTCAAGAGGCCTCAACATTTTTGTGAGTTTTACCATCAGTAGCTTGACCAGGTTCCTGCAGTGAATATCAAAGATCTCCTTATTCATCCTGCAGGAGGAAGGGAGGAGGAACAGCTTTGAAATATGTCAGAGCCCTCCTTCTCAATAAGGTATGCTTCCCGGAGAAACTTTGTAACCAGAGCTGATATAATTTGGATCTGTGTCATGTTGAATTGTAATTCCCAGTGCTGGAGGTAGGGCCTGGTGGGAGGTATTTGGGTCACGGGTGGATCCCTTATGGCTTAGTGCTGTCTTCCCAGTAACAAGTTCTGGTGAGATCTGGTTGTTTAAAAGTGTGCAGCATCCTCCCGCTCTGCCTAACTTGCTCCTGCTTTTCATGTGAAGTGCCTGCTCCCACTTCGCCTTCCGCTATAATTAAAGCGCCCCAAGGTTTCACCAGAAACTGAGCTGATACCAGCACCATGCTTCCTATAAAGCCTGCAGAACCGTGAGCCAATGAAACCTCTTTTCATTATAGGTTACCCAGTCGCAGGTATTTTTTTATAGCAGCGCAAGAATGGCCTGATACAAGAGCCTAACCTGCCTGGGAAAGGGAAATACACAACTTCATCCCATTTTAGCCATCCTGCCCGACTGAGAGGGGGAAAAAACTGAAACAGAAACTCCTGGAGAGACTGATAGGTGAATGCAGAGAACTGCAGCTTCAAAACTTTAACTTTTGAAGCTAACAGTCCAGAGGCACAGGCTCAGTGAGACTGAGACTTACCCATAGGACTGTACAACTCTCCCCCTCCCCAACACCTCTCAGCATATCACTAAAGCCCTGTTTATAGCAATTATTATTTATTTTTTTTTTGAGACAGAGTCTCGCTTTGTCACCAGGTGCCAGGCTGGAGTGCAATGGCGTGATCTCGGCTCACTGCAACCCGCCTCCTGGATTCAAGCAATTCTCCTGCCTCAGCTTCCCAGGTAGCTGGGACTACAGGCACATACCACCACGCCCAGCTAATTTTTTTGTATTTATAGTAGAGACGGGGTTTCACCATGTTGGCCAGGATGGTCTCGATCTCTTGACCTCATGATCCGCCTGCCTCGGCCTCCCAAAGTGCTGGGATTACAGGCTTGAGCCACTGCGCCCGGCCAGCAGTTTTTTTATCTAGTACATTACAGTTGGCCATCAGGAGAAACTTACAAGACAAATTAAAAGGCATTAAACACTGTTTGAAGAGGGGGGCAAGCATGAGAACTGACTCACATATGGTAGAGGTTGGGATGGTCAGACCGAGAATTTAAAGCAACTATGATTAAGGTGCTGAGGGCTCTAATGGCTAAGGTAGATGACAGCACGCAAGAACAATTGGGGAATTTAAGCAGAGAAACAGAAGTTCCCAGAAAGAACCGAAAAGAAAGGCTAGAGACCAAAAACACTGTAACAGAAATGTAGAATGCCTTAGATAGGCCTGTGAATAGACTGGACATGGCTGAGAAAAGTATCTCTGAGCATGATAATATCTTGGTAGAAACCACCAAAACCAAAAAAGCAAAGAGAAAAAAAAAAAACAACAAAAATATAGAACAGAGTATTCAAGAACTGTGGGACAACTGCAAAAGGTGTAACAGGTATATAATGGGAATTCCAGAAGGAGAAAAAAGAAAGGCACAGAAAAAATATTTGAAAAAGTAATGACTGAGAACTTCCTCATTAACATCAGACACCTGACCACAGGCTAGGAAGGTCAGTGAACACTGAGAGAGGTCGATGCCAAAACGACTAACCTAGGCATACCGTTTTCAAACTACAGAAAATCAAAGACAAAGTCTTGTTAAAAAAAAAAAAAAAAAAAAAAAAGCAGAGCGGGGAAAACACCTTGCTTATAGAGGAACAAAGATAAGAATTACATCTGACTTCTCAGAAATCATGCAAGCAAGAAGATAGTGGAATGAAATATTTAGTGTTGAAGGAAAAAAAAAAAAACAAAAAACAAGATTTCTGTACCCTGTGAAATGGTCCTTCAAAAGAGAAGGAAAAATAAAGACTTCTCAAACAAACAAAAAGTGATGGGATTTGTTGCTAGTGGACTTGCCTTTCAAATGGTACACTTGTTCCTTGGTATCTGTGGGGGATTGATTATTCCAGGACCACCTTCACAATTCCAAAATCAATAGGTACTTGAGCCTCTTTAAAAAACGGTGCAGTGTTAGCATATAACTATGCACACCATCCTGAATACTTTAAATCACCTCCAGATTGCATGTAATACTCTGTACAATATAAGTGCTCTGTAAACAGTTGTTATACTGTATTGCTTTTTAAATTACTACTCTTATTATTTTGAGACAGAGTCTCGCTCTGTCTCCCAGGCTGGAGTGCGTTGGTGTGATCTTGGCTCACTGCAACCTCTGCCTCCTGGATTCAAGAGATTCCCCTGTCTCAGCCTCCTGAGGAGCTGAGATGACACGCCTGCATCACCACGCTCAGCTAATGTTTTGTGTTTTTAGTAGAAATGGGGTTTCGCCATGTTGTCCAGGCTGGTCTCAAACTCCTAACCTCAGGTGATCCATCTGCCTCAGCCTCCCAAAGTGCTGGGATTACAGGCATGAGCCACCATGCCCAGCCAAAATTTCTAATTTTTTTTTCCCGAATATATTCTTCCTTCGTTCGTTCCTTCCTTCCTTCCTTCCTTCCTTCCTTCATTCCTTCCTTCCATCCGTCCGACATGCTGTTCCCTAGGGTGAAGTACAATGGTGTCACCTCTTCACTGCAACCTCCACCTCCCAGTTTCAAGTGATTCTCCTGCCTCAGCCTCCGGGATAGCTGGGATTACAAGTGTCCACCACCACGCCTGGCTAATTTTTGTGTTTTTAGTAGAGATGGTGTTCCACCATGTTGGCCAGGCTGGCCTCAAACTCCTGACCTCGTGACCCACTCGCTTGGCCTCCCAAGTGCTGGGAAGGCATGAGCCACTGCACCTGGCCTCTTTCTCAAACATTTTCAGTCCGTGATTGGTTGAATCTACATGTGTGAAAACTGCAGATATGGAGAGCCAACTGTCCTCACAGCCTGTGAAGCGGTATAGTGTTATTTGAAAATGGACTTGGATTTGTTGTGTATTGCAAACTCTAGGAAACCATTAAAAAAATTTAAAAAGAAGTATAACTAATAAAGGACAAAATAGAATCATATAAAATGCCAGTTAAAACTACAAAAGGCCGAGAAAGAGTGGAAGACAAACGTGGGACAAAAGAGCAAGTACAACAAATGGAAAACAGTAACAAATATGGTAGAAGTCAATCCAACAATATCAGTATCACCTTGAGTTTTAATGGTCCAAATGCACCAATTAAAAGAGAGAGGTTGTCAGAGTAGATCAAGAAATAAGACTCACTATATGCTGTCTACAAGAAACCCACTTTATTTTTTTTATTTTTTTTTTTTTTTGTGAGACGGAGTTTCGCTCTTGTTACCCAGGCTGGAGTGCAATGGCGCGATCTCGGCTCACCGCAACCTCCGCCTCCTGGGTTCAGGCAATTCTCCTGCCTCAGCCTCCTGAGTAGCTGGGATTACAGGCACGCGCCACCATGCCCAGCTAATTTTTTGTAGCTTTAGTAGAGACGGGGTTTCACCATGTTGACCAGGATGGTCTTGATCTCTTGACCTTGTGATCCACCCGCCTCAGCCTCCCAAAGTGCTGGGATTACAGGCTTGAGCCACCGCGCCCGGCTTAAGAAACCCACTTTAAATATAAAGACACATAGAGATTAACAGTAAATGGATGGAGAAAGGTATACCATGCTAACACTAATTTAAAAAAAAGCAGAGGTAGCTTTATTAATTTCAGACAGGGTAGACTTCAGACCAAGGGAAATGTTCAGGGGTAAACACTTTACATCATGATAAATGGAACAGTACTCCATGATCTAATAGTTCTTTGTGTGTGTGTGCCTAACAACAGAACATCAAAATACTTAAGGCAAAAGCTGATAGAACTACAGGGAGAAACAGATTAATCTACTATCATAGTTGGAGACATCAGCTCCCCTGCCCATCAGACGTGGGCAGATAAAGCAGGTGGAAAATCAGTCAGAACATAGTTGAATTCAGCACAACCATCAGTCAACTGGATATGGTGGGCATCTATAGACTGTTTTATCCAACAATAGCAGAATGCACATTCTTCTCAAGCTCACCTGGAACATTCACCAAGATAGACCACATTCTGGGCCGTAATACACACCCTAGCAAATTTAAAAGAATTGCAGTCATACAGTGTCTTCTCTCAAACAACAAGGGAGTTGAACTAGAAACCGATAATGTAAAGATAGCTGGAAAAATCCCAAAGTACTTGGAAATTAAACCACACACTTCTAAGCGACACACAATCAAGGAAGAAATCTCAAAAGAAATTTAGAAATACTTTGACGTAAATGAAAATGAAAACACAACTTACTGAACTTTGTTGGATGCAGTGAAAACAGTGCTTAGAGGGAATGTTTAGCATTGAATACATATATACAAAAGAAGAAAACCTGGTTTTATATTCACTTCTCCCACTCAACTAGCTCTGAACTAAAACAAGTTATTTGACTTCTGATCCTCATTTTCACCAACCACATCATGGGGTTAATGATACTTCCAGGGAAGTTGTTATAAGGAGCAGATAAGAAAATGTATGTGAACATACCTAAAATCTGACAGAAATCCAAGAATGAGCTGAATACTGCTGCATTCACTGATCACATATTCATGCACATAGGTAACTAGCATCTGTTGAACCCTGGATCATGATAAGATGGTGTCTCTCCCCTCAAGGGGCTCAAATCTAGCCAAAGAGATAGAGTTTTCAATTGCAACACAGTGTAATCAGGGCTCTTGTGATCAATATGAGCCAAAGGAGAAGGAAAAAAGAGAGGGTTGCAGGGATGACATTCTAGGCAAAGGGATGAAGGTGGACCAGCTTCTGCTCTCAAAAGGATCACTTGGATAGCTGAGTGAATTGGAGCAAGAGTGGAAGAAACAACACCAAGAGCCTTGGCAAGTGCTTTGTTGTTCTCACCGCGTCCTGTATGGATGCTCAGCTTGCCCTGAGCAGATCATACCATATAGAGGACTTCTAAAGAGATGTTTCTAGGGGAACGTGGCTTTGAGGTGGTTTTCCCAAAGGAGAAAGTTGATTATTACCTCTGAGCACCTCTGGACCCACCTCCGAGATTTGCTTTGCTCTGGGAGTTCTTAGGTGGCCTCATCTCTAGGAAGTGTGAGCAGTGTTCGAGCCAAGGTGAGTTTGTGCAAAACCATGGGTGTGTGTCAGTGAACTAGGTTCTAATAAGGCTTCCCCAGTAACTTGCTGGGTGGTCGGAAGCAAGTCACTCAACATCTCTGAGCCTCCTGAGAGAAAGGACCCCTGGCCTCACCTGGCAAGAGATAGATACAAAGTGCCTTGGAAACAGAAAGCCCCACACAGGCAGAAGCCACCATTCTTTTGCCTGACCCCAGATGTCCCAAGCACCTGGATTATAAAGGAAAATACATGTTGCTCAGTGTTCAGGCAGCCCAGCTGACCTAGAGGAAGCCACATTCTTATGCTTGTCTCACCAACTTCTTTCTGCCTAAACTATTTAAGCAAACAGTCAGACATGAGACCTTCTGGAAAGTTCCACAGAAATAAACTGATGTTTTCTGTGTCTCTTTATGTCCATCTCCCCTTATCTGCCCAGGATCAAGGAGCAGTTTGCACTGCTTTTGTCAGCAGTCCTGATCCTGTTACATGTTGTATTGTTGTCTCAGTCTTAGTTTTCACATTGGAAACTTTTAGGGAACTTGCCCCAGAGGAATTTCCCCTGCTGGGATGTTCCTTTAATGTAGCTCCCAGTGCAAGGCTGCCCTTTGTACCTACAAAAGTAGGATTCCCCCAGGTGAGACCCAGTTCCGCAATAACGAGGCTGGGAAATCTTACTTTTCTTCAGCCTTCAGCCCTAAGTACTGGGGAGTTGCTGTCTACCAGATACCATGTGGGTATTCATAGACATCAGCCCCTCCATCTTCACAACACTATGAAACAGGTGGTAGGATCTCCAGTCTGCAGCTGAAGTGTGCCCCAGCATGTAACTGGGATTAAACCTGGGTCTGTAGATGCCACATGCAAACTCTTTCACCTGAGCCAGGTTGTTTCCTGTCTTATCTCCCATATTCCTCATCCAAATGACTCTCCAAGACAGAGGAAGGTGGAGGACTCCAAAGAGGAAGTAGAAGAGCTAATAATCCAATCCCTGATACTCTTTGTATGGTTGTGGCTTATCCTTTCCTCTTTTAGCAGGGGATTTATTTAACAAAGAACGTTGGAATTACCCTCGGAGTCTGAAGCTTAAGCTAAGAGTATACTAAAGTGCTTTATCTTCATTGCAAAGTACCAGAGTTGGGCAGAAAGCAGGCAGGCTGGGGCTAGATGGCTTCAACAAAGACAGCTATGGTGAGGAGTAGTTGCTCAACTTCCAGGCCTGGCTCTGCTTCATAACAACCAGGTGGAGGTGGGTTTGTGCCTGAGCTGTTTTTGGCAGCATGCTGGAGCCGACTCATATCAACTGGTGAGAGCTGATTGTGTGAATATCTTCCTAACTTGGTAGTAAATGTCTTATGGAAACTGGCAAATGCTGTAAATCAGGGGTTTTTCCCTCCTGGAGAGCTGGATTTAAGCACTTACCATTTCACTACTGCTCAGTTTCCTCATCTAGAAAATGCGGATGGTAATACGCATCTCATAGAGCCATGGGGAGGTGTCACATATGTGAGCATTTTGCAAACTAAAGCATGACGTGTTTGTGGATAGATAGGATGAAGTGTGTTTACATATACTTTTTTATAATTCTTACATGAAAAACTTGGTTTTTTTTAGCTGTGTCTTTGCAGAAATAGGAAATAAATTTCAGTCAGGGTATGACAGGACAAGTGTAGCATAGATTCCCAGAGAAATCAGATGGATAATGTGAGACTATTAGCTAATCATGGGATGACCTTTGAAATCATCAAGTATTTTCTTGTGAACACCTGAGGGGCTTCTTCTCATCAGCTTCAGGGTCCTGAGAACCAAAGCCCTGTCATTCATTGAGAAGATACGGTCAAGCATTTTCCATGGTTTTCTTTGAGGAACGCCAGTGGCAGTGGCTGTGGTGGACGAAGCCAACAGGCAGGCAGACCTAGATTTGAAACCTGGCTTCTCACTTACTACCTGGTTGAACTTGGGCAAATTCCTGAGCCTCTTCAATCTCAGTTTCCTCATCTGTAGAATATGGTACCTCCAAATAGAGTTTTGGGAGATCCTTGGAGTTGAGTAGACTCTGCTGGGTTTGTGTTAGTTCTCTTCTCTCTCCTGGGCTCCCTCAGAACTCTGTTCCGATATCATAGTCTTAGGACTCCAGTTGGATCCCTAGTTTGCAGAATGTGGCTCCAGATTGGTACATGAAACCCGCTCTATGTAGCCCAACCTAGAATGTTCTCTATGTGCCTCTTCTCCTACTGAGTTATGACATACGATATTTATTGAGACTTTGCTGGGTGCTCAGGTCTTCACTAGGTACCATGAGAGAGACTAAGGAAGTAGAATCATAATGGCAGTCCCTTGTTAAGCCTTCTATATGAATTGATTTAATCTGCATATTAGCCCTAGGATATAAAAGTACAGCATGGCAGATTAAAGATGATCATGCATTCTTTTGACATTTCTCCCATCAAGGGGTCAAGTCTATTGCTCCTCTCCTTGGATCTGGGCTAGCCTGTTACTTCTTTGACCAATCAATAAAATAAAGCAGAAGTGACACTACCGCAGTCACAGTTGTTGCTTTTAAAAGAACTGACAGATTCTGCCTGGACTCTGGAAGCTCTGAGTTGTCATGTAAGAAATCTAATGACTGAGACCACCATACTGGAGAGACCATGTTGAGAGGCCTGGATGCTATATAAGGAGGGAGAGAGACCCAAAAGGAAGACAGGCCTGGGTGAATCCAACCTTCTAGCTGTTCCTGCCAAGGCACCAGGCATAAGCAAAAGTGTCTTGGACCCTCCAAGCTGAATACCACTAAGTGCCCTAGTCAGTGCCACAAAGAGCAGGAGAATCACCCAGCTGAGCCGTGCCAAATTCCTGACCTACACATTGCGAGCTACAATAAGAGGGTTGTTATTCAGAGCCTCTAAATTTTGCAAGTGATTTGTTACAAAGCAATAGATAACTGGAATTATGATCACCCTCCTTTTACAAATGAAGAAACTGAGGCACAGAGAGTTGAAGTGGCTTACTTAAGATCACACATTAATTAGTAAGTGGTGGGGACAGGATGTAAACCCCAGAAACCTGGTTCCCAACATGAGTTGTAAACACCGCGTGGTGCTGCTCTTAAGTTGAAAACGTGGCTCTACTTGCAGGGAGACTTCTGTTCACTTTGGGATGCAAGAATCACCCCTGCTACAGAAATAGAGAATTATAGAAGACATTCAGTTATTTAGTTTAAGGACACTAGGCCCTCGGGATACAGAATGATTATATTAAAACAATGTTAGGATTTTACTGCAATCAGAGGAAGGACCCCCACCCCCCAACACCGCCTGGTGAGTGGGGCCCCAGGGGAACAAGTCTGAGGGGTGAGGACATTTGAGTTGGGTCCTAAGGGATAAATAGAAATGTCCTGTTTGGAAGAGCACATGAGATGGCAAGGTAGCCCACGCAAGGGCACAGAGTGTCAGAATGGTGGGGTACATCCACGGAGAGTCCAGTGTGGCTGGAATACAGGGTGCAGAAGGGAGGGAAAGCAGAGAACAAGAGCATCCGCTGCAGCCACTCACAGGGCACTGTGCGTCCAGGCCTTGACACTCAGCCTCTGTCTAAATGGCTCTGGGGAACCCCAGTGAAGGACATTAAGTGCGGGGGCACAATCTGATGTGCCTGATAACAGAAGCCCCCACCCTTGGGAGTGTGAAGGCTGGAGTACAGGGGAGGCTGCCAAGGATGAAGACCAGAGGAAACTCCATGGCAGCTGTCTGGTGACAGCATGATGGGGCCAGGCCAGGCAGTTACGGCAAGCATGGAGGGGAGGGGACACGCCCCAGAGATACTTATGAGGAAGAGTCTTGGGCCTGGTTGGCAGAAATGGCTGATGAAGGAAAAGGAGCCAGTGGTGCCTTGGGGATGATTATATGAAAATGACATTAGGATTTTACTGCAGTAAAATCTGGTGTCAGAGACTGTGGGACAGTGCCATCCCAGGTCCAGGGAAGAGCAGTTAGAGGGTAACAGCAAGGGACGCAGTGAGCGTCGGTGCCTGGGAGAAAGAGAGCACCCCCCAGTGCATGTGACAGAGTGGGTGCTCAGCAAATACTTGACAAGGAAGATCAAACGGACCCCTGGGTCTGGGTCTCCGAAGGGAAGGGAGAGTGCAAGGTAGAGATTTGAGTGTCACCAGCACAAGGGCGGCTCGAGGGGTGAGATGCTAAACTACACCACGTCCTTCCATTGTGTTCTTGTCCTTTGGACTGAAGAGACCTGTTTTCACCTCTGTGCTTAGAGACAAGTCTGCTCTGTTCCTACAGGGCCATACAACTCCCATCTTGTAGCTAAAACGGGATTTGAGTTAGATGACCAGCTAGAGAAATTTGTGACTCTCTGGATATAACTGCCCGGGAGCTTTGAGCCCCGACCCCGGGCAGTTACAAGGAACAACCCCATCCCAACTGAGAGGCTTCTCTTTGCACTCACAATGATGTCCCCATCCCTGACCTGGGATATTTATAGTGATTCAGAGAGCTCTATGCCTGCAGTGGACATAGGGATGGGGCAGTACTCCAAATAACACCTCTTGCTTCACTACCTGCACTCAGAACCAGTGAGGAAATAGACAAAGGTGAGGAAGATGCAGGCCAGTGTCAGCTTTCTCAGTAACAGGCTGAGCTTGAGGATGCAGTTTCAATTCCAGCCACAATCAAGTGCCCTAACACGCACCCTCCTTGACTCTGTTCCCTGCAGCTGCGGGCCTCCCTGTCCCAAGGGCTGGGGCTGCCCCAGGATGCCTAAGGGGACTGGGAAGAAAGCTGCACCCTGACCCCAGCAGGCTGGATATTTACAAGCTTGGTTCAGTAGCATCTGGAAGCAAGTGAAGTATCAGTTGCACTGAAACTGATCCCTTGTTCTTGATTTCATGACTCATTTCCCTGGTCCTTGGTATCTCTGCACTGCAGGTGAAGAGGATGGAGCATGATTCCTCTGAGATTGGGTCATGGGCCTTGCTGTCTTCCATTGAATTCAGTTCCAAGCACTGATTTCTGGCACCCACTATGTGCCAGGCAGCACGCTAGGTGCTAGCATCCATGGCACTCTTGGGCTCCTGCTGGTTCACTCAAGGAGCACAGACTGGTTCTCTCTCTAGAGGAGGGTGTCTGAAACATGGCACTGAAACTGGCATTTGGAGCTGGGTCATTCTTTGTTGTGTGGACTATCTTGGGCATTGGAGAATGTTAGTGGCACCCCTGGTATCTGTCCACTAGATGCCAGTAGCATCACCCTCCAAGTTGTGAAAACCAAAAGTATCTTTGCATATCACCAGATGTCCCTCTGGAGGATCAGTTGACTCCTGGTTGAGAACCACGACTCTAGGGCTGTGCCATCCAATATGGCAGCCAGGGCCCACATGTGGCTTGTGAGCACCTGAGGTGTGGCTCAAGTATATTGCGCTGAGCTGTGAGTGTAATATACGCAGTGGACTTTGAGCACTTAATATGAAAAAAATGTAAAATGTCCTATTAGTAATTTTTAATATATTTATAGTATCTTCAAATGACAATATTTTAGATATATTGGGTTAAATAACATATATTACTGGGATTAATTTTACCTGTTTCGGTTTACTATTTCTAACGTGGCTGTGAGGAAATTGATATTGCACACATGGCTCACATTCTGTTTCTCATGGGCCTGCACCAGCCGCACGTGGCGGGTGAGGGCACAGACTGCAGAGTCAGACCTGCCCAAGGCCACGTCCTAGCCTTGTTGCTTCCTAGCTCTGTGACCTTCAGCGAGCTTCTGAGCTTCTCAGAGTTTCCCAGTAGCAGTCACTTTCTTCTAGACCTCAGGTCTAAGTTCCCAAACTTGCAGGGGGAGGTGGGGAACTTTGTAAGATCCTGATGTTGAAGCTGGTATTTTATGGACATTCTTGGAGGGTCTTTCTCTGGCACTCAGGGCTGTTGTCACTATCAAGGTGGTACCCACCTCCCTTCCCTCCTGGTCCCCTCTGCTCCCAGAGAGAACAAAGTGTTTTCACTTGATGGGTGCAGCCAAAGACATCTCCCTGGCCCTGTGGCATGAGCAGAGAGCAGGTGGGATTGCCTTCCCTGACATGTACCTCTTTCCAGGGTGGCACCTTTGCCCAGCATCTCCCCCCACTCCCTCCACCTCCCCTTCTCCCAGAAATCTCCCCGGCCTGGTTTCTCTTTATTTAGCCTTCCCTGACACTTGGCAATTCGCAAATCTGTCCAATGTCTCCCCTTCTGTTTTGGCATCTGAGCCTATAAATAGCTCCCAGACAAAGTCCTGGCTGCATTGTGACAGTTTGTACGCTTGTACTGTATTCCTTTTCTCAGAGTTTTAAAAAGCCTCATATACGCACTTGCTCAATGTGGCAGAGCAGTTTCCAAAAAAAGAAATCTTTTATTACAGCATGAACAATGCAGTGGGGAGTTACCTCGGTGGGACATGATGCTTGCAGCCACAGCGAGCCCCATGAAGCATGTGAGATGGTCCAGGCGAGGTCAGGGACCCAGGATGGTAGAAAGAAATGAGATCTGCGCTGTGCTCTCTGGAAGCTTCATCCTGGGCCAGAGCTGGGCCTGTAAATAAATCATGATGTGCTGTGATCAGCTGTAAAGTCAGCTGTGTGCTCAGTGCCCAGGCCAGTCGGGGGGCGGGGGGGGGGCGGACAGCAGTTCTGCCCAAGAAGGCCTCACGAAAGGGTCACCTGGGGTCTGCCTGATGACAGGAGAGATGGTGGCCCACAGGGAAGGCAGCACTGCTGACAGCGAGGCAGGGACACGCCGATTGCATTCCTGTAGGAGGCACCAGGACACCCTCCTTCCGCCCTGCACCTCCTCTCTCAACAAAAGGCACCTGCTATACTGGCTGGCAGGCCCTGGTCACAAGTTGACCACAGCCTTGGGCCAATCACTTAGCCTTCCTGTATCCCAGCTACCTTGGGAGGCTGCAGCCTCAGTGTCCTCACCTATTAAAGGTAGATAATGGAGTTGTCGTGATGATTAGAAATACAGACCCTGGCACAGTGAGCACATATTAAATAGCAGATGACATTATTATTCTTATTCAAACTTTGAAAACTGTCACCCTCCATGACTCCTCAGGAGGCTCGAATCTATGCAAAGCCCAGTGCTGGGAATTTGGCAGAAAGAGGCAAACAATGGCAGTTGCCATTGAATCAGAATCTGGATTCCAGAGAGCATTAGAATCCAACTCTGGAAAGCACCCAGGCTGATCCCCTCTCAAGCTGATGATGCACCACCTCTGCACCTCAGTTTCCCCATCTATGCCATGGGGAGGGTGCAGAGCCATCTCTTAGAACCCTCCCTCCCCTTCTGGCTTTCAGTGGTTCCCTGTCCAGGGCTGTAATCTGGGTCATTTGGAAGTGGCTTTGCTTGACCATGGCTGCTGGGGGCAGCCTTTCCCATTGGCCTCTAGCCAAAGGCCAACTCAGGCAAACTCACTGTGCCCTTCTCTGCACTGCAAGCCTGCAGTGTACTCACCTCAGGGCCCTGGTGGGTGGAGACTGGGGTTAGAAAGGGATGATCTTACGCTGAGAGTTGCTGACCAGACAGGTGTTAGGGCTTTACAGAGGGCGGCTCAGCTGGAAACACACAAGCTCCAGGGCAAAGGTGCCACCCCAGATCATCAGTAACAGCCAGTGAGAGAGAAAGGATGCTTTTCTCAGCACATTTTCCCAATCAGCATCTTCTTCCAGCTCCCTGAACCCTAACTCACCCTTAGCCCTCCCCACCCTTCCACCCCCTGCCCATGTCTTAGAGATCTCTGTGCTGTCTTTTGTGGAGCGGCTGCTGTCTTGCATTCAGTCTCTGTTGGGTAAGGCTCCAGCCTTTGCACAGCGGCCCAGAGGGTGTAGGAGGAGCTCAGTTACTCTTCTCCTCACCTGGTGCTTAGAGGAAGCAAGTCTCACGGTACGTGGTTGGTGGACCCAGGGACCTGCGCCTGCTCAGTGCTATCCAGGTTCAGGCTCTGCCTGGAGCAAAAACAAGAGCTTACTCATGCCGTGTTCCTGTCCTTACATGGTAGCGAATCTCAGAGAACAGAGGAGCTACTCAGGCAGGCATGGGTTGTCTGCTCTTCTCATTTTTGGCAGCTTCTGCTTTCCGCTGGAAGCAGCGGTGCTGGCAGCCCTGGTCTAGCAGCACCCTTCCCTCAGAAGGGAGAGGGTAGTTCTTCAATATCATCTCAAAGCCAGTGGGTGCCAGGGCTGGGCCTGGAACCAGCGGGTCCCCAGGACTCCAGAAAAATTGCTGTCCATCCCACTTCCACCCCTGGGAACAGAGAAAGCAATTTCCATCTGTTTCAGAAAATCGTGCCTTTGGATAGTAAGCCCTGTGATGGTAGCAAACATTCCTTTCTCCACCTCAGCCACAAACTGGCCAAGTGGTGGTTCCCATGGCAACTGTGCTGTTGCTGGGCAGCCGTGGACCCTGGCCAAAATGCAACTGTGTCCTTCAAAATGAGGAAGGAACCTGCCTCTTGCAGCGGCCTGCAGGATGGCCCACCGGCTGGCCAAGGTGGGTGGGGGTCCATGGAAGAGTGGCATGGACCTGAAGGGCCTGCACTCCCAACCCCTGCAGCCCATGGGGCCTCCCTCCTGCTCCCAGGCCGAGAACCAAGCCCCAGCCGCTTGTCACTTTGACTTTTCATCCCCAGGGGCTGCGTGCCTGGCCTTTTCTGTCAGGGACCCAGCTCAGTGATCTAGTGCCCCTTTTAGGAAAGGGGATCAGAAGCCATTAGGATTGAATGCTCCAATCCTCTGGGTGATAGGAGGATTCAGAGTACATTGGCTCAGTACAGTTATGTAAGGACCTGGGTCTAAAGCCACTTCCAGGGTCCACTCGAAGGTCCCTTCCTAGACAGGTGTGAGGGCATTTTTTTCTCCAAGCATTGAGCCCTCGGAAAGGTGAGAAAATCCCCTCTCCTGTGGGAGTGGTGTCCAAGCCTTCCTTTCCTCCCCCGGGTGACAGCTTCCTCCTGGGGCAATCCTAAGCCATCTATTGTAATCAATCTGGTGCTCATCCCATAAGCATGCATACTGAGGCCTTGCTGCATGCAAGGTTTTCTCCTTAGATAAAATCAATCAGTATCTCTCTTGCCCTACGAAATCAAATGTTCAATCATCAAAAGAGAATAAGCTGATTGTTTCTGAATCTCTGCCTGCCCCTCCCCACCAAAAAAGAATTACAGATAGGTCCCAGGGCTCATAACACTGGAAGGTTCCTGTTTCGCTTCTAACTGTGAGGCTTCCTCTCAATTTCCTTATCCATTTTGCTTTTTTTTTTTCCTTCTTCTTAATTTTTTGAGATGGAGTCTCCCTCTGTCACCCAGGCTGGAGTGCAGTGGCGCGATCTCAGCAACCTCTGCCTCCTAGGCTCAAGCGATCCTCCTGTCTTAGCCTCCCAAGGTAGCTGGAACCACAGAAATGCACCACTATACTAGCTAATTTTTGTATTTTTGGTAGAGATGGGGCTTCACCATATTGCGCAGGCTGGTCTCGAACTCCTGAGTTCAAGGAATCTGCCCACCTTGGCCTCCCAAAGTACTAGGATTATAGATTTGACCCATTGCCTGGCCCCATTTACCCTTTATTTCCGCAGACTAAGAGCACAATAAGTCCTTGGTGATGAGTAAATACGTAAAGAAAAATGTCCTAGCCAAAGAGAAACTCTGACCAAGTCCTTCAAATGGGGATCAGAATTGGAAAATTTATTAACAACAACTCCTTTTGTCGATTGAAATGTGTTAGAAGTGGAATCTCTGGAGTTAACAAAGCTGTCTGTTAATATGAAGATTGGGTTTGTGTTTCACAAGTATGTGTACACTTCAAAAATAATAATCCTTGGCAAGGTTCATCCTTGTTCCATGTTTTCGTATCATGATCTGTTCCTTCTCAAAGCCCAGGGTCAGGCTTATATTAACAAATGCTCATCTTTCATTTGTTAGCAAAGATAAATGAGACAGTAATGAAGGCATGTGTCAATAGGCATTCTTTCCTTAGAGTCAGTGTGATGAAGGACAAGTTTCAATTTGTTGAGTACATTATCCTCAATAGCTGGGAACTTGTAGTAATTAAAACTGGGCATATCTGAAATTTACCTTTGCACTCTCTGTGAAGAAAGTATCTACAAAGGGAAATAATAGTATCAATAAAATTACAGAGAGAACTTTGGCCTAGATAAGAATAATAATTGGTTAAAGGCCCACAATTCATTAATGATAGCAATAGAAGAGTTGACCATTAATTAAAGCAGACTGAGAATGTCCCTATTGAATTATTTATACAACACCCATTGTGTGCCTACTATTTGCCAGATAAGCTTGGACAGCATTTTTTTTAATTCTTAAAATAAATATTGGAAAGACCCTGTTAAGAGGGTGAAAAGACAAGGCCAGGTGCAGTGGCACGTACCTGTAATGTCAGCTACTTAGGAGGCTGCAGTCAGAGCATCCCTGGAGCCCTAGAGTTCAGGACCAGCTTGGGTAGCAGAGCAAACCCCAAACCCAGTCTCAAAAAAAGAAAAAAAAAAAGGAGGACAAACTACAGAATGGGAGAAAACATTTGCAAATCACATATCTGACAAAAGATGTGCATCTAGAATATATAAAGAACTCTTGGCTGGGTGCAGTTATTCATACCTGTAATCACAACACTTTGGGAAGCCAAGGTGGAAAGATCGCTTGAGCCCAAGAGCTCAAGACCAGCCCAGGCAACATACCGAGACCCCATATCTATAACAGCAACAACAACAAAATAGCTGGGCATGGTGGTGCCTGCCTATAGTCCCAGCTACTTGGGAGGCTTATCTGAGAGGATTGCTTGAACCCAGGTGTTCAGACTACAGTGAGCCATGATCACACCGCTGCACTCTAGTCTGGGTGACAGAGCAAGACCCTGTCTCAAAAAATAAATAAATAAATAAAGATAAGTAACCCAATCAAAAATAGACAAAGGATCTGAATAGACTTTTTTTGCCAAGAATATACAGAAATGACCAATAAACACATGAAATGATGCTCAACAGCATTAATCATCAGACATGCAAATCAAAAAACCACCATGAGATATACTTCCTACCCACTAGGGTGACTATCCTAAAAAAGATGGACAATAACAGGTGTTGACAAGGGCTTGGAGAAATTGGAATCATCATACATTGCTGGTGGAAATTTAAAATAGTTCTGTCACTTTGGAAAATAGTTTGACAGTTTCTTAAACATACGGAATTACCATATGACTAAGCAATTCCACTTCTAAGTATATGCCAAAGAGAAATGAAAACATATCCACACAAAAACTTGTACACAGATATTCACAGGAGCATTACTTATAGTAGCCAAAATGTGGAAACTACGCAAATGTTCATCAACTGCTGAGCTGAAAAATATAATGTGATATACCCACAGTAGAATATTATTCAGCCATAAAGAAAAATATCCAATTACAAAATAGGCAAAAGACATGAACAGACATTTCACCAAACAGGATGTACAGATGGCAAACAATCACATGATAGGATGTTCAACATCATTAATTATTTCAGAAATGCAAATTAAAACCACCACGAGATATCACTTCACCTATTAGAATGGTTAAAATAAAAAGTGGGGATAACACTAAAGGCTGGTGAGGATGGAAAGAAACTGCATCACCCCTGCATTGTTAGTGGGAATGTCATATGGTGTGGCCTCTCTGGAAAGCAGTTTGGCAGTTCCTTTGAAAACTAGAACCTGAACATGGTAGCTCATGCCAGTAATTCCAGTGTTTTGGGAGGCCAAGGTGGGAGGATTGCTTAAGGCTAGGAGTTCCCTGTCTCTACAAAAAATTTAAAATTAGCTGAGTGTGGTGGTGCATGCCTGTGGTCCCAGGTACTCAGGAGGCTGAGGATCACAAGCCTGGGAGGTTGAGGTTGTAGTGAGCCATGATGGCACCACTGCATTCCAGCCTGGGCAACAGAGTGAGACCCCATCTTCAAAAAAGGATAGGAAACTGCAGATAGCCTTACCACATGACCCAGCAATTTCACTCTTGGGCGTATATCCAGAGAAATGAAAACACATGTTTCACATGGAAACTTGTATGCAAATGTTTACAGCAGGTTCATGCATAGTGACTAAAAACTGGAAACCATCCAAATGTCCTTCAGTGGATGAATGGCTAAACAAACCCATGGTACATCTGTTCTACAGAATATTACTCAGCAATAAAAGGCAATTAACTATTGATTCACTGAACAACTTGAATGAACCTCAGGGAAGTTACACTGAGAAAAGCCAGTCTCCAAAGGATATATACTTTGTGATTCAACTTATATGATGTTTGTGAAATAATACAGTCATACAGACAGGAATAGGTTAGTGGTTGACAGGGCTAGTGATGGGGAGGGGTAGATGTGGCATGAAAGGGTAGCACAAGGGAGCTCTATGGTGTTGGATGAGCTAAATATCTTGATTGTGGTGATTGCATGAAGATACCTGTGTGATAAAATTGCCTAATACTATAAAAAGCCACTTAAATGAGTCCATATAAAACTGCTGACATCTGAATAGGGTCTAGGGATTGCATTGAGGTCAGTTTCTGGGTTTTGACATGGTGCTCTAATTATGACCACTGTTACCGCTAGGGGGAACTGGATGAAGGGTACACAGGACTTCCCTATTCATTTATTTGCAACTTCTTGTGAATCTATAAGCATTCCAAAATAAACTATTTTATAAATACAGTTGTTTATTTTATTAGCAATTAAACAAATATTTGAGAACTGGCAATGTACCAACCACCATGGTGTATGCTGGGAGTTCTGTGCAAAACAGAAAATGCACACGCAGTCTTCTCTTGACAGTTCATTTGCATTACTAAGTGATAAAACAGAATTTCTCTCTGTTTTTTAGCTTTTTTTTTTTTTTTTTTTTTTTGAGACAGAGTCTCAGGCTGGAGTGCAGTGGCACGATCTTGGCTCACTACCACCTCCACCTCCAGGTCCAAGTGTCCTCCTGCCTCAGCCTCTCAAGTAACTGGGATGACAGGTGCCAGCCACCACATCTGGCTAATTTTTATATTTTTAGTAGAGATGGGGTATCACCATGTTGGCCAGGCTGGTCTCAAACTCCTGACCTCAAGTGATCCGCCTGCCTCGTCCTCCCAAAGTGCTGGGATTACAGGCATAAGCCACCATGCCCAACTGCTCTTTCTTAGCATTTTAAAGTTGTTTATTATACAAAAAACTTGTATTAAAAAAATTATTTATTTCAATAGTTTTGGGGTACAAGTGGGTTTTGGTTACATTGGTGAGTTTTTTAGTGGCAGTTTCTGAGATTTTGGTGTACCAGTCACCTGAGCAGTGTTCACTATACTCAATATGTAGTCTTATCCCTCACCCCACACCCAGCCTTCCCACCCAAGTCCCCAAAGCCCATTCCATCACTCTTATGCCTTTGCATCCTCATAGCTTAGCTCCCACTCATGAGAACATATGATATATAGTTTTCCATTCATGAAGAATTTAACCTCTTTAAAAAAAGCAAAAAAACCTAATCGCTTTCAGTTCTTCATGGATGTTCCATTTTGATGTTGAGACTGTGAGCGCCAGGTGCTGAGCTGACATGCATGTACCCAGCATCTCTACCTGCCCTGACCCAGCCTTGAGGGCGAGTCACCGGTGAAAGGTTTCCTTTTTTCTGAGCCAGGGCAGAGTCAGATTGTTGTCACCTGCTGTCACCTCGGACTGCACTGCGTTCAGCTGCCTGATGCCTATTCTCAAACCTTACCTCACCTCTTGAGACGGTTTGGACAGGGTCTGGTATGTTTCCCCTGAGGCTTTTGCTGAGGGACGTGGGAGAGTGTACTCAGTGTGATGAGTCTCCGGAACTGCTGGAGCTGGCAATTTTGTTGAGCGGAGCAGGCTGGTGGGATCCCTGCCCAGGCAGAAGCAGGTGCTGGATAGCCTGAGGCTCTATCAGAGCTGTCTTGGCAGGTTCACAGGTGATGTGGTCTCCTGGGCAGTAGGTTGAACAGAGGGCTTGTCATCTGTGTCAAGTAGGGCTTTGAGCTGCTACTGGAAGCGGCGTGAACTGAGAGGACACTGAAAACCAATGGGCTTTAGAGAAAAATCTTGACTGTCTTTGCTTACAGAAGCTGTATATGCTCATTATAAAAATTGCAGGAAAACAGAATGCAGGAAGTGAAATTCAGTCCACTCTGCATGTGTGTGTGTGTCTGGTTTTAATATCAGCTTTATTCAGATGTGTTTGTTTAATGTATCAATATCTTTTAAGTAGATAACAGCTTTATTCAGGTGTGTTTAATGTGTTCAATATCTTCCAAGATCAAGGTGCTGGCAGAAAAAAAAATTTTTTTAAGTACTAAATATCCTATAGTTCAGCGATTTAAAGTATACAATTCAATAGCTTTTAGTATATCACAGAGTTGTGCAACCATCATCACAGTCAATTAAGAACATTTCGGCTGGGCGCAGTGGCTCATGGCTGTAATCCCAGCACTTTGGGAGGCCAAGGTGGGTAGACCACGAGATCGGGAGTTCTAGATCAGCCTGACCAACATGGTGAAACCCCATCTCTACTAAAAATACAAAAATTAGCCAGGCATGGTGGCAGGGGCCTGTAATCCCAGCTACTTTGGAGACCGAGGTGGGAGAATCGCTTGAACCCAGGAGGCGGAGATTGCAGTGAGCTGAGATTGCACCACTGCACTCCAGCCTGGGTGACAGAGTGAGACTCCATCTCCAAAAAAAAAAAGAACATTTTATCACCTCAAAAAAGAAAAGAAACCTTGTGTTGCATAACAGTGTGAATGTACTTAATGCCACCGAACTGTATACTTAAAATGGTTAAAATGCTAAATTGTGTGTTATTTATAGTTTACAATTGAAAGAGAGAAAGAAAGAGCCCATACCCTTTAGCTAGCATTCCCCTACTGCCCCCAGCCCTAAGCAATCACTCCTCTCCTTTCTGTCTCTGTTTATTCGGCCCACTATGGATCTCAACACCTGAAGGCCCCTTTCACCTGACTCTTCTTTACAGGTCCTCACTGTGTGGCAGGCATGGTGTTGGGCTCAGTATAGGGGACAGGGAAAATTGAGACCTATTTCTGCCCCAGCTGTAGTCCAAGAGCCCCTGCCTCTCATTCACAGTGAAACACACGGGCGGCATTTCCCTGATGTACATTTTGGGCAGCGCACCCTGTGTGTGACTTTCCAGTGGGAGAGGGTGGAATCCCTGGGAAACAAAGGCTTTGAGGTAGAAGGTGTATCTCGAGCTGGGCTCTGGAGGTGCAGGGATTCTCTGTGCAAGACAAACAGCACGAGCAAAGGCAAGGAGGTGGGAGTGAGGACTGTACAAAGAGGGGAGAGGGGGCAAAACGCCCAGCCAACAGACAGGGTTTCTGTTGAAGAGCGATAGGAAATGAGAACCAGTGGGTCTTCAAAATCCTTTCCCTGCACCCCTGCCTCACATCACATTGCCTTGCATGTGTAAAATGACAGTTTAGTAATATCTCCATTGACTGTTCCAAGCCACTCCCATGGCGTAGTTTATTTCATGCTCACAGTGATGTTTATGAAGTAGTGTAGTTGCTTCTTATGGCTGCCACTGCAAATTACACAAACTGGAACAACAACGTTGTTGTTGTTGCCTTACAACAACGTAAACTCATTCTCTTTCAGTTCTGGAGGCCAGAAGTCGGAAATCAAGGTGTAGACAGGCTTGGTTCCTTCTGGAGACTCCAGGAGCCTCTGTTCCATGCCTCCCTCCTGGATTCCGGTGGTTGCTGGCAGTCTTTGGCATCCCTTGGCTGGCATTGCTTGCATCACTGCAATCTCCATCTCCAGCTTCCATTGCATTCCCCTTCCCCTCATAGAAATACCTGAGACTGGGTAAGGTATGATGTTGTTCTCAGGCTCCCAGTTTGTGTAATTTGCAGTGACAGCCATAAGAAGCAACTCACATGGCCTTCATTTTTTGGAGACAGAGTCTCACTCCATCCTCACGGCTGGAGTGCAGTGGTGCAATCTCACCTCTGCCTCTCGGGTTCAAGCGATTCCTATACCTCAGCCTCCCAAGGCTCCCACTACCATGGCTGGCTAATTTTTGTATTTTTAGTATAGAAAGGGTTTCACCATGTTGGCCAGGCAGATCTCAAACTCCTGACCTCAGGTGATCCACCTACCTCGGCCTCCCAAAGTGCTGGGATTACAGGCATGAGCCATCATGCCTGGCCCATCACATGGCCTTCTTGTGAGGACACCAGCCATTGGATTTAGGTCCCTCCCTAATAGAGTATGACATCATCTTCATTACATCTACAAATACACTATTTCCAAATAAGGTCACATTCACGTGTTTTAGAGATTCGCATGTATTCACGTGTATCACATCCACATATCTTTTGCAGGAACACAAGTCAATCCTCAACAGGTGGGTACTTTACTACCTCTGTTGTATTTGTCTGTTCTCGCATTGCTATAAAGAAATACCTGAGACTGGGCAATTTTAAGAAAAGAAGTTTAGCTGGGCACAGTGGCTCACATCTGTATCCCAGCACTTTGGGAGGCCAAGTGGGGGCAGATCACTGGGTCAAGAGATCAAGACCATCCTGGCCAACATGGTGAAACCCTGTCTCTACTAAAAATACAAAAATTATCTGGGCATGGTGGCATGTGCCTGTAGTCCCAGCTACTCAGGAGGCTGAGGTAGGAGAATTGCTTGAACCCGGGAGGCAGAGGTTGCAGTGAGCCAAGATCATGCCGCTGCATTCCAGCCTGGGCAACAGAGCGAGACCCCATCTCAAAAAAAGAAAAGAAAGAAAGAAAGAAAAGTTTAACTGCTCACAGTTCCACAGTTCTGCAGGCTGTATAGGAAGCATGATGCCGGAATCTGCTCAGCTTCCGAGGAGGCCTCAGGAGACTTACAATCACGTTGGAAGGTGAAGGGGGAACAAGGTGTCTCACATGGTGGGAGCAAGAGCAAGGTGGGGGCGCAGGTGCCACACAGAAGGATCTGCTCTCATGAGCCAATCACCTCCCACCAGGCCCCACCTCCAGCACTGGGAATTACAGTTGCACAGGAAATTTGGGTGGGGACACAGATCCAAACCATGTCACCTGTTGTATAGCTGAAGAAACTGAGGCACAGAGAGGAGAAGCAACAACCTCACAACATGCTCACGTGCAGATGGCAGGGCCTGGGAACCCACACGCCACCTCCACCATGGCCAGTGCAGTACAGGACAAGGGGTGGTCTAGAAGCTAAGCTCACCACCCATCAGAACAAAGGATTGTTTTGTCTTATGCCAGTTTGCACTCACCTGTGTTCTAGAAAGGTGTGAGGCTGTTGGAACTTCCTCAAGTCCGAGGTGTCCCTTTGGGGCCCTAGAGGGAAGGGCCATTAGCCACATGGTAGGAGGTCTAAGACCCTGGCCACAGTGCCTTGTGGCCTTTACCCCTCTGGGGTCTCTTTTTCAGACAGACAGACTTTTAGTAAATATTCATCAATCTCCCATGCCCTATGCTGGGCGCTAAGGGAGACTAAAGATGAACCAAAGCCTGCCCAAGCATGCAGGGCCTCCCCCTGTTTGGCCTCGGTGTGAGGGGATGCTGTTTGCATGGTCAGGAATGGAAAGGTGGCAGAAGGGGCAGGGGCTGGGATCAGGGGAGAGGTTTATTGCAAAGAAACAAGCATGACCCTTAAGGCTTGCTTATGATTTTACAAATCTGGGGTTTTAACAGTGAAACAGTCAGTGGGCCTCTGCATCTAGCACTGTGCTGCCCTGGCTGCCAAAGCGAAAGAGCCTGGTCCCTGCACTGGCAGCTGACCCAGCAAGCTGACTAGATGACAAGCCTTGTGGGGACGCTGTCTCAGGAAAGGAGTCCAGGGCTTGCGTAAGGTGCCAGGGGGCACGGAAGAGGGGCATCACTGAGTTTGTTTTCAAAGTTTATCTGTGTTCTACAAAGATGAGGGCATGCCTCCATGGGAAGGAAGGCCGCTGGCTGTTGAGTATGCCTGGTATGTAGGCTGGGCTTTCTGTGTACGTTACCACTAACCCACTCCAGGCATTCCTGAGGAAGGCCCTTCCTTCCATTCCCATTTACAAATGGAGCCTCCGTCTCCCCTCCCTGCTGCTGAAAGTCTTTTGGCCTGAGCCTCCCTTGGCCACGCCTGTGCTGCCCCTTGTGGAAGGAGTCGGCAATGCACCAGATGCAGACACTGGGTGGCGCTGGGGCGCCCGGGGCCACACCTACCTGTGAATTCCAATGCCACTGGCCGGGGTCTCTCAGACTTGAGTCATTTGTAGGCATCCTCCAAATACCTCCTGTACCATCATCTAGTTAATATTTTTCTTTTCTTTATATTCTCTTTTAAAACTTTATATCTATCCCAATGGGGAACCATGATTTTCTTGCCATAAATAGACAAATTATTTTTTTTTAATTATGTGAACTGTTGAGAACAGTTTGATATGCAGAAAGAAGGCAAATATAAAAACGAAGCTAATCGTACACAACACGTTGGTTCATGTATCCCTGTAAGCATCTCAGAGACCTCTAATGCTGTGGAGTACTGTCGTGGGCTTTGAAAACAGAACCACAAACTGATGTCCCCTATGTGTGTGTGGCTTTAGGGAAGGGCTCCTTTCCCTTTACAGGTAGGAGGACAGAGGCACTGAGGGGGAAAGGGTGCGCTCGAGGCCTCATTGCGTGTTCCAGGCTCAGAGCCGGACCTGGAAGCCGGGTCGTGCCTTCCCTCTCTATCACGTGGAAACTAGAACCTTGGGAGACTGAGACCACAGTGGGACGTCCACATGTTTCTTGGCCCCTCTGGAGCCAGAGAGCACTCATGTGGGGCTCCCACCTGCAGGGAGCATGACTGTTCGGTGTGGGGAGTGCGAGGATGAGTCGGGAGTTGTGGGAGCTGGTGCCTGCCGGGCACCAATGAACAGTGGGACCTCCAACAACCTGCTGAGCCCCTGTGAGCCCCTCGCCCTGTCTCTCCCAAGCAGAGCAGAGCGTGGTGCTGTGTTCTGCACTGGTCAGTCTGGCCCCGGCTTCGGGCACTGACAGTCACATCCTGGCACCCTGCCCCTCCAAGCAGCCACATCCACCCTGGCATGGATTTTGAACAAAAGCTTTGATCCCTCTTCCTTGCCAGAGCTATAAACGTTAGGGTAGCCCTTACCCTTGGGTGAGCTGTGCAGCCAATCAGGTTAGGTTCTAAGAGGCCCTGGAGATCTGGGTGAAAGGCCAGTGGCTCCACTGCTGTGTCCCAAACCTATGTTCCTCCTGGAGGCTGTGGCGGAACTGGGCAACACCTCTTCTGCTGGCCTCTCCTGGGCCTCAGAATTGCCAAGTTCTGAGACTGCTGCTTGGGATGACTGTGATCTATTAAAAATGTTTAATTCCGCTTTGTAGTCTAGAACCTTCTGCGTTATTTTGCCAAAAATGATGAGTGTATATTAACACCAGCTATTCTAATAGTGATGTGGTTTGGCTGTGACCCCCCCCCCCAATCTTATCTTGAATTATATCTCCCATAATTCCCGTGTGTTGTGGGAGGGACCCAGTGGGAGATCATTGACTCATGGGTGCAGTCTCCCACATACTATTCTCATGGTAGTGAATACGTCTCACGAGTTCTGATGGTTCTATAAGGGGTTTTTCCTTTTGCTTGGCTCTCATTCTCTCTCTGCTCTGTGCCTTTCGCCTTCCACCATGATTGTAGGCCTCCCCAGCCACGTGGAACTGTGAGTCCATTAAACCTCTTTTTCTTTATAAATTATCCCGTCTCGGGTATGCCTTTATCAGCAGCCGGAAAACAGACTAATACAAATAGATAATCCCCTAAAATCTCAGTGGATTGACATGACGGAAGTCCATTTCTCACTTACTTGAGGTCCAGCTGGCAGCTGATGTGTATGGGGCCACATACAACCCGGCATGGGACCCAGAATGAGCACGGAGATGTGTCCCCTCTTTCCCCCCTTTTCCTTGGCAGAATACTCACCTCACCCAAGGCCCTTCTTGTCTCTCCCCAGTATCGTACCTGGAAGGCTCCGTTCTTGTGTTTGAGGACATCTTCAGACTGATTGCGTTCTACTGTGTCAGTAGGTGAGTAGACCCAGCCCTGCAGGAGGTCGTCTGGTTGCAGCAGACATCCTATGCAACCCTGGGTGGGTGCAGGGGACTTCGCAGGGAAGTCCCAGAGGGAGGGATGCAGCCCAGAGGATGCAGAGAGAGGGCACAGGCCCCTCTGGGAACCACAAGGGGACTTGAGGCTCTGAGAGGCTTTCTCACATTAGCTAATAAGAGCCCCTCCTTCCACACCTGCACCTGTGGCTCTCGACCTGTCTCCCAGCTTCCTGTGTTATCAGCTTCAAGGACAGCCTGGAGTCCTGTGTGGACCAGACCCCCATTGGAGGGGTTCTAGAAGGATCTTCCTGTAGGGGTACTAACAGGAGCTGATCCTCCTTCATGGGAGGTGGCTTGTGATTACTAAGCAGCTGCTGGGTGAAGTGGGTGTCTGCTAACCACCCTGAGAATTGTCTGTTTATTCAGAACTGGTTTGGGGTAAGAATTAAAAAATACATTTTGGTGCCGTAAGCCAATGACTTAAGCTACAGGATCTTAACAAGAGCTGGTGAGAGACTGGGTGTGGTGTGTTGGGGTCCAGCAGTGGGCTCCAGGCCCACAACTCCCTGCTGCCTCTGATGAAAACCATGCTCATCCTAGACCACCCCTCCCCAGCTGCCAGAACCCTCCTGAGTCCAGATGGGCAGGAAAGGTGAGGCTGATAATGTCACCGGTGGAGGATGTCCAGGTTCTTGCCTTCTTGAACAAAGAATTGGACAAAACACACAAAGCAAGAAAGGAACGAAGGGGTTTATTGAAAATGAAAGTAGACTCCACAGTGTGAGAGTGGGTCCGAGCATAGGGGCTTAAGGTCCTTCTTACAGAATTTTGGGGAGTTTAAATACCCTCTAGAGGATTCCATTGGTTACTTGGGGTACACCCTATATAAATGAAAAGGATGAAGTAAAGTTACAAAGATACTTACTTGGCCTACGCCCTATGGAGAGGTTATTTCCTGTTTTAGCTGAAGTATGAATCGACCTATGTTCACTGCCGCCAGAACCTATTTTCCTGCCTCATCTCTTCCCTGAGAGATATGATCAATCTTTATGGGAGGCAGAGGAACCAGTGGTCTCTTTCTTTTCTATAACTGCTTCATGCTGGCTTGGGGCATAGTCCGTACCTATTGGGGATCAAGGAACTCTCATCTGCTCTGTCTGGTGAAGGCAGGGTAGCTTCTTGATGGCCGGGGTGGTGTCTTCACCTGGAACTGACTGGAGGCTTTGTTGCATGATCATCTGAAGCTTGATGTCTCTAGGTGAGAGGAAATGAATTTGGTTAAAAGATTTAATGGGAACTTCAGGGGGTGGCTACCTATGCTGTCAGGAATGTTTGTTATAGAGATTTGCAGGAGAAAAGAGCAAAACCTGGTCTGTTCTAGAATCTATGTGTTTCCTTAAAGCCTTAGCACAAGTGATTCCATTTTGGTTTGGTTTGGTTTGGTTTGTTGGGGCCTAGTGAATGAGCTTAGTCCAAAACAATGGCTTCCTCGAATTTTGTTTTAAAAAACTCCCCCTTTTTGGTTAAGTTCTCACTTAAGTGAGAGTGTGACCAAAACTTAGCGTCTTAGCACCACTCACAGTTACCGTCATTTTGGGTTTCCAGTCTCAGCATGTCATTCATAGGATACGGTGTCTTCCTGGTCACACACTTCTTTCAGCTCCTGTTATTCCAGCTGAAGAGAAACCATGTGACATTCTAGAGATGGCTGCATGCAAGCATTCAAAACCTTTGAGAGAATCCAGCTTACCAGGGAGACCCATTATTATGACTGTTGGGAGGACAATAGTGAGAAATTGGAGCGTGCCCCTTACCCAAGGTCGCCGTAAACCAAACCTCCTGAAATCAAATAGATCAAAGCATGACTTAACTAAGCAGTTTCTCTGTTAATCCCCTACTACTGAATTTCTATAATCTTCATTTAATGTATTTCTCCAGAGGCCACAAGTGCCAGCAGCTGCACAGATACTTCTTTGTTCAGCCAAGTCTATCATAACTTTCACAAGAGGATTTGAAGTCCGTTGTGTAGCTGTAGCCTTTACAGTAGAATCTGCTATAGAGCCTATCATGAGGAATACATTTCTAATCATTGCTTCTTTCCCTTTAAACCACGGGAAAAGGGTCAAACAAATGATGCCCTTGTAGAAGAGTGAAGGCCTCCTGGCAGTGTTCTCTTTAACCCGTGATGTGGGTTAAGAAGAATGAGCCAATGTTTTGTTTCTGACTGATTATGAGGCCACCCTAATGAGGTACCATGAAAGTTTTTTTTTAAACCTACATTGCGCCTTTATCCTTTATCCATCAGAGTATAAGTTTATCCATGTATAAGGCTGGCTGCAAACCCCTTCGCAAATGAAACTGCACATAACAGACCCTTTTCCATGTCTATTGTTCATAGAGGCATAAGCAAGGGAAAATATTCAAAGATAAGAGTTTCGTGATAGTAGAAGCCTTAACCTGTGAACTTGGGAAGAGCTGTTTGCTTCAAGGATTCCATCTTCTGGGGAGAAACCTCCCTGTTAGCCTTACCCCAAGGGTTCCAATGGCTGCACAGCTCCAAGAGCGTGGAGGGACCCTTCTCAGTTGTGAGGTTGTGAACCCAAAGTTTAAGGTCCCAAAGTTTTGTTGCAGTGTGGATGGCAAGGACAGTCTTTCTCTGATGTTCTCAGAAGATCCAAACTATAAAAAGCGTTTTTACCTGGTGAAAATACACTGTAGCATAATAATCTACTGTTATAACATCAACCCGCCTGCATGGGAAAGCTTTCATACAACCAGAACACATGCACTGAAAATAACAACGGAATGAAATCCCTTTATAAAATGTTTAAATGGCTCATCAGGTGACCAAATCTACCTGAAGCTTTCATTGTTTTCCCAGGAAGATGTGATCAAGCATTGATTATAAACTATTATAGTAATTTATAAGTCACTACATCAATGTATTTGATTTGCATCATTTTATCTTTTCCATGGTGAGTCATGGAATGCAGAACTTTTAATAGTAAAAGCTGCAAGGACTCAGGAAGGACAAGATGGCCATGCTGGTTCTCCACGAGGCCATGCTTTATTAACATTAGACTTACATCCTTTGGATACCAGTTGTTTTTCCTAATTAGGTACATAGCACTGACAAGAAAATTTGGTTATTTTTGTGGTTTATAGTAACTTAACATAATAATCATAATTGTAATTGATAGCATATACTTAGACATTAAAATGTTAGAAATCCCATATAATTTTGGAACATATATTACTATTATTCACAAAAATATAAACCCCCAAAAATGGAACATCATTTGGCAATCCCATGTACCTAAACGTGTCAAATGACCCTGTTTACCTCCTTTCTGGATGTTTTCAGGGGCCCTCTGATCCATCCAAAGAGCCAGACCTTAGGAAAGACAATTTTGAAACTGAAGTTTGATTTTGGAATTCCAGAATACTATAAATTATTTATTTTGCCAAAATGTCTCAGAAATTTTCAAGCAGTAAAAACTTTTTATAACCTTTTACAAAAAAAAAAAAACAAAACACATTCTACTGTTCTTACTTTGCATATAAAACTGTTTCTTGTAGTCTTAATTGCATGTTATAATGGCAAATCTTAACATAAAACCTGTTAAGTTATGTTCTGACAAGGTTTGACTATTCCCAGCATAGCTAGAGCCAACTCCACCTGTCCGCAGGCCTTTACCTAGCTGGAAAGCAGGCAAGTTAAACAATTTTTAAAAGCCAAAGAAGTGGCTATTTGGAATTGGAGAGGATAGGCCTGGAAGGAAAAGGTCTAGCTATGTTAATAGGGATTCTTTACAGATGAGAATTTCCCCCCACAAAGGATGGCTTTCAGGGCCATTTCAAAATGTGACCAAAAAACGTGTTTTGGGGGAAAAATATTTTTATTTTCTTCTTTGTCTCGTAATGTTATGCCAGAGTCAGGTTGGAAAATAAGTCACACTGTATAGGGTTAAATGAAACCCATCTGATGAGAATTTTATGGTTTGTAGGGCATGACTCCTCAGACCCCTTAGATAGGCATTTGGACACTATTTCAAAAATCAGAGTTTAGTCCTCGTTACTTTAATCAAGACTAACAGCTTTAACTATAAAAATGTTAGTTAACCAAATGTCTCCAATTCTTTATCAGGTCTTAAAGAATGTTTTATTATTTAAACTTTGTCCACATCTTTCTCCCCTATTTAATGGTTCCTTGCCATATTGTTTCATAAATAATCTTTTCAGATCTGTAATTTGAACTAACTTTTAGATAATTTCTGAAATAGGCAAAATTATTCTTTTTTTTTCCACTAATAACATAACCCTTTCTGGCACATTTTGTATATGAAATTACATGTTAACTAGAATTTTTATCCTTAGTAACCTAAACTCTTACTGAAACCCTAAAAAGCAAGAAATCCTGAACTATTAGATATGGGCATTTATAGACAAGAGCAATTCCACAATTTTAGAAACATATTTCCCCATATCACAACCTTCTTTAACTGGAAATGACTCAGATAGTAAATGAGCGTCAAAAATAACTTTAAGAATTTGATTTACACAAAAAGTTTACCTAAAATATTTATCCCATTCACTGTACTTATTTTTTTACTTTTAACAAGGGAGACAGGAGACATCGATCAACATATGTAACATGAACACTGGTTGGGTCAGGAAAGGTGGGGCAACTTAAGGCAGGGAGGGGACTTGGGGGCTTTCAGATCACAGGTGGGTGTGAGACAAATGGTTGCATTCTTTTGAATTTCCCATTACTCTTTCCAAATAGGGCAATCAGGTATGCACTTAACTCGTGAGACTTTGAATAGAATGGGAAGCAGGCTTGCTCCAAGCAGCTCCCAGCTTGAATTAACAATGACATTTTAAAATATCTAGCAGAGGCAAATATAAAATTCAGACAAAATGTGTGTTGACAATTCTGAAGGCATTTGTTTTTATTCCACCAATAATTTTTAAGCTAACTTGTTTAGTAAAGTTATTCTTAAGAAACGTGAACCTGAAAATTGCTCAGACTTACTTATTAGCACTCTTCTACCTACAAGTCAATTTTGGTTGACACGACATGTAACAACAAGTGTATACACACATACACACAACTAGACATGTATACACACACATAAACGCAGATGCGATAGCTTGGAACTTTAGCCATGAGATAACAATACAAGCTCGCTGGTTTTACTTTGCCCCAATAGATAATCCAGTGAAATCTATGAACCAAAATTTCGGGGAAAGCAGTCTTCATGGCAGTTTGATTTTTAAAGAGGAAAACTCCCCAGACTCTAAAGAGGACTGGGGCCAAACAAAAGGAGGGAATCACACATTGACCAGGCCCCATGCTTAGAACAGCAGTGTGAGAAACAAATTGTCGGTGCCGCAAAGTGAAACCAGCGCTCAGGCAAAAGTTTTCTCAACAAGGCAATTTACTTCTATAGAAGACGCTTCTGCATGCGAAGCAGAGGTAAGGGAGAGCATGCCAAAACAAAGGAGAGCAGGAGTTTTTATCCCTGACGCAGACCCTGTTCCTGTGTCCTCCCCGGTGGGCTGGGGTCAGACCGCACAATCTAGGCTAATTCCGATTGGCTACATCAAAGGAGGTAAGGGTGGGTGATTGACGGGGAAGACGAATACGGTACATCTGGGGCATATTTAGGCACAGCAGAGATACGGAGGGCGAATAGATGAAAGGGTAAGATTACCTTTTAGAATAGAACAACGAACCAGGAACCGAAACCCTTTGAAGAGGAACTATTTGTTCTTAACAACAATTTCCCTCTCTTGAATTTATACATTTTCTTCTTTAAACTTATCTAACATGGCTCGTCTTTGTAGTTCTTTCATGACGAGGAGCTTATCAGTATAGGATTTGGAAGAAGTAGGGAAGCTTTTGCTGACAGCTGTTTCTACAAGTCTTTGGATTAGTCCACGAATGCAGGGAATAATGCAGCATCCAACAAAAACAAGCACAGCCATTGCGACTGCAAGAGAGCTAAGAATAGAGGCAAAGAATCCTTTCCATTTACCAAACCATTTCTCTAACCATCCTGTGAAAGGGTCATTTATCCCAGAATTTGTGGCCAATTCATTTGATAAGGAGGTAAGAGCATGTAAAGCTTTTGTAATTGTTCCATTAGGAGCTGTGTTGTTGGGAATGAAGGTACAGCATTGGGCTCCTATCATAACACAAACTCCACCTTTTTCTGCTAATATCATATCTAGGGCTATTCTGTTTTCCCACGCCATCTGGCTAGTAGGTGCTAATTGTTCAGCTATTCCTTTGATAGCATCCGTAGTGTAATTTATAAATCGCTGTTGGTTATAATAGATGTAATTTATCCAATCTACATTTTTATTAATAGCTATCCATGGAAGTAGGGATTCAAATCCTGCAGCTATTTGGTTTCGGGCTTTGAATCTATCAGGCACCCCCCGTGGGACTCCAATCGAATCTATATAGACATGAGAGTCAAAAGATCCAAGGGGGGCTGCTCTCGTTTTACGGTGTTGTAGTTTCTCTTTTTCTGTTTCATGAAATGCCAGGGTGAAAGGGATGACCAACTGAATCAGAGCACAAGTGCCACTCCAGTTACTTGGCAGAGTGTCCAGTAGGGGTCCACCACAATACCACCATACATCAGCTCGGGGATGAACAAGGGCAGACTGATTGGTAAGCTCTTGGAAAGGCTTCACCTCACTGCATCCCTTTAGGTCTCCAAAGAACGCCAGATTTTCTCCATGTCGTGAGAGACACGAAGTAAAATTGGTGTCTGGAGATGGAAGCTGGATGGCCCTCGGCAGCTGACCCACAGAGTGTTGAACTTCAGGGAATAGCAGAGAGAGAGCTTGACAGAATTCATTACCCCAGGCTGTGGGGTCTTGGAAAAGAGCTACCATACAGCTCATGCCCACTTGGTCAGAAGACCATCCAAGTGGAAAGGGGACAATTTGGGCCTCTGGCCTACCGCGCGCACAAACATAACAGTCGCTTTTGTTTAGAGTGCGAACGGAATATTCAATCCATTCCATCCAGGCATTTACATCCTGATATCCTGTCTCAATTGCCAGTGTTTGTTGTAAAGTTTTAACCTCTACAATAGCCACTTTGGTCCTGTCATTGGGTGGAGATGAAATGACAGTCTGGTTAGCAGGTCGAGAAGAGGTTGGAGGTGGGGACTTGGCGGGTGGGGGTGCAATGAAGTCCAATCTGAAGACTCCTATGGGGTCTTTTCCTGTTACATCTACTCCCATACCATATAAACGGCTTAGGGTTGGGGAGGAATCCTGGAGAGTTGGGATGGTGATGGAAATTTGCACCGGGTTACATTGGTTATATTGACAATCGGGAGGGGCACTTCCTTTAGTAAAATGGATATAGGGCTTTAGAACTGCTAGCGGGAAATCCCTTGAGGGGACCCAGTCTTGACTTTGAGTGGTCCAAACAACATATTCCCAAGTATGACATAATGGGTACCTAAAAAACCTGGAAGCATCTACTCTGGAGGGGCAGAGATATTTCTCTGCTGCTGCAAGCTCTCTCTGGCTTTGGAGATCCCCACAAGGCACAGCTAAACAAGCATCAAAGGTGATGATCTGGGGTGAGTCTGATCTAGTTACATTAATAATGAGGTAGCTAGTAACAGAACAAGGAAAGAAAAAGGAGTAATAGAATAGAGAAAAGAGAGTTAAACTTTTCTTAGCTTTAGTTTGGTAGGATTTTCTCCTGGGACTATGGCCCATGACCCCGGAGGGGCCGGTGCTTTCTTGACTTGGGTGTGGTGGGTCCATCCTTTCTCAGCAGTTCGGACTGCAGTTTCAGTTGTTAGGAGCACTAGATATGGTCCCTCCCAGGACGGTTCAAGCTTCTCTTCTTTCCAGCTCTTAATGAGGATGTAGTCTCCAGGCTGGTGCTGATGGACTGGAAACTCAAGAGGTGGGGTTTGCATCAAGAGACCTTTAGTCCTAAGGGATGATAAGATACAAGACAGACCAAGTATATAGTTCCTAAGGAACTGATCTTTAGTCTCAAAAGTGGGAATATCACTAGTGAAACTTAAATATGGTAACCCATAGTTCGAGTGGCAGTTCGGATCCTGAGTAGAATGATGGGAAGACACTTAGCCTGGGTAATCAAGTTTCTAAAATTAACTTAGTTAGAGGATTCTTTAAAGTCTGATTCATCCTTTCTATTCTTCCTGATAAGGACAGATGCCAGGGGTTATGGAACTCCCATTTGATTCCTAAAGCTTGGGTAAGCCTTTTAATGTTATTTGCAATTAAAAAAAAAAAATGGGTCCCTTGTCTGAGTCAGTGTCTTCTACTGGCCTGAATGGGGGAATTATGTTCTCTAGTAATAATTTGACCACAGTATTAGCTGTTGAGCTGAGGAGGGGAATGGTTTCCACCCAATGAGTGAGGTGGTCTACTATTACTAATAGGTATTTAAGGTGACCTAGTGGAGGCATTTCAGCATAGTCAACTTGAATGCTTTGAAATGGCCTCAATCCTGGGCTTCTGCCCCTAAAAGGTCGTTTTCTTAGGGCCTGCTTATTAGTTTTCTTACACTGGGACGGATATCTGCCCTAAGACTTGTTCAAGAATTGGGCCAAACAGGTTAGGAGAGTCTGTAAATCCTTGGGGCAAGCCCATCCAGCAGTATTGTTGATTTCGCCCCGAATGAGGATCTTCCCATTTAAAAGCATGTATGTCTCCGCTGTCTTTGGGCATCCTTTAAATCTATTACTGTAAAACCACTGATGGTCATGTGGAATCTTGCTGAGGATAGTGTAAGGATTGGGGACAGCAGGGTGAGTAGCTTGGAGTATTTGGTTAATGGCCCGGAGGTCTTGTACTAGCCCATATGACCCATCTGATTTCTTTAGAGGTAATGTAGGGACATTATATGGAGACGTAGAGGGCTCAATAACTTATCCTGATATCCTGAATAAGACCTTCCATTACAGTTTTGAAGCCTATCCTGCCTTCTAGAGGAATTAGGCATTTCCTTCTCCTTACTATTTCCCTAGGGGTTTTCAACTTTATATGAATTGGGGGGATTCATAGTTTCCCTTGGTTCCCTTCTTTTGACCACACACTGGGGTGAATGTAACTTTCTCTGGGGGTGGTGAGCAGGTTCAATGAAGTGAAACATCCTTCAGGCCAGGCATGTAGGCCTATTCCTAGTTTTAACATCAGGTCCCTTCCTAACAGGTTTGTCCTGCTTCAGGGATTAGCAGGGATTTAATACTAGCTGATCGATTTTTGTATTTAACTTCTATTTCTTCTACAACTTTGGCTTTAAATCCTTCCCCTCTCACTCCTGAGGCAAGAAGTTCCTCTAATGACTTTATACTAGAGGGCGTATAGCAAACAGAGGAGCGAGCAGCCCTAGAATCTATTAAAAAGGTGGTAAGCTCGTGTTTGGGTCCCACCTCTAAGTCTATCAAGGGCTCTTGGTGGGTCTTTAGAGAAAAGACAGAGCCCCTGACTCCCTGTTCCTCCTGGAATGCCGTGAGCGGTTTCTTTTTCCTTTCCTCACTCGAGGCATTCTCTTTCGAAGTGGCCTGCTCTTCCACATCTGAAGCCCTTACCCCATCCTTCCTCTCCCTCAGTTCTAGGATTCTTTGACCTTGTTCCCCCATATGCTTTAGAGGGCCTGGTAGCTGAGGGTCTGGGTCCCTGAGTTGGAGGCCTGGGTTCTCCAAACAGAAGTTTGGACCCTTTATAATTCCTGGCCCCCCGGAGTCTCTGTTTAGAAGCGTATGGGCTTGAAGCCATCTGTTGGAAGCTGGATAGCGTAAGTTTTGTTTTTTGTTTTTGCTTCTCTTCATCTCTCCTCACATAAACTTTTTGGGCTTCCCCTAGGAGTTCCTCTATGGACCGGTTTTTCTAGTTTTCTAGTTTCTGCAACTTCTTTGCAATGTCTGGCCAGCTATTTGTGACAAAATGTAGCTTTAGCATTCCTTGCTCGAGAAGGTCTTCTGGATCTAAATCTGCATATTTCCTCATTTGTTCCTTTAGTCTTTCTAGAAATTTCATGGGGCCATGATCTTTTTCCTGCTGCATGTCAAATGCTCGGGAAAGATTCTGAGTGCAGGGCACTGATTCCCGAATTCCTTTAATTATCATTTGCCTAAGATCTTTCACGTTTTCTCAGTGGACTGCGTTGTTATTATCCCATTGAGGATCTAGGGCCAGGAATGCTGGTCTGCTGTGGGAACATTTTGGCCGGGAGGGTATTCACGTTCCCATATTGTCATAGCGGTCCTGCAAATTATTCCCCTTTATTCCCCTGAGAAGAGGATACCCAGGATGGACATTAATTCAGCCCAAGCATATATAACTGGGGACTAGGAATTGATGAGTTTGGTCTGCTACCCCTTATGGGTCATCTAGCAGTGGCTTAAGCTCTTTCTTTAAACCTCAAACCTCTGAACTAGTCAAAGGAGCATTTTACAAAGCCAACAGCTCCTTCTCCCTGGGGCACCTCTCTCAAAGAGAAGAGAGTTGGAGCTGATTCCGTAGAGGCAGAGGGGAAAGGAAGATTTTGAAAGTCTTTTTTACATTGCTCTACTTCCCGCTGTAGTCCCTTGAGGGAAGGATACTTAGGCTGACCAGGAGCAGACTCATGGGGCGGCAGTAATTCCCAAGAGTCAGGTTATAAGGGGGATGAATAATAGGAGCAGGAGAAGGATCTAGGACTGGGTCCAGGGTGGCAGCAGCTGCCTGGGGAGGGGGCAGGTAAATTGGGGGGGGAAATTAAATGGAGGAAGGTGGTTTAGAGGGTCCCAGGCATGGGATCCTTCTGCCTAGGGGTTGGTTTTACTACACCTACTTTGGAGAGTGTGACACCTAATCCTTCGCCTGCATTCTTTAGGGGAAAAAGGGGAACAGGTCCTTTTCTCCAGCAGAGAGCATAGTCTATTTCTTCCTGCAAGACCAAACTTTTGACATTCACATACTAAATTAAAAGTTGACAGACCCAATCCTCATCTGATCCAAATTTTGGCCAGAAGACTTCAGGTTTGAGGATGGATTCCTTGGTCCAAATGCAGCAACAGTATTTTATCATCTGTTGCTTTTTCTTGCACCTAGTCCTCTCATTTTCTTTCCAATATTTTAGCATGAGATCTAAAGGACTATCAGAGGGGATCCGACTGTCCCCATACTTCCCTGTCTTACTGGGAGTGTTTCCCATCTTGGAGTTTTTGGATGCTCCCTCGAGTGTATGTGTGGCTCAACCTCTCTCACAAGAGATCTCTTGCCTTCCCTTTTCTCTAGAGACAGCCTCCCTCCACCCAACTGGAGGTTCCTTGCCCTCATTTCCGTTCGCTTCGTCCTATCTGGCTGCTTCCTCTTGGGAAATTAAGTCCTTCTTAGCGTTGGTGTGCCAGTATAGCCCCATGGATGGCACATGAGGTGACCATGGAACCGCAGATAGGACCCACTCACTCCGCACAGCAGTAGTCCTTATCACCAGTCACACAAGCAGCACTGCACTGACCATTCACACACACCTTCCACCTGGGGAGGGGGCAGGTCAACCAAGGAAATACTTCGCCACCCCTGTGGCTTTTCTTACCTTGGTCTGTGCACAGAGTTTTCCGGTCACCGCGGAGTTCATAGGAAGCCTTTGCTTCTCAGGTTGCTAAGAGTCCAGGTTTATTCGTCACAGCAAGTGGGGTCTTGATCTCGAACCCCTGAGGCCACCACAACGAGGCAGTGGGACAGGTCTACTCCGGGAGATGACCAGAGACCCCTTCCGCAGAGGAGAATGGGAATCCCAGGCAAGCCTCCAGATTGTTAGAAACGAACTGTCGTTGCCACAAAGTGAAATCAGCACTCAGGCAAAAGTTTTCCCAGCGAGGCAATTTACTTCTATAGAAGGGCGCTTCCTGCATTCGAAGCAGAGGCAAGGGAGAACGCGACAAAACAAAGAAGAGCATACCAAAACACAGGAGGGCGAGCCAAAACAGAGAACAGCTGCCAAAACAGTGAGAGCGAGGGTTTTTATAGCCGGCACACGGCTGTTCCTGGGTCCTCCACCGCGGGCTGGGGTCGGACCGCACAATCTAGGCTAATTCTGATTGGCTATTGTTGACCTCATCAAAGGAGGAGGACAGGACAGGACATCTTGGGTGTGTTTAGGCACAGCAGAGATAGGGATGGCTAACAGATGAATGGATAAGATGACCTCTTAGAATGGAACAAAGAGCCAAGAACCAAAACCCTTTGAAGAGGAGCTATTTGTTCTTAACAACAGCAGCACACGTGGGATCCATGCAACGCTATCCCACTTTCCCAGTAGACAGTAAACTCCAGATTCCAAACAATTTGGGGGCCAAGCAGCATTGCAACTGCAAGAGAAAATTCTAAGGGGAGCTCAGTACTAGACCTCAGAACCTCTGCTAAGAGCATCCCTTTGAGGAAGCTGAGGTCTATAGGATTACCGAGGGCATCCTCCTGCGGGGTCTACTCTTAAAGTGTCAGATGTCTCTGACCTTAGGTGGGCACTGGCACCACTTCGAGAGCCTGCTGTGAGCTTTCCTTTGGCACCTGGGTGTAATCCCCGCCTTTTAGCATCCTTCTAATTTGATAAGGACACGCTTTCCTAGGCTTCCCGTTCCATGAACTTTAATGATAGGAACCGGAGGCTGGGTGGGTTTCTTTTGCCCTTAGCCAGTTGAACAGGAGAAGGGAATAATTTAGTATACAAAAAGATGGTTTAAGTCCTGAAATATGCAAATTTGCTCCGAGCTGCCACCCGTAGGGATCAGGGATCAGGGACCACACTCGGAATAGATTAAAAAAAAAAAAAAAAGAATCCTTCCCCATTCTGGACAGGGCAATTATTCCATTCATTCCTGGGCCTTCAGACAATACTGGTAAGTGACCCCAGTGAATTACCCTCAATTACTAAGGAGCTACTGGGAAACAGCCACTGAAAGGCTGAAAAAGAGAGGGGGAGAAAAATGAAAAAGACCCTGGTCCCTTAAGTGAACTGGGCGCTGGGCGGTGGTAGTTAGGCTTCTCCACTGGAAACCCCTTAGCTTCACTGGCCATGGCCAGAAACCTGCAGTTGCTTCTGTATTTAGGCGCTGCCCACCAAGGGTCCCGAGTTGGAAAGGAAAAAAGAGAGAGAGAGAGAGAGAGAGAGAGAGAGAGAGAGAGAGAGAGATTCTCCTATATGGAGCAGAAAGGAAAAGGAGAAAGGAGAAAAAGAAATCCCAAACTTTGGGCTTACCTCTTCCCCCTGGCTGGCCTGCCAACATATGTCACTGGTGTAGGTGTCCAGGTTTTTGGCATCTTGAACAAAGAACTGGACAAAACACACAAAACAAAGAAGAAATGAAGGGTTTTATTGAAAATGAAAGTACATCCACAGTGTGGGAGCGGGCCCAAGCATAGGGGCTCAAGGGCACTGTTACAGAATTTGGGGGAGCTCAAATAGCCTCTAGAGAATTCCACTGGTTACTTGGGGTACACCTTATGTAAATGAAGAGGATGAAGTAAAGTTACAAAGTCATTTACTTGACCTACACCCTGTGGAGAGGATATTTCCTGTCATAGCTGAAGTGCAAACTGGCCTTACGTCCCCTGCCTCCAGACCCTATTTTCCTGTCTCAGTAATAGTCGCTGCTAACAGCTGCCGCCTCTAAGGGCACACCAGGTACCTGGTGCTGTGCTAAGGGCTTTTATGGCCATTCTCTTTTGAAATCTTGCAAACAGTTTCAGGAGGTAAATGCTCACACTATCCCCATGTTACGGATGAGGAAACTGAGACTGAGAGAAGTCACTTGCTCAGCTGGTAAATGGCGGCAGGGTAGGGTTTCAAAGCAGATACAGCTCCAAAGTGCAGACTCTGTGCTACAGAGGCCTCACTGTGTGCATCCTGCAATAATTCTGATGAGCTGACAGGTCCCTGTAGGCCCACAAGGAAAAACATCAGAAGCCTCCTGGCCCTTGGCACGTTATGACACATTCGGCTCTCAGAGAGGCCAGTTCCAAGTTCTTAACCATAGTGGAAGAAGCCTAGCAGCGTTTGACACATGCTATGTGCTGTGAATGAATGAATGAGGATATAATGGCAAAGCCCAGAACTTGAACTTGTTATTCAATCTCTCTGAGCCTCAATCTCCTCTTCTGTCAAATTGGAATTATAATATCATAACATTGGTGCTGGAGGAAGGAATAAGGTAACACAGGTAAAGAGACAGCACTGACCCAGTGCAGAGGCTCACACCTGTAATCCCCGCACTTTGGGAGGCCGGGGAGGGAGGATCATTTGAGGTCAGGAGTTCTCAAGACCAGCCTAGCCAACATGGTGAAACGCCATCTCTACTAAAAATAGAAAAATTAGCCAGGTGTGGTGGCACATGCCTGTAATCCCAGCTACTCAGGAGGCTAAGGCAGGAGAATGGCTTGAACCCAGGAAGCAGAGGTTGCAGTAAGTCGAGATTGTGCCACTGCACTCCAGCCTGAGTGACAAGGCAGGACCCTGTTTCAAAAAGAAACAGCACCCTGCCCCACACCCAGTCAGTGCCCTTATTCTACTTCCACAAACTGGGCCATAGGGGTTTTCTGGAGCAGAGACTTCGTCTGTGTCCAGGGAGCTCTGGAGCCATAGTCACCAAGCTTACTGCTGTCACCTCTCAACCTTTCCTCCATGTTCCAGAAAAGTAGGTGCCCCTGGGCCTTCCCTCAAACTCCCAGGGTACTCTCAAGGAGGCCACAGGGCACAGAGCCTGGCATTACCATATTTTGGGGGGTGTCAGCTCCAAGGCCTGATTTTGTGAGCAGCTCAGAAGTGAGATACTGTGGGAGGGAGAGCCCTGGGCTGGGAGTTGGAGAGCCATCACCTAGGATAGCCTCTGACCCTGTGTGAGTCACCTGACCCCTCCTGGCCCCGGTTGCCTCCCTCATCAAGGGGATGTTAGCCAAGATGGAACACTCAAGTTCTAGAGCTCTGTGGTTGTGCAATTCTAAGTCCTGCCCTACAGACTCCTCCAGAGTCAAACTCCTGGAGGCGCAGTGAGTGACATCCCAGAGGTATGTCATGTGCCTTGTGTCACCTCCAGAACATGACACAGAGGGGTGTTTCAGTGGATGCTCGTCAGTCCTGGTGTTTAGTTAGACTATGCCAAACCACCGGCCTGGCCCTGAGCAAGCCCACCCAGGCCCCTTTCCCTTCCCAGACCCTCTGGTCAGTGAGCACTGGGGGCCTGTGGCTGGGCTGAGAGCCTATTCCTGGAGCTCATTCTCCAGGACACCATGGCAGGCCCCAGAGGGCCAAGCTGCACAGTGAAAATTCTCCAGAGCAGGACGCCCCCGTCCCTCCCAGTCTAGCACTCAGGAAGCACAGCTGTGATCTGTCGGCAGCCTCTGTCCCCCAGAAGTAAAAAAGGGGACAGGCTCTGCTTTGAGATGCTCACCCCAAACCTAATGCAAAGCCTACGTGGACTGGCATGAGGACTCTAGAGAGGGTTTCCAGACGGGGCTGGCTCCCACCGTCACCAAAGAGCTGGTTAAAAATACAGACTCCTGGGGTCTATCTAGGAGATCTTGACTCAGTGGCTCTGGGGTGGGACACAGGAATCTATATATTTTTTTGAGTTGGAGTCTCACTCTGTTGCCCACGCTGGAGTGCAGTGGCATGATCTTGGCTCAATGCAACCTCTGCCTCCCAAGTTCAGGCGATTCTCCTGCCTCAGTCTCCCAAATAGCTGAGACTATAGGCACACACCCCCCCCCCCCAGCTAATTTGGTTTTTTTTTTTTTTTTTTTTTTGTATTTTTAGTAGAGACAGGGTTTCACCATGTTGGTCAGGCTGGTCTTGAACTCCTGACCTCAAATGATCCACCCACCTCTGCCTCCTAAAAGTAGGAATCTGCATTTATAATGAGCCTGTCTCAGACCAGGGTTTGAGAACTGCTTCCGGGTGAATGATACCAGTTGCTTAGCTAGGGGTCTCTAGGGGCAAACTTTGGGACAGGATTCATATCCAAGGGATGATTCAGGACTTGCCCTCGAGGAAAAAGCAGGAGGGAGTAGGGGAGCAGGACGGGGAGTGGGAGAAGTCCAGTGAGGGTGCGACTGCAGGGTGAGTCCAACCTCAGCCTGGTCCTGTGGGCAGCTCTGGAGCATAAAGTAAATCTGGGGCCACCCTAGGCATGTGCGAGGCTTCAGCACCAGAACAAGCTGTGATGGTCCCAAGGGCCAGCACTTAGGGCAAACCCCACTGAGGCTAGTGGGTGGGTGTGTAGAGCTGGTAAAGCCATCGGGGGGTGGAGTGTCAGCAGTGGCTTGGTGACTGGCTCCTGCTAACGGGGCATCTGTGCTGGGTTAGGCTTTGTGCTGCGACTGCCCAGAGCTGCCTCTAACCCCTACAGCAATAACACCTTTAGGGAAGGGATTACCATCTGCAGACACACTTCAGTGATGACAGCCCCCGACGCTGTGCTGAGGGTCAGACCCAATGATCCTTGGAAGGGGTTTAGCAGAGTGCCTGGGACAAAGTAAGGGCTCAAAAAACCATCAAGCATGTTCTTATTGCTGTTATAGATAAAGAAACTGAGGCAGCTGGGCATGGTGGCTCACACCTGTAATCCCAGCACTTTGGGAGGCCAAGGTAGGTGGATCACCTGAGGTCAGGAGTTCAAGACCAGCCTGGCCAACATGGTGAAACCCCATCTCTGCTAAAAGTACAAAAATTAGCTAGGCATGGTGGCACGTGCCTGTAATCCCAGGTACTTGAGAGGCTGAGGCAGGAGAATTGCTTGAACCGGGACCTGGGAGGTGGAAGTTGCAGTGAGCTGAGATCGCACCACTGCACTCCAGCCTGGACTATACAGTGAGAAGAAACAAATAAGAGAGAAACTGAGGCTGGGGATGTGACCTACCCCAGTGTCACAGCCAAATTCTGAGCTGATTTGAACCCAAGTGTGTCTGAGCTGCAAGCCCCAGCTGCTTCTGCCCAGGAGGCTGACTGCCGGGCCTGTGGCTGGGAGGATGCCTGTGCTGTCCCGTGCCAGCTGCTCCCTCCACATATGGGAGACCTGAGGTCCTCTTTATGGAAAAGTGATGTTGGGAGCCAGCCAAAGAAGGGCAGGAAGGGAATTTAAGGCAGAGAAGACAGCATGGGCAAAGGCCTGGCAGTGGGAAAGCTGTGAGCAGCCTCAGGAGTGGCTTCATGGCAGAACTGCATAATGGTTGGCAGATGAGATGCTTGGAAAGCCTCGAACACCTTGACTGGAGGTTGCAGGGACTTCCTACTGCAGGTGCTGTGAGCCTGTTGCTGAAATCATACTGCTCTTCAGCGAGCGACCCGGCCATAGCAGGTGGTGGGATTGGAGGAAGGGGAGAGCAGAGACCAGCAAGGGGCTGCTGCGTCCATGCTGGCCCTATTCCCCAGACAATAGCCAGGGGAACCAGAGGGATGAGCGCAGCCACTGAGGGAGGCGGCAGCGGGAGATGGGAGATGCTGGGGTTTCCATCTTTGATGATAGGAGAACGAACAGGCTTGATGGTTTCTTGAGTATTTACTTGGTGCCAGGTGCTCTGCTCAGTACCTTGCAAGGATCATGGGGCCTGATCCGCAGCACAGCCCTGGGCACTGCAGTCATTGGCCTCAAGATGTGGGCGCCATTACCCAGAATGAGGAAGGAAGAGAGGAGCCTCTCAGGCCTGCCCCACCCTAGGATGTGCCCAGCATTGTGACTAAGCCACCACCCTCCTGTCCCGGAGGAGGGGATGGCAAGAGGAGGGAATGGCTGGCTGGGCATCCTGGCCCTAGAAGAAATCTCATGGCTGTGCCTGGGAAGCTCTGATCCGTAGCTGGCGGGTCAGAAGCGCTGGTGGCCTGAGACTTGCACCTGCCTCTGAAGAGGGGGCAGTCTTGGGGGACTGAAGCCCTAAGTCTGCAGAGCCTAACTCTCCATCCAGGTAATTAGCGTCAGAATTGAGCTGAATTGTCGTACACCCAGTTGGCGTCCGGAGAGTTGGAGAATTGGTTGCTGGTGTTGGAAAACATTTCAGAGAGGGTTATAAAATCAGTTTAGTGGATCGTGACTGGCTTTTTTTGTTTTTAAATGAAAAAGTAAACTGGACTAGAAACTACCAGAATCTCATGTAGTTGGAATAAGTCTCGGTTTGCTAAACTTTCGTTTCAGTGGTGTGTGTGTGCATGTACACATATGCCGTGTCATGATGTCAAAGGTATTTCTGTCTGGTTACAAACATTTGGAGAGCACCAGCTAGAACCGAGACCTCCAGAAAGGGGCACTGGCTCCCTGGGAAGTACACAAGCTGACCCTCCCAGGGAGGGAGTGTGGGGGAAATGTCAGGATATTTATTCTGAAAATCCCATTTTCAAAATTCCTATTGTTGTGAATGCTTTTTAGTGGATTTTTTAGTTTATAAACACACACACATGTCAGGAAGTTTGTTTAATTTTAATATTTTTTAATAGCCCTGACCTTGGTGGCATGCATCAGGATCCCCCCAGAAGCTGTTTAAAAATGTGGATTCTCAGCTGCGCATGGTGGCGCACGCCTGTAATCCCAGCACTTTGGGAGGCTGAGGAGGACAAATCACTGAAGGTCAGGAGTTCAAGACCAGCCTGGCTAACATGGTGAAACCCCAGTCTCTACTAAGAATTCCAACCCTGGGGTGAGGGGGGGGTCATTGCAGGCACATGTAATCCCAGCTACTTGGGAGGTTGAGACAGGAGAATTGCTTGAACCCAGGAGGCGGAGGTTGCAGTGAGCTGAGATTGCACCACTGTACTCCAGTCCGGGTGCCAGAACGAGACTCTATCTGGGGGGGAAAAAAAAAGTGGATTCTCAGCCTACCCCCAGACCTGATGCTAAGCACCCTTGGTTGGGAACCTAGCAATCTGCATTTCTAGCAGATCCCCTAGAGGATTCTGATCCAGGCAACCTGCAGAGTATGCATGGATATGGCAGCCCCAGTGGAGTCCCTCACAAGTGCCTAGTTCCCTTTTGGTTTTTCACTGTCAGTGAGTGTTCAGGCGGAGCCTCCACCACCCCAGCACCCTATCTGAGGTTTTTCTTGTTATTTTCCAAGACCTAAGGACTCAGCAGTTGGGGATGAATAAGCCATGCGTGGCAGCACCAGTTTGAGACTCCTGCCTTCCTCATCTTCACGCCTGCTAATGTTTACGGAGGCACGAAACTGACTTGCCCTCCAGAGCCCAAACTGGGCAATTTGCCCAGGTTCCACCTTTGTCATGGAGCAAGAGGGCACCACGAGGACACACTGAAGCTGAGGTTGGAGGACTCAGGTGTTTAGTGACAGTCTTTTATTATAGAATTAGGAGGAGCAGGCCTCAGCTGTTCCATTAGCTTGGGACCATTCACTTCTGAGCCCATCAGAGGCATTGTGGGAGTGTAAACAGGAGCAAGCTTGAGGAAGAGAGATCGGTTTGGTAAATTCTATCATTTCTTCAAATATATCTACCTTGTGGCCCAGCAGACTTACATCTAGGAATTTATTCAATAGAAATATGAGCTTGATGCCAGGCATGGTGACCCACACCTTTCATCGAAGCACTTTGGGAGGCTGAGGCAGGCAGATTACTTGAGATTAGGAGTTTGAGACCAGCCTGACCAAATGGAGAAAACCCATCTCTACTTAAAAATATAAAAATTAGCTGGGCGTGGTGGTGCCTGCCCGTAGTCCCAGCTACTCGGGAGACTGAGGCAGGAGAATCACTTGAACCCAGGAGGTAGAGGTTGCAGTGAGCAAAGATCATGCCACTGCACTCCAGCCTGGCCAAGAGTGAGAGTCCATCTCAAAAAAGAAAAAAGAAATTTTAGCTTGAGGGCAGAAAGATGATGCGCTGAAGTCGTTCTTTTCAGCACATTTGGATCCAGTAGCAATTAGGAAATAACTTTTTGCTAAAAACAAGTAGTCTAGGGGTTATAAGCCCGAACCCTGCATTCAGATGCAGGCATTGTCACTTACAAGCTGTGAGATGGGACAAGCCATTGAGTCTCTCTGTGCCAGTCTTCACAGCTGCAAGATGAGCATAAGGAAAGCACCTGCTTTGTGAAGTTGATAAGAGGATTTAAAAAGCCAATACGTGTAAAGTGCTTAAAACCACTCCTGGACACTTAGTAAGCTCTGTAATGGTTAGCATTAATGAAAGAAAGAGAGAAAGAGGCCGGGGGAGGGAAGACAGGAAGAGAGAGGGAGGGAGAGGGAGAGAGAGAGAGAAAGCAAGCCTGGATGATCATCAAAAGAAGAAAAACAGTGGTTGGGCTCCGTGGTTCACACCTGTAATCCCCGCACTTCGGGAGACCATGGTGGGTGGATCACCTGAGGTCAGGAGTTTAAGACCGGCCTGGCCAACATGGTGAAAACCCATCTCTACTAAAAATACAAAAATTAGCCAGGTATAGTGCACATACCTGTAATCCCAGCTACTTGGGCGACTGAGGCAGGAGAATTGCTTGAACCTGGAAGGCAAAGGTTGCAGTGAGTGGCGATCACACCACTGCACTCCAGCCTGGGCAACAGAGTGAGACTCCACCTCAGAAAACTGAAATAAAATAAATGACGGTCATCCCATGGGTTACTCTGCAGCACAGAAAAAGAAGCCAATATACATGTGTGGACTTGCTCACTATATAGATAACTTTTCAGTGGAGGAAGCACGCTGCAGAGCAATAGATGGAACATAGTGCCATTTTCATTTTTAAAATACATGATGGGGGCTGGGCAGGGTGGCTCATGCCTGTAATCCCAGCACTTTGGAAAGTGGAGGCAGGAGGATCACTTAAGGCCAGGAGTTCAAGACCAGCCTGGACAATATAGTGTGACCCTGTCTCTACTAAAAAAAAATATATATATATAATGGTGTGCATGCATATGTGCTTGGCCACGCATGTGTGTGCATTAAAGAAGGACCAGGAAGCTCACTCTCCAGAGTGTAGACCAGCAGTCCCCAACCCTGGCACCAGAGACCACTTTCGTGGAAGGCAATTTTTCCATGAACCAGGGGTGGGGTGGGGATGGTTTCAGGATGCTTCAAGCACATTACATTTATTGTGCACCTCATTTCAGTTACTAGTGTGCATTGTAATATATAATGAAATAATTATGCAACTCACCATAATGTAGAACCAATGGGAGCCCTGAGCCTGTTTTCAGGCAACTAGACGGTCCCATCTGGGGGTGATGGGAGACAGTAACAGATCATCAGGCATTAGATTCTCAGAAGGAGCACAAAACCTGGATCCCTCACTCACACAATTCACAATAGGGTTCGTGCTGCTGCGAGAATCTAATGTTGCCGCTGATGTGACAGGAGGTGGAGCGTAGGCGGTAATGCGAGCGATGGGAGCGACTGTCAGTACAGATGAAGCTTTGCTGACTCCCCCGCATGCGATTGGTGGGAGCGGCTGTCAGTACAGATGAAGCTTTGCTCACTCCCCCGCATGCGATTGGTGGGAGCAGCTGTCTGTACAGATGCAGCTTTGCTCACTCCCCCGCCACTCACCTCCTACTGTGCGCTCAGTTCCCAACAGGCCAGGGCCTGATACCTGTCTGTGGCCACGGGGTGGGAGACTCTCGGGTCGACAGCAGGACCCTCTGGAGAAGGAAGGACCTGCACATTTTAAGCACTTTTGTACTGTATGACTTTGGCTACAGTAAATATGTGTTTCTTTTCTAATTAAAAAAAAAAAATCCAACATTAACAAATGGAGACGATAGCACTTCCATCTCAGGATTGCTTCAAGGGTTAAGTGGGATAGCGGGGAAAGCTCTTGGTGAGTGATTGATAAAGCTTAACAAGTGATAGTTCCTTTTCCTTAAAAAAAAAATGTAGTAAGTGGTTTGTGATACTGATTGAGAGTTTTGCCCTGTAGAGAATCAAATTTTATATTAGCATAGATTTTTAAATGTTTCAGTGTTTCTGTCGGAAATTACTACTGGCTGGGGGGTCTTGGGTGAATCCCTTCACCTCTCTGGGCCTCTGTGTCCGCTGTAAAACAGAGATACTAGTGCCTGCCCTCAGGGCACCTGTGATATAGTAAGAATATCATTTAAAGCCTCCAAAACACCTAGCCCCATGCCTGACACATAGTAGATGCTCAACAAACACCCACTTCCTCTGTGTGCTTTCCTGTGGATGGGAAGAAGCTTCCTCTAGGTGAAGCGGTGAATTGGGTGGGATATGGAGAAGCAGAGATGCATGAGACCCTTGAACGCCAGGTCATGGAGAAAGAAGAGGTCCATGGTGTGGCCTTGAAGGGTGTGTAGAATGTAAGTGGACATAGATGGTGAGGATGAGGGGCTGTTCCCCCTATGCATAAGCTTAGAGATGGGAAGGGATGGGCACAGATGGACTGAGGGCCTCTGCTGGCCACCATGATACACACAGAGATAGAGGGACCATCGGAAACCCCGCCGACAAGCCACCAGGTAACTGAAGTAAACAGAGGCAACTTGGGATGAATATTGCCCCCCTTCAAAATTAGAGCTGGGGTTAGTGGTAGCGGTCAGGGCCTGAAAGGGGAGTGGAGCATGGAGGGCCCATCCAGTTTGGCTATCAGAAGACCTCAGGTTCCAGCAGAATCACACAATGACAAAAGATGCCAACAGCAGCTGGCTGGCCCCCAGCCCATTTGACAGTGGAGAAGCGCAAGGCCACCCCCAGGACCTCAGAAAAGGACCCAGAACCTGTGCCACAGCCTGTCCCATCCTACTCTTCGGTAAACACAAATGTCCCAGCTCCATCAAAGCGCTTCCCAAGAGATCATGGGGGCACGTGGGAGGCCACAGAAGCTGACTTCGCTGGGCAGAGGTGCCCCAACCAGGGCCCGCCCATCCCAGGTGGTCTCTCTGTTGCTGTGCCTCTAGTTCAGCTCCTGAATTTGGGTCCATTCAGCAAAGAGCCTTGGAGCCTCGTGGTGAGTGCTAAGCAGGGTGGGGCTTTGGAGACCCAGAAGGCAGCACCCACCCATTCCAGGATCTCCCAGAGCTCACAGCCTCATGTCACCAGGAAGATGAGGTGCAGAAAGTAAAGCCATGAAGACCCCAGGGAGGAGGTGGCTCTGGTTGAAGCCATGGTGGGAGGCTCAGCAGATGATGGACGATGGGACTTCAGTGACTGGCATCAGGATTTGGGGAGAACGTGGACAAAGTGTGAGTGAGGGAGGGTGGAACAGGTCAGGAAGAAAACAGTGGTGGCTGCCAGGTCTTCATAACCACTGCTGGCTGCCCTCTCATCCATTCCTGTCTTCACAGAGGAGGAAATGGGCTCAGAGAATAGGGTAGGTGGGATAATGAGGAAAGAGCGGGAGACATGGCTGGAAAGGGGGTCCCCAGGCCTTAAACACTAGGATGAAACAGACTCGAGACCACCCATCCTGGGGCCCTGGCAGTGCCACGCACCCCTTCCTGACCATGTGAAACAGCCCTGTGCCGGAATTCAGAAACCCTGGACTCAGTACACAGCACCTTCAGCTACCATGTGGCCTGGCCGTCCCTTTTCCTCCCCAGGCCCACATTTCCCCATCAGTCTGAACTCCTTCTGCAAGATCTCTGGAGGGAACCCTGAGCAGTTCCCCATTGTGACCAAAGCCATCAGATGGAGCTGCCTGACTGTGCATTTATTTGCTGGGAGATGCTTGACTGTGCGCCCATCAGGGGCTGCCTGACAGTGCATTTGCTGGGAGATGCCTGACTCTGTGTTTGTCGGGGGCTGCCTGACAGTGCATTTGCTGGGAGATGCCTGACTGTGTGTTTGTCGGGGGCTGGCTGACTGTGCATTTGCTTGGAGATGCCTGACTACGTGTTTGTTGGGGCTGCCTGACTGTGTGTTTGTCGGGGGCTGCCTGACTGTGCATTTGCTGGGTGATGCTGACTATGCGTTCACTGCACATTCTTAGTGTGCAGCAGCAAGGGTCAGAGGGTGGGAAGGGGTGGGCCACTCACTCTACCCTAAGAATGCCTTTAGAGGAGCTGGCCTGGGCTCAGCAGGCCAGGATAACCAAGGAGAAGCAGTGACCCTGCTCCCCACTCCTGAGGAGGGTCTCCACCTCTCTGGGTCCCTGGTGCTGGCTTGGGACCTAGAGTTGATTGGATGCTCCCTCTGCCTCAGTGTCTGCCCCTCAGCTCCAGGGAAGCTTCTAGGCTGTATGAAGACCCTGGCAGCCAGCGGGGATGCCAGACTCCTCCTTTGTGGAGGCTGGGAATGGACGCAGTGGCCCCAGACTTGACCTCCGCCCCTCGTGTCTTCACAGAGACTTACTGCCCTTCACGCTGCGGCTGCCCCAGGCCATCCTTGAGGCCAGCAGCTACACGGACCTTGAGACCATCGCCAACCTGGGTCTGGGTGAGTCCTCTCCAAAGGGCCGGGGGAGCTGGTGGGGCCTTAGGATCTGACGCCCTAGGATCACCCCAGGGGCTGCCTGTGCAGAAGGACAACCTGAGTCACAGCTCTCATGGGACACCCGCAACCCTGCCTCAGGCTCCCAAGCCATGTGGTAGGGAGATTGTTCAGTTTCCAAAACACTGCCTCTATCAGCTGCCCAGGACACCCTGAGGCACAGCCATGTTTGGTCTGAGGGAGCAGGGCCTGGTCAGGACCAGAGAGATTGGTGTGGTCCTGGGAGAAAGTGAAGCTCAGCCCCAGGGTCCTTCTGAGTAGGGGCCAAAGAGCTGGGGCCGGCAGCCACCACAGCCCTTGCCCCTCATCAAATGAAAAAGCAGCACCAATATGTGACCATGAACTTGAGTGTGGCCCTCGCCGGGGCCTGTCCCGTTCCCAGATAACTGACCCTAAGTACACCCCACCCCACCCTTCTGAGCTCCTGAGGGGTGAAGAGGGGAGAGGAAAAGAAGGGGAGGCAGGGCCCGGTGTGTCTGACCCCAGCCCTTTCACAGAATTCTAAGAAGGATTCACGTTAGTGGGCTCCTCCATGTACAGGCTTTGCTGAGCGTCCTGCAAGGGTGCCATCTGCAGGTGCCCACCTAGAACTACGGCCTCACCTCACCGGCCCTCAAGTAGCCCAAGCATGCCATGTCTGGAACTGCCGAGAGACCGGCCCCTGCCTCTCTCAGAGTGTGTTGGGAGCAGAGAATTTTTCTTTTCTTTTCCTTTCTTATCTTTTTATTGAAACAGGCTATCGCCCAGCTTGGAGTACAGTGGCATGGTCACGGCTCACCCCAGCCCCAGCTTCCCAGGCTCAGGCCTCCTGAGTAACTGGGACTATAGGCACATGCCACCATGCCTGGTTAATTTCTTATATTTTACAGAGACACAGTCTCTCTGTGTTGTCCAGGCTGATCTCAAACCCCTGGCCTCAAGCGATCCTCCCACCTTGGCCTCCCAAAGTGCTAGAATTATGGGCATGAGCCACTGTGCCCTGCCCTGAGAATTTTCCAGAGAAAGAGAGAGCATGTTTCACACAGGCCGCTCAGGAGCCGCTGCAGGCCCCAGAGCCTCATAACCTGGGGCCGCCAGGTTACGTTTAAGAGCAAAGCAGTTCATCAGCAAGTCTTTAGCAAAACTCAGCCATACATAGGACACTGTGCTTCATGGGGCTGAGCACAGTGCCCAGAACATGGGTGCCCTGTTCACCAGTATTGGTGGAATGGAAGAAACAGTGGCCTAGAGGGCAGAACCAGGTCACAGAGGAAGTGAGGGGCAGACCTGGGATGAAAGACTACACCCCTTGGTTCCCAAGCCAGGCCACTGTTCACCACTCAGAGGGGTCCATCAGGGGCAGCAATGCAAGAGACACCACAAGGCAGCCGTGGTCAGGGGCCAGGAATTAGGAGGGTTCCGGTCCTTGGATGTTAGTGTTCCGTGAGCATGGACTGCATTCTAACCTCTTTAGCTGCATTGGCTTATCACAGCTTCAAACAATCCTATAAAGCAAGTGCTATTATTATAATTCCCCTTCTACGGCAGAGGAAACTGAGGCACAAGAGGTTAAGTCATGTCCAGTGTCACACGGCACATGGCAGGGCTGGGATGAACCCAGGCCGCTTAGCTGCCGCACCTGCCACCGTTTCATGGTGCCCCTTAACTCTTTCTCCAGATTCTTCTAGGTCTCATTTGCCCAGTTGTAAAACCAACGGCCAGTTTTCAGTTGCTACTGGAATAAACTTGCTATTAAACTTTGCTTCCCAGAATTTTAGTTTTTGGGTTCTTACCCTCCCAGGACCTCGGATATGGGACAGGTGACAGTTTGTAATTTGCATTTTTGTAAGATGCAAATGACCTTCCCTAGGGGTTGGATGACACCGACTGTTGCAGAGCGCTTGGCATTGTCTTATGTCATTTTTGTGCATTTTAAAGATAGAACACTGGCCGGGCACGGTGGCTTATGCCTATAATCCCAGCACTTTGGGAGGCCGAGGCGGGTGGATCACCTGAAGTTGGGAGTTCGAGACCAGCCTGGCAAGTACAGTGAAACCCTGTCTTTACTAAAAATATAAAAATTAGCCGGGCATGGTGGCATGTGCCTATATTCCTAGCTTCTCCAGAGGCTGAGGCAGGAGAATTGCTTGAACCTGGGAGGCGGAGGTTGCATTGAGATGAGATTGCCCCACTGTACTCCAGCCTTGGCGACAGACTGAGACTCTGCCTCAAAAAAAAAAAAAAAAAAAAAAAAAAAAGAACACAAGCTTTAGCCCAGCTGGGAACCTTGTGCAAAGTGTCCCAGATAAGAATTGCAACAAAGGCTTTCTGTCCACAGCGGTTCCTGAACAACTGCATGAAACATGCTCTCCTTTTCCCTGTAAGGAATCCTCAGGGCCTGGTGCGGTGGCTTCACCAGTGAAGCGCCCCAGATAGGACTTGCACCGAGAGCTTTCTGCCTCTGAGCATAGCCTTTCCACTGTTCCTCGGCTGTGCCTCCTCACCTTCTCTATTGTTTTTGCAGTGAGCAGTCAGTGGCCAGTTCACAGGCCACGTTGGTAGAGCAAGTGAGTTGCATGGCCTCAGTCTACGTCACATTGCTGTACCTCTTGACCCCACTATGGGGCTTAGGCAGGCATCCCTAGGACTGACTGCTGAGGACTCCCTGCTAGTTCTTCTCACCTGCAAGAGTGCAGCTTCTCCTAAGACCTAAGAATGTGCTTTTTTTGAAGGGAGATGTTCATCCTGGGAGAACTGCCTTCCTTTCTGGAATAGACAAGGCCTTCTCTCCTGGGAGAATTTGATTTCAGCACAAGGAGGAAGTGGAGAAGGGAGGTTTCCATTTGGGAAGCCAACAGCAGTTCACTTTCATCCGTCAGCACCTACCTCCTTGAGAACAGGATTTAAGTGTAAGCTGAGTATGTTGCAGCTTAGGAGCCAAACGGTTCTGTGCAGACCTGGTGTCCCCAGAGACATAAAGCCAGGCTCACCACAGTCATTTTTCCAGCCAAGCAAAATTTCACTTTTCAGTCATCTCCTGAACGACTGGAGACCCAGAGCAGAAGGAGCGTATCCTATCAAGGCCAGAGACTTTGGCCCTGGCATGGGCAGGCTTGGGCCCCGCCAACCTTCATGTAAAATAGTGCTAATAAATGTGCAAAGAGCGGCATTTGTCAAGGGCCCTGACACACCGGGTATTGTGCCTGGCATGTCACACATTGTTCTAGGAGGGACTTTGGTGGCAAAGAAGTGAAACTCACTCAAGCTAGCATAAAAAAGAGACTTAGAGACTAAGTACACCAGGGACCCTCTGAGAAATGGAGATGGAGGGTTAGCCAGGCTTTGTAGGTGACTGCAGCTGCTCTGTGCACACACCAGCCCCTTGCTCCCTGCACAGGGCTTCCTTGCTGACTCAGGTTCCTGCTCTCCTGCTCCCCTGACCAGCTGAGCTCTGACTCAGCTCACAGCCCCACCTGACCACTGTTCTTCATTCAGATTCTCCAAGGGGAATCCAGATGATCCCTGGCCAGCCTAGTGATGAGGCCCTGTGAGTCAGGGGTTACCTTGTGTAGTCAGCATTTCAGGGAAGACCAAAAGGACAATGGGGGGCAAATTCATTGCCCCATGCCCACACATACATTATCTCATTTATTCACAAAAAAAAGCCCATTTTACAGATAAGGAAATGGAAAGTTAAGGGGTCTAAAGAGTTTCTTCAGCTATAACAAGGAATGAAGTAAAGGTACTGGCACATGATGCAGCATGGAATAACCTGGAAAACATGCTAAGTGAAGGAAGTCAACACGAAAGACCACATATGTTACAGTTCCATTTGAAGAAAATGTCTAGAGTAGGCAAATCCATAGAGACAGAAAGCAGATTAGCGATTGCCAGGGGCTGGATGGGAAGGGGCACGGAGAGGTGGTGCTTCACATGCATGGGGTTTCTTTTAGGAGGTGATAAAAATGCTCTAAAATCGATTGTGGTGAGAATCACACAACTCAGTGAATATACTGAAAACCACCGACGTGTTTTTCAAATGAGTGAACTGTGTGGTAGGTGAGTGGTAGCTCACTAAAGCTGTTATCCAGAGAAAGAAAGGTCAACTATAGGGCCCTCCTCACTGGGAGGTAAACAGAAGCTGAATTCACACTCAGGGCTTGCTGAGTGTGAACTCCATGCTCTGACTGCGCTGTGCCCGGATTCTCAGCCAGCCTTTCTCACCGCTTCCCGCCCCTCGGCCCTCTCCCCTCCACTTGCTGCGCCTCCAGTGGAAAACAGCATGGCGCCCTTTTGCCAAGGCAGCCTGGATTTGGCATTGGGATAGGCAGGGCGGTGGTCCTCACCTCTGCACCATGCCCTCCATATGCCCCCTGCCATGTGCTGCTTTTCCTTATTACATCTTCTTTTTCTTTTCTTTCTTTTCTTTTTTTTTTTTTGGACAGAGTCTTGCTGTGTCCACCTCTCGGGTTGAAGCGATTCTCCTGCCTCAGCCTTCTGTGTAGCTGGGACGACAAGCCGCGCCACCACGCCCAGCTAATTTTTGTGTTGTTAGTAGAGATGGGGTTTCACCATGTTGACCAGGCTGGTCTTGATCTCTTGACCTTGTGATCCACTGACCTCAGTCTCCCAAAGTGCTGGGATTACAGGCATGATCTACCGTGCCCAGCCTACATCTTTTTTTCTTATGATAAAAGTCAAGCATGTTGTGTGTGCTTGTTTTTAACTGACAAGACCAGCAAAGGCTGAGGATGAAAACCATGCATAGTCTCACCACTGCTGCAGGTTTGGAATGTTTCCTTCCAGTTTCTTCTCCTTAATACACCTATACACAACTGAAAATACAGTTTTGGTTTCTTGCCTTCTGGTTTTGTTTGAATGTATTTGTGACTTTCAGCTTTCTCCCTAGAGCCCAGAGCCAGGGAGTGTCTAGTTAAGGCTAAAGATTTACTGGTTTTCAGTCCGCTGGATGATCTTGTAGTTACAGAAAGTTCATGAGGCGTATGTATTTCTTACCATTAGTGTCATCAATTTTATTGTTTTGGCATACTACTCATTTTTCTATGAGAAGAATGTAACAAATATCCAGAGAGTTGCACCAGGCCTGCACAGCTGTGATCTGGGTGAGCAGTCATGGGGTGTCCCAGCACCAGTGGGCAATTCTGTAATGCACCTCATGACGCCACCTTCGCCCACAGGAAATCTGGAGGTGGACACCGGGGGTCCCAGCTCACATGTGGGGCTGATATGCGGTTACTATGGGGTCAGCCTGGCTCCCTGCTTCTCCTTGCTCAGAAAACTCCCAAGGAGCTGTTGAGATAGGGACGATGTAGCTGAAACCCAGCTATTGACCGACAGGTTCAGCGCCATGCAATGGCTCACAGTGTGCATTCATGAGCCAATGTCATAAAGTCCAGTTAGGACTTGGAAAAGCCAGCGTTCGAACTTGCAGGCTGTATAAGGTGTAATCTTGTACTTTAAGAGCTTCCGGTGAGTCAAAGCCAAAAAACTAACATAGGGAGCAGCAATTCAGCGTGAAACTATATGCAGCAGTTGAGTAAAAGTCTAAAAGGAACTTGGAGAATAGGGGAAAGCCGCTTGTCGTGGTTTTCAAACATGTTTCCAGTGTATGTGTGTTTCAGACTTTAAAAATATGTTGAGGAAAGGCATATGTTCCGTGGCTCTTCCAAGTTTGCTTGTAACTTGCCTTTTCCTTTACATCAGATGATGAGCATTTTCCTACTTATTAAAACTTCATTGAAAACTTGGCTTCAAATGACTGCAACAGCCTGTCTTTGGGATGCCACATGAATATTTATTCACTGACCTCGCTGGATTTTTTAGTGTGTCCATAGCATCTGGAACACTTTGCTGCCTTTACTCATCTGCTTCCTGTCCTGCCACTAGCCCCAAGCTCCCCAGGGATAGAGCCTTAGTTTTCCCTTAGGACCTACAGCCTAGCTGTGATGTGACCCAGGTTCTCTAACGATTGAAAGAGTGGACATCTGGCAAGAGGTGTCCCCAGCCAACACTCAAGAGGTCTCGGGGCCAGCAAAATTGTGGCCTCGGTCTGAGGCCAGGGCAAGGCTGGGCCTTTGGGAGAACTGCAGCAGAGCCAAGGCTTGGTATGGTGCCTCTGGGCATCGGACCCCACAGCTTTGCCAACCAAACCACCAGGATTGCAAGACACAGGGTTCCGCTTCTCCTCTGGTCTTGGCGTTTGGCAGACTGCAGAGAAAGTTACCCACTTCCCTTTTTCTGGAGCATAAAGCCCTGCAATGCCACTGTGGTTCCCAAACAGGCCCCAAGACCCTGGACGCAGCCCTTTAGCTCCTGGCTTCCCCCACCCCTCGGAGTGGCATTGGCTTTGAGACCTTTGTCCCGCCAGGGTGCAAACCCCAGGCCTGTCTTAAGGCAGGGAAGCTGTTCTCAGTTACCCAGGCCTGGGGCCTATTTCCCTGAACCTATGTCTGCTCTGTTCCTGCCAAAATCCACACCTGAGCAATGGGAAATGTGCCCTTGGGTTCTGTGCCTCATGGACCCATCCTGTCCTGTGGCAGGCTGCCCAGCTGGTGCTCCATCCGCCTACGGGGCTCCTCTGCCCTCCTTCCTGACCCCCTCCTCTCACTGTCTTCTCTTTACACGTCCTCCCATGGTTCAGGTTGTCCCCATCTTGCCTTTAAAACTAACCTTGCCTGTGTTCCCTTCCTCAGAGGCCTGACTCTCTGCTCCGGCTAAGCTGATCTACTCATGGGTGCCAAGGGGCTGACCCGGGGCCCCTGCTCTGGCCAAGCAGGCTTAGGTGCTGGAAATACTCAGATAGCTGAAGCATTTGACTGCCTTCTGGAAGCTCTGAGTCTGGGGGGAAACTCAGGAAAAACTGGAGAATTCGAGTCCCAGTGATGGTCACTGCCGTCACAGGCACATCAGAGCTACAGGAACACAGGCGGGGTGGGCAAGGCCCGAGCACATCAGGGAGGCACCGCCGGACAGGTCACATTCGGCCTGAGCCTTGAAAGATGAGTAAGTGTTTGCCAGGTGGAGAGGGAGGGAAAATAATTCCATACAGAGGTAACAGCATCGGCCAAGACCCAGTGGTGGGGCCACGTGTGGCACATTGAGGAAGAAGTGAACAGCAGATAGCGTGGTGTGAAGACTCGGCAGATGGCGCCCAAAAGATGTGCAGGGGCCAGGTCCTGCAGCCTTGAATGCCAGGCTAAGGGGCTGAAAGTGATTCGCAACAGAGAGCCACCGAGGGCCTGCCGTACTCCTAGCCTAGGACCGCAGGAGAATGGAGCAGAGGGGACCACTATAGCCATGATCTGGGGGAGCAGTTATGGGGTATCCCGGCACCAATGGGCAGTTCTATATGTTATCTACCCCATGACACCACCTTTGCCCACAGGAAGAGTCTGGAGGTGGGTACCAGGGGTCTCAGCTCACATGTGGGGCTGCTGCTCAGTTACCGTGGGGCAGCCCAGCTGCCTGCTTCTCCTTGCCAGGAAAACTCCCAAAGGGCCAACTTCGTTGGGCCTATGTAGACATGGGCACGGTGCTTCAAACACTCCAGAGGCTAAAACATGTATGTACTCAACGCAAGGTGCCTGGGAGAGTGAGGCATTCATGGAGAAGCCAGGAGCTGCCCAAGAAAGTCATGAAGAGCAGCTCGTCCAGGCCCTGCGAGAGGCCACTCTGGATACTGTGACCTCGGTGACGGTGATGAGCACAGAGCTTTGCACATTGGAACGAGTCACAGGAAAGGTTGTCATGCTTGTTAATGTGATGACAGCTGGCATCTCTCCACTGGCTATGATATTCAGGTGGCCAGGCAGAGGGTATCTGCCCAGGACAGGGCTGGGGGTTGCACCTCAGAGAGACACACACAGCTGGTGGGCCGCAGCTCACTTCTGTTCTGTTTCTTCAATCCCTTTGTCCTGGGAAGGCACTTGCTTACCCTGATTGCAATGGCAACCCCTGGCCAGCAAGATGGCAAATGCCTATATCCTTGATAGTGCCCACCTCTTAGAGCGAGCACGTGCTCAGCTGCTCCAGGCCATCTTGTGAGGTCTCCTTGCAACATCAAGAGCCTGTTGTGTTGTTGCCACATCCTCAGTTCTGCGCTGCAAGCCTCCCTGCTCCTCACTGATGCTGGGACAGCAACCGACATGGGAAGTGGCGTAAGTTCCTGTGAAGGAAGCCTGCCTAACACACAGGCTCAACACACAGGGCACAGGCATAGAACCAGCCCGACCTGGCCAGATCCCCGCACCTCACTCTGCAACCCAGTGACTGGGGGCGAGTGCTTTCATGTTTCTGAGCTTCTTACCCTCATCTGTGAACTGGGTGTAAGGCCTGTGATTGGGCGGGTGAGATAACCCAGGTAAAGCAAGTAGTCAGCAGGCTCACCCACGGCCAGAACGCCATGAACGTTTGCCCCTCTGATTATCCTCCATGTCATTTTTCATAGTTTTCTTAAGGGTGAATTCCTCCCAGGAGTAAAGAGCCCTGGGTGAAAGGCTGGCCCACCAATTCACAAGGAACACTGCACCTGCCTGGGTAATCCCCTGTCCAGCTCCCAACCGAGCAGGCTGAACAAGACCTGGGACCCACGTTCCTCTCAGGAGGAAGCTCGAGTGAGCGCAGGGTGGGCTGTGTGCGGAAGGCAATTGTTCCCCAGATGTGACATCCCTGTGCTCTTTCTGGAAGTTCCTGAGCCTCCGTCAGATGCTTGGCAGGGTGTGGTCCTCACCGATCAAGAATACCTGTCCCTAGCCTGCTTTGGTGGCCACAGCCATGGCTGAGCCCCCGGGGACGGGGTCGGTAGAGAGGCACGCACTGCAATGCAGCTCCGTGGTGCAGGAGCCTTGGCTTCCCCCGACTGGGGCAGAGGACCAGCTTCTTTTAATCTAGAGATTGGCTGGAGTCAGAATCACTTTGTGGTAGGTGGGTTCTCCCTACTTGGACAGCCAGGTCTGATCTCGCCGGCCACAATCCATAGGCTCATTCTTCCTGCATGTAATGACCAAGGAGGCCAAAAAAAGGACCAAAGTTCCTTCCCCCTCGCACGCCTGAGATGTGTGTACTGTTGTGACCCCATTTTAGGGATGGCTAGACTGAGGCCTGGGAGGCTCAGCCCACCTGCCCCAGAGCACCCAGCTGGTTGGCTGAGGAACTCCAGGCCCTCTGTCCCCTGTGTCCTCAGCATGCTTCCCCACGGCTCCAGAGCACAGTGTTGTCACCCCCACCCTGTGTCATCAGTGCCCTCAGAGGTGGGCTCTCAGACCAAGGAAGAGAACTGAAGCTGAGCCTGTCACACCAGCCCCGGCCCGGCCCCACCCCGCCCCGCCCCGCCCCGCCCCGCCCCGCCCCGCCCCACACTGCTGGGGAGGACCCAGCGGGGCTTCCCCTCTTGAGGCAGGAAGTGGTGGGAGAGGTTTAAAAGCGTCCAAGAGGGGAAAACAACCCTCGGAGTAGTGAAGCAAATACCTTGAACAGCCCTCCCACGGCCCTGCCCCACCCCACCCGCAGACCCCACCCACAGACCCCGCCCACCACAGCAACCCTGGTGCCTGGTCCGCACTGACCACCTGCCCCTTTCTTGCTTCCACAGGCTTCTGGGACTCCTCGCTGAATCCTCCACGAGAAAGAGAGAAGCCAGGAGAGCCCCCAAAAGACCGCACCCCCGGATCGCCCCCAGTCTCCAGCCTCAGGCCCACAGCCCGTGACGCAAACTGTGCCTGTGAAATCGAGCTGGCGATAGGAAATGACCGCTTGTGGTTTGTGAATCCCATTTTCATCGAGGACTACAGCGGTGCCCTGCCCACTGACCAGCCACCTCTTGGAAACTGCCCCGCACACCCCTTGCCACCCACCTCTGATGCTACCTCGCCCACCTCCAGGTGGGCCCCACGCCGCCCGCCGCCCCCTCCCCCAGTGCTGCCCCTGCAGCCCTCCAGCCCAGCCCAGCCCCCTCTGCTTCCTGCTCCTGCCCCCACCCCTGCCTGTCCTTTGCCCAGCTCTTCCCCCGTGCCTGCCCCCCACGTCACACCCCATGCCCCAGGTCCCCCAGATCATCCAAGCCAGCCGCCCATGACAGCCTGCGAGAGACTCCCACGCCCCACCGCAGGCCTGGGCCGCCTCAGGGAGGAAGCCATGAAGCCAGGGACAGCCTCCAGCCCCTTGCAGCAAGCCCCTGCCCCACCACTGCCAGCAAAGAAGAACCTTCCCACTGCCCCTCCCAGACGACGCATTTCTGAGAGGGTGTCCTCAGAAGACCAAAGTGCAGGGATGGCGGCAGAGGGGGACCAGCTCAGCCTGCCTCCCCAAGGGACCTCAGACAGCCCTGAGGACACGCTCCAGGGGAGCACAGAGCAAGGCCAGGAAACAGAGGTGAAAGCCAGCGATCCTGACAGCATGCCGGAGCTACCCAGGAAGGCCAAACAACCCCCAGTCCCACCGCCCAGGAAAAAAAGGATCTCTCGACAACTGGCCTCAGCCCTCCCTGCTCCCTTAGAGAGCGCCGAGCTCTGCACACAGGAGATGGCTTTGGAGACACCCATGCCGGGTACACCCAGAGATGGCCAAAGCCCTGCACCCCAGGCTGGGACTCAGCACCCCCATGTCCCGGCTGCCGCCCATGCCCAGAGCTCTCCAGAGTTCAAGGGCTCCCTGGCCTCCCTCTCGGACAGCTTGGGGTTGCCTGCCACGGCCGCTGACCAGGACTCCTACTCGACCAGCAGCACGGAGGAGGAGCTGGAGCAGTTCAGCAGCCCCAGCGTGAAGAAGAAGCCCTCCATGATCCTGGGAAAGGCGCGGCACCGGCTGAGCTTCGCCAGTTTCAGCAGCATGTTCCACGCTTTCCTCTCCAATAACCGCAAGCTGTACAAAAAGGTGGTAGAGCTGGCGCAGGACAAGGCCTCGTACTTTGGCAGCCTGGTGCAGGACTACAAGGTGTACAGCCTGGAGATGATGGCGCGCCAGGCCTCCAGCACGGAGATGCTGCAGGAGATCCGCACCATGATGACCCAGCTCAAGAGCTACCTGCTGCAGAGCACCGAGCTCAAGGTCCTGGTGGACCCTGCCCTGCACTCTGAGGAGGAGCTCGGTCAGTGCCCTGGGAGGAGGCGGCAGGGAGGAGAGGGCGGTGGGGCTCATAGACTCAGGAACCCTTAGGACAAGAGAGGCCTATGCAGCGGACACTGTTGGTGCCCACCCCCCATCCCCTTTCCTGAGCACCAGCACCTTTCTCCAGCTGCTGCAAGGTAGGCTGGTAATGGTGCACGGCTCCCCCCTTTCCTAGAGCATAGACCTTGGCCGAATAGGATCTATATGATCTGCACCCTGTCTTCCACCACCAGTGGCCCACTGCCCATTACTCCCTGCCATGGGGGAACAGAGACTGGCCCCTTTGCCTCAAGCAGGACCACTGCGTGATGCAGTTTATGCTCGGGGGCCCGGTGAGATCTGGCTGAGGCTGACAGTTCCTCCTTGCTCAAGCTTGCTCTGTGGCTCCCCACTGCTCTCACGCCCTGTCTGTCTTCTGAGTATCTCCGCAGTGAAATCACACGCACCCAGATCCCACTTTCAGGCTCTGCTTTCAGGGAGCCAGCCCAAAACAGCTCACTCCTCTGACCAGCCCTTCTAAAGTAGCCTCCAGCCTTCCCCACCCTCACCAGCCTCAAGTCCGATAATGATCAAAGCTTTTTATGATTGTGGTTCCCCGTGAGAAGTAGTTGTGATCAACCACACACCTACATATATTAAAAATATTCAGACCAGGCGCAGTGGCTCAAGCCTATAGTCACAGCACTCTGGGAGGCCAAGGCAGGAGGATCCCTTGAGCCCAGGAGTTTGAGACCAACCTGGGCAACATGGCAAAATCACGTCTTTACAAAAGATACAAAATTTAGCCAGGCGTAAAGGCACGCGCCTGTAGTCCCATCTACTTGGGAGTCTGAGGCGGAAGGATTGCTTGAGCCCAGGAGGCCAAAACTGCAAAGAACCAGCATCCCACCACTGCAGTCCAGTCTGGATGACAAAGCGAAACCCTGTCTCAAAAAAAAAAAAAAAAAAAAAAAATACATTTTGTCAGCTCGCACTGCTTGGCCAAGGTGGTTGCTAAACACTTAGCTGCTTCTGAGCTAGTTGGCAAATAATCCCCTGGCATCCCTAAGCCTCTCCTTCCCCACCCAGTCATGAAAGTCTGTGCTGGGCACAGTAAGGGACATGTGGGGCTCTGAGCACAGCAGATTCATAGTGAACGTTTCTTAGAAAAGGAGCTTTGGGTGTTCCTTTCCAGGGCTTCTGGATTTTGCTAGCAGACTCCTGAAAATTGATAGGTTTGCCAGGCCACAGGATTAATGGTGGCATTTCAGGCGTGGCGAAGGGTGGTGGGATTGAGACCTGAGGCCAGTGCTGTGAGTGTGACTGCCCAGGCCCCTGTAAGCAGATAGTCGGCAAAGAGTTATTGGGCACCCGACTGCCTCAGGTATTAGCTCAGATCTAGAGACAGAGGTGAGCAGCTCACTCAAAGGTTCCTGCCTGCAGGGAGCTTACAGTCTAGCAGGGGTGACAGGCAATCCGCAAGAAGAATGAGTAGGGCCGGGTGCAGTGGCTCACGCCTGTAATCCCAGCACTTTTGGGAGGCCGAGGCAGGCAAATCACCTGAGGTCAGGAGTTTGAAACCAGCCTGGCCAACATGGTGAAACCCCCTATCTACTAAAAATACAAAAATTAGCTGGGTGTGGTGGCACACACCTGTAATCCCAGCTACTTAGGAGGCTGAGGCAGGAGAATCACTGGAACCTGGAGGTGAAGGTTCCAGTGAGCCCAGATTGTGCCACTGCACTCCAGCCTGGGAGACAGAACGAGACTTTGTCTCAAAAAAATAAAAATTAAATTAAAGAAACACAAATAGAAAAATCAACTGGGCATGGTGGCGTGCACCTGTAGTCCCAGCTACTCAGGTGGCTGAGGCAGGAGAATAGCTCGAATCCTGGAGGCAGAGGTTGCAGTGAGCCAAGATTGTGCCACTGCACTCCAGCCTGGGCAACAGAGCAAGACTCCATTGAAAGAAAGAAAGAAAGGAGAGAAAGAGGGAAGGAAGGAGGGCAGGAAGGAGGAAGGGAAGGAGAGAGAGAAGGAGGGAGGAAGGGAGGGTGGAAAGAAGGAAGGAAGGCAGGCAGGCAGGCAGAACTCTGACGTGTAATAAGTAAGGGCATGTGGATGGGAGTGAGGTCAGGAGGCTGTTGGGGGCAGGACCCCTGGGACCTCGTGAGCCCCTCTGTAGACCTGGCTTTTCCTGTACGTGAGATGGGGTCATGCAGGGTTCACGTCCAGGGGTGAGTAATCTCACTCACATGTGAACAGCATCACTCTAGCCATAGTGCCAAGTGGGAGCAGAGAGACTCAGACTCAGTGTGAGGCCACTGCTGTCACAGCCGAAGTGAGCAGTGAAGGTGGCTGGGGCCAGGCCGGAGGCAGCACAGATGGGGAAACGTGGTTGGGTTCTGGGCCTGTTGTGACGCTGGAGCCGCAGGACTGGCTGGAGCCTGGATGTGGGAGTGGGAGAGGGGAGGTAGGATGTGTCCAGGCAGTGTTGTCCCTGGGAGGACAGCGTCCATTCTGGGGCAGGCACTGGGGACAAGTTGAGGAGCTTGGTTTGGGACATGTGACAGTGGAGATGCTTATTAGACACCAGGTGGGGAGGTTGCGCCGGCCTTAGAGGGCCGAGTCTGCAGTTCTGGGGCTAAAGAGAGCTGTCTGGGAAGTGTCAGCACAAAAGAAGCCATGAGACTAGATGAGATCATCTGGGTCTAAGAACTGAGCCCCAGGCACCATGTAGACCAGGAGGGCATGGAAGGGCATGGGGGGACATGGAAGGACATGGAAAACTCAAAGTGGCCCAGAGGAGGCTGTGGTCAGCCCTGCCTTCCAGTGTTGGGGGAGTGTAAGAGCTGAGGCCCAAGGGAGGAGTCAGGGGTGCTGAGCCATGGAAAGGGTGGTGGAAGGACTTTTCTTCTGGAAAGGGATGACAACATGGACAAAGGCAGAGAGGTGGGGAATGAGGCTGGAGGGTCACGGGCCATTCACACAGGCAGTGAAAGTCAGCCTGAGGATTTGGCCCAGAGGCAATGGAGCCCCCCGCAGGGTGTGTGTGCAGGGCAGAGCAGAGGGAATGAAATGGGGACTGCTCAGGAGGCTGGGGCGGGGCAAGGCTAGTACCCTGTGGCCTTCAGCAGAGCAAAGGAGGTAGAGCCAAGCTGGACCCCTGCTGAAAGCAGCAGGAGTGACTCCAGCCTCAGGGCCGCCGGCTGGCAGGAGGAGATATACCATGGGTCCTGTTAAGGCCAACTCTGTGTTGGGCATCAGATGCCAAGAGGTGCTAGACTTGGAGTCTGTCCTGGCAGGTGATGTGGCAGAGTGTCACCAGTGCCTGTCGTGGCACAAATGTGTGGGGCAGAGAGGTTTCCAGGCAGCGGGAGGTGGCGGCTGAGCTGAGCCACCAAGGACAGGGAGGGCTGGAGCTGCAGAGATGGGGAGAAGGGCCCTCCAGAGGGTGGGAACAAGGTCAGCTCCACAGCAGCAGTGTCATTCCAGACACTGCACGTGCCAGCCTTATGATTGCAAGCCAGACCCGATGGGCCTAGCTACTATTGCGCCCAAGAAACCACAGCTCAGAGAGGTTCGGTGACCTAGCCATGAGGACAGAGCTGGTAGCAGCGCTGGGCTTCAGACCCACGCAGCCCAGCCCTTTCCATGAGCTGAGTGCTCTGCCTCTGCCTCTTCCTTCTGAGCTCTGCCCATGTGAGCAGTCAGATGGTGGAGGAACTTAAACCACATAAAAGGCCGGACAGGGGTGGGCATGGTGGCTCACCTGTAATCCCAACACTTTGGGATGCCGAGGAGGGCGGATCACTTGAGGTCAGGAGTTCAAGACCAGCCTGGCCAACATGGCAAAAGCCCATCTCTACAAAAAATACAAAAATGAGCTGGGCATGGTGGTGGGCGCCTGTAATCCCAGCTACTCAGGAAATTGAGGCACGAGAATCGTTTGAACCGGGGAGGTGGAGGTTGCAGTGAGCCAAGATCACACCATTGCATTCCAGCCTGGGCAACGGAACAAGACTCTATCTCAAAAAAAAAAAAAAAAAAAAAAAAGGGCTGACAGAACTCCATGCTTAGGGTGCTTGTGGTTTTATTAGGGAGACATGTCACAAGGAACAGTTAGAGCAAAACAGTCCTAGCGCGTGGCTGGTGAGGGCCTGAGCCTGCGGGAGAGGAGGTGCCAGGAAGAGAACCTGCAGCTCTTAGATGTGAAGGGGCCAGGAGGGCGTGGACACAGCCCTCTCATTTTGCAGTTCAGGAAACAGGCCGTGGGAGAGGAAGGGACTTAGCCAAGGTCATGCAGAAGCCCAGGACAGTGGGCAAGTGCAAGCCCCTGCTCCCAGGTCAACTCCATCTGCTCCCATCTCTACCTGTGGAGGCTCCAAGGATAATGAGGTCGGGAGGTGGGCATGGAAGGAGGATCAGGAGCGGACTGAGGGAGGTGAGGGCAGCCCTGTGTTCTGCTGAAGGGGAAGAGGGAGGCAGCAGCAAGGGACCAGGGTGGCCATGGGTCAGCCATGGGGAATCAGTGGTCTCTATTGAGACCCAGTCCCGGGGGAACATGAGCCCCCCCCTCTCCCAGGTCTGGGGCAGCCCAGGTGTCTCCCTCAAGGAACAGGACTTGGGACCTGCCCTTACTGGGCCCATAGCCAAGACCCATCCTCTGGAGACAGAGCAGAGCCAAAACAACTTCCTGAGAATATGTTCCTACAGTCACCCAAAGCAACGGAGCCTCCCTTGGTGTCAGGTAGACATGAGTTCAAGTCCTCGTTCAACCCCCAACCCACCCCATGAGACCCTAAGTTGGTCCATCTTCAGAGTGGGGATCAGAGCACATAGGCCTCAGAGCAGCTACAAGAGCAGAGCACCAACTCCTGCTCCAAGAGCAGATCTGACTGCCTGTCAGATAGGACGGCATTCAAACAGTGAAGGAACGAGCCGTGTGGACAGCCGCAAGGCCACTGTGCCACGCAAAGCGAACTGCAGGAGCAAAGGCCCTGGGGCAGGAGCAGGCCTGGCAGTTGGTGGAACAGCCTGAGCACGCGGAGCAAGCAAAGCAATGAGTGAACGGCCACAGGGCTCGATCACAGGAGGGCCTCCCAGGCCGTGGCAAGGCTTTGGCTTTGGCTTTGATCTGCTTGCATGGGAGATGGGGGCCATTGGAGGTTTCCAAACAGAAGAATGTCATGATCAAAGATGTCATCACAGGACAGCACCAGCTGCCGTGTTGAGAAGGGACTGTAAGGGCCAGGGCAAAAGCCGACTGACATAACCCAGGCAAGAGATGATGGCGGTAGCCTGACCAACCCAGGTCAAGGTAGTACCCATGAAAGTGATAAAAAGTCAGGTTCCAGGCCAGGCGCGGTGGCTCATGCCTGTAATCCTGGCACTTTGGGAGGCCGAGGCAGGTGGCTCACAAGGTCAAGAAATCGAGATCATCCTGGCCAAGATGGGGAAACCCCATCTCTACTAAAAATACAAAAATTAGCTCTGCTTGGTGGCACACACCTGTAGTCCCAGCTACTGTGGAGGCTGAGGCAGGAGAATCACTTGAACCAGGGAGGCAGAGGCTACAGTGGGCCGAGATTGCGCCACTGCACTCTGGCTTGGCAAAGGGGAGACTCTGTCTCAAAAAAAAAAAAAAAAAAAAAAAAAGTCAGGTTATGGATATACTGTATTTTTGAGATTAGCATCAAGTGGGTTTGGGAATGGGAAGGGAGTTATTAAGAATAATTCTACCAGTCATTTACTGGGCATTCAGGCCATGAACTTACAGCTGCCCAGGTTGTGCACTGCACAACTCCAGTATAAATAGCACCCTCTGAAGTTATGTACTCATAGGCATCCCTGTGAGAGTTTGCGCTCTGCCAGGCCCTGTGAAAAGCATCAGGATACAATGACCAGTTAGCATTAGTCCCCAGGGGCTCCTGTGCCAGTGCCTCTCCAGTGTGGCTTTCTGTTGAATATACTACGCTCTCTCGTGTGTCAGAACCACAGGGTGTAACTGCTGGGGCTGTGAGTGTCCTTCCAGGGGCCAGGGGATGGGGATGCTGTGCTGTTGGGCAGCAGAACCAGGTGGCAGGATCCCTGCATCTGGTTTCCTCACCCTTGCTCTCTTGTTCACCTGCAGAAGCAACTGTAGAGTCTGCCTTGTACAAATGTGTCCTGAAGCCCCTGAAGGAAGCCATCAACTCATGCCTGCATGAGATCCACAGCAAGGACGGTTCACTGCAGCAGCTCAAGGAGAACCAGCTAGTGATCCTGGCCACCACCACCACTGACCTAGGTGTGACCACCAGCGTGCCGGAGGTGCCCGTCATGGAGAAGATCCTGCAGAAGTTCGCCAGCATGCACAAGGCCTACTCGCCCGAGAAGAAGATCTCCATCCTGCTTAAGACCTGCAAACTCATCTACGACTCCATGGCCCTCGGCAACCCAGGTCAGTGGGCAGCCTGGAGGGGTCTGGGCGAGGAGCTGTCTTTGTATGGGCCCATGACCCCTCCCTGACAGGGACTCCAGAGCTCTTAGAAGGCCGCAGACTGCCCAGATTCAGATCAACCTTGGAGAGGAACTAGGGGTGGGTGGGGGTGCAATTCCTGGGCCCTCTTAGAGTTACCTGGGGACTGGGAGGAGAGCCATGATTGGCAGCTGCCCTGGAGGCAAGTGAGGAAGCCAGCCCAAACCTTAACTTTGTGTGAATTAGGAAAAGCATGGTGTTAGTTTCCTAGGGCTTCTGAAACAATACCACAAGCTGAGTGGCTTAGCCAGTAGAAGTGTATTGTCTCAGTTTTGGAGGCTGGAAGGTTCAAGATCAAGGGGCAGGCAAGGCTGGGCTCCTTCTGAAGATGCTGGGGAAGGTTCTGTTCCTTCCGAGCTTCTGGTAGCTCCTTGGCTTGTGGCCGCAGAATTCTGATCTTCATGTGGTGTGCTTCCTGTATGTGCGTCTGTGTTCCAATTTCCTCATTCTGTAAGAATGCCAGTCACATTGGATTAGGGGCTCACCCTTCTCCAGTATGACTTCATCTCAGCTCATTACAGCCACAACGACTCTATTTCCAAATAAGGTCACAGTCTTAGGTACTGAGGGTTAAGACTTCAACATATAAATTTTAGGGAACACAATTCAACCCCTAACAGGTACCCTAAACAATTAGCATTGATTTGACTCCTAAGTCTACGGGGCATGGACCACTATCTGATCTTAGTCAGCCGTGCCTGAGCTTGAGGGGGCTTACTTATGGGTCTGTGGTCAGAGGTGGGTCAGTTGGAGGCCAGCTAGTCTGGGATGGCCTTGCTTACATGCTGGGTGGGTGGTTGGCTGTTGGCTGGTCTGGGATGGCCTGCCCACATGCTGGGTAGTTGGTTGGCTGTTGGCTGTTCTGGGATGGCCCTGCCCACATGCTGGGTAGTTGGTTGGCTGTTGGCTGTTCTGAGATGGCCTTGCTCACATGCTGGGTGGGTGGTTGGCTATTGGCTGTTCTGGGATGGCCTTGCTCACATGCTGGGTGGGTGGTTGGCTATTGACTGGTCTGGGATGGCCCTGCCCACATGCTGGGTGGGTGGTTGGCTGTTGGCTGTTCTGGGATGGCCCTGCCCACATGCTGGGTGGGTGGTTGGCTATTGGCTGGTCTGGGATGGCCCTGCCCACATGCTGGGTGGATGGTTGGCTGTTGGCTGGTCTGGGATGGCCTTGCTCACATGCTGGGTGGATGGTTGGCTGTTGGCTGGTCTGGGATGGCCTTGCCTACATGCTGGGTTGTTGATTAGCTGTTGGCTGTTCTGGGATGGGGATGACTGAGCCACAAGTTTCTCATCCTCCAGCAGATTAGCACAGGCATGGGCCCATGACAGTAGCTGGGCCCAGGAGAACAAAGCCTGCAAGGCCCGTTGAGGCCCGCCCTTGAGCTTGTGTGACGTCACTCTCACACCTTTCATTGACTTGTTTACGCACAGGACCATCCCAGACTCCAGGAGTGAGGAACATTTCCCCTCTTGACGGAAAGAATACAAAGGCACATTGTAAAGGGTGTGGATATGGGGAGGGGAATCCGTGGGACCATATGTAATCGTGTGACTTTTGACTACAGTCCCCCAGGCAAACATGAACAGGCATCACTGCGCGCTGGGGCACAGCTCAATGAAGAAAATGCTGGCAGGATTCATCACTTCAGCTGATGGCCTTGTGCAGTGAGCAAACTGTGTACCTGGACACGGCTGCCATGGTAACAGAGAGTGGATGGATAGCCACCTCTGTAGACTCACAGACGTGGGTTCAAATTCCTGATCAGTCACTTACTACCTGTTTTACCTCGAACGATTTACTTAACTCCTTAGAGCCCAATTTCCTCACCTGAGGAAGCTGCTTTACAGAGAGGGTCCCTAAGACCCCTAATGGTTTGGAAGCCATACTCAGTCACCTGTGAGCATTAGAAGCAATGCATGTAAAATGATGGCCTCCATGCATAGCACCCGGCAGGCTCAACACACGTGGCTGTGTTAGGAGACGAATCTCTTCCTCTTCCCTGGAGAAGGGCAGGCCGGTTTGGCCATTGACCAACAGAAAGCAATTGTGGGGTGTGATGGGGGTATGGTGCCAGACCCCCTCGCCCGAGAAACCTTTCCTCTTCCATCTGGTACGGGCCACAATTCCAGGTTAGAGTCCATTTTTGTGTCAAACTGATTCGTGTCCCGCGACCATGTGTTAGAATTGTGCGCCCTGAAAGCAGACACTATACCGAGGCGAATTCCATATTAACACTTCATTCAGCCTGATGTTGGAGATGTAATGGGAAGAGAGAGAGTTGTACAACCAGAATGTAGTGATGTGTTTGTTTTCACAGAGTGGACATGAGGCTCAGAGGTCGGGTGTCCTGTGCAGCCTGGAGCTCGGAGAACAGGGCCAGAATGTGAACTCCTCAACTGAGTAACCTCCAGGAAAATCCCCAAAGAAGTAGGTGGGGGGCAGCAGGCAGCCTGCAGAGCCCAGAGCTCTTGGCAAATTTGACCTGGTCAGCCCCAGAGGACTGGGATCCAGGGAAAGAGTCAAGTATGCCCTGCCAGGCAACATGAGATGGAGGGTTAAGACCCTCTTGTGGCCTGGCAAAGGGTGTCCGAGAACGAGCGGGGCCTTCTCGAGCTTTCTCGGAGAGAGGCAGTTCTGGAACTCTCTGCAGCAGCAGGGGCCAGGGAGGGAAGCAGGCCAAGAGGTGTCCTATGAGGCATGCAGGGGAGCAGCCGTCAGATTGGATCAAGGCAGAAAGGAGACAGAGACCTGGGGGACCCTCTGCTGGGAACAGCCTCTGGGAGAGCAGGCAGGCTGGACCTGGGACCCTGCGGGGACATCGAAGAGCAAGGTCCAGGCTTCCTTGCCGGTTCTGCTGCTTCTCGGCTTCTGGCTGTGTTCAGATGACTTAGGTGCTCAGCCTCAGTTTCCTCTTGTGTTCAGTAGGCACAACCACAACCGCCTTGCAGACCTGTCTTGAGGTTTAGACGAGTCTGGAGTTTGCATGTTGCCCAGCTGCTGGCCCTTAGTCACAATAGCTATTGATTGGTTTCAATGCTGAGTTTCTAATTAGGGAAATTGTTTCCCCTGGGACTTGCTGGGCTTGGTGGTAAAAGTCAGGGCCAAGGGTTTTATAAGACATGATCAGGAAGACAGCTTTGGGCTGAAAAGGGCATTTCCATTCTTGAGGAGTCCCAGTTTATCCAGAAATCTCTGGCTTCCTGGAATTCTTTTTAAAACCCCATGAGGGAGCAGCAACATTAAAACACCATGATTTTTTTTTTTTTTTTTTTTTTTTTAGACAAAGTCTCATTCTGTCACTCAGGCTTAAGGACAGTGGCATGATCCTCCAGGCTCAGGCAATCATCCCACCTTAGCTTCCTGAGTAGCTTGCAATACAGGCATGTGCCACCACACCTGGCTAATTTTTGTATTTTTTGTAGAGATGGGGTTTCACCGTGTTGCCCAGGCTGGTCTCGAACTCCTGAGGTCAAGCAATTTGCTTGCCTCAGCCTCCCAAAGTGCTGAGATTACAGGTGTGAGCCACCACACCCAGCCTGACTTTTTTCAATTGACAGATAAAATTGTATGCATTTACTGTTACAACATGATGCTTTCAAGTATGTATATATTGTGGAATGACCGAATCTGTCTTTGTGTTGATAATCAAACACCGTGATTTTTGCTAATGATGAATTTGCTTACTATTAACTTACCAGAGAGCAGGGACTCGAGGAAGGAATGGCTAATTTTGAGGAGGGGGAGGAGAAAGAAAGGAGCTGCTGGAGGGGGCATGGCCGGTGCAGCCTGCAGACGAGTGGAGTAGAAGCAGGTGCTCGTCGCTTTCCATCCTCACCAGGTGAGAAGGGGCAGGCTGGAATCTCTGCAGATCCAGAAGCCAGGCCCAGGCAGGGAGACTGTGAGCCATGAAGGTCAGCCCAGGGTCTCCCCCAGAAACCAATGGGTTTCTTATCAAGGAAGAGAAAGAGTATTTCCCTCCTACCACTGGGTGAGCACTGGACTGGGAGCACCGTGACTCCCAGTTTCATCTCTGCCCCTCCCCACTGGCGAGGACTGCTCCATTCGGAGCCTTAGCATCTCCACCTGGGTGGAATTGGTCAAATGAGTTTGGGATTTGCCAACTCTAAATCCAAAGAGCAGAGGATGTGGGGTTCATCCACAGTCCTGGGTTTGAACCCTAGCTTCTGTGCTGTAGTCTTGGACATTAGTCTCCCTGGACCTTTTCCTATGTGTAAAATGAGGCTGAAACGCTTGTCATGTTGCTATGCAGGGGCTGGGACAGCCAAGGTGCTCAAGGAGATACTTTCTGAGCCTCAGTTTTCTCACTCTTAAAATGGGACTAGGAATGCCTCTCTCTGGTCTATTGTGAGGGTCAGAATTTATGAATGAGTGTTTAGATGCTGGGATGCAGGAACAGCTGCCTCCCAGCCACGTTCCCAAAAATAGAGAAGTTGAACTCAGTGGTTTCCAAGATGGGTTCCACAAGGCACCCCAGGGGCCACCAAAGGTTCAAAGGACAAGCTGGGTCCCAAGCCAGCTCCGCCCCAGACAACGCTGCTTGTACCTGTTTTACACATGGGGTTCTTCATGGAATTTTGTTTCAAGGGTTCTATTTCTTTAACGTTTCATTTGAAAATAATTTCAAACTTCAAAAACTCTTAAGAATAGAAATAGTACATAGAAACAGGAACACCTACAGACTCTATGAATTGTTGACATCCTACCTCCTCCGCTTCATCATTTTCTTTCTCTCTCTGCATACATAATTTTTTTTCTGAATTGTGTAGGGGTACGTTCCATACATCTGGGTCCTTTACCCCCAAACACTGTCCTAGGTATTTTGTGGCATACATATGTATGTAAGATTACATAACTCTTACATAACCACAGTAGAGTTGTCCATTGCATAAATTTACATTAATACAATGGTTTTTATCTAAACTTCCAGGTTGTCACGTGACTTAATAAGGTCCTCTTTAGAATTTCCCCCTCAAGTTCAGGATCTAGGGAAGGGTTAGATGTTGCATGTGCTTGTCATGTGTCTTTAACCTCCTTTAATTTGGAATATCTCAGATCTGTTGCGGAATGATGGAAATACAGTCTGAGGAATGTGTCATTTGGCAGTTTGACTGTTGAGCAAACATCTTAGAGCTACTCACTCAAACCTAGATGGCACAGCCTACTATCCCCTGGGCTATATGGTCTCGCCCATTGGCCCCAGGCTACCACCCTCTACAGCATGTGACTGTACTGAAAACTGCAGGCAAGTGTAGCTCAGTGGTCAGTATTTGTGTATCTGAACATAACTAAATGTAGAAAAGGTACAGGAAAAATCTGCGTTATGATCTTACGGAACCGCCGTCATATATGTGGTCCATCGTTGACCAAAACTTCGTTATGCCTCGCGTGACTATATTTCCACAGCCTTTAACGATAATGGATGTTTTTTTAATGATAATTGAGGGATACTGGTTTTTTTCTCCGCCCCCCACCTTTTCTTAATGAAAGTTCCTCATTTGGTGTTTGTCAGATGTTTCCTGATGATTAGATTGAGGTCAGGCATTCTCAGCCAGATCCCAACTGACTTCAGTTCTGACTTTGACATTCAGCAATTTTAGAATGAGGTCCCAGGCATTCAGCTCAGGCCTCCCCTCTGGCAGTTGATCGGGCAGCTGTGTAGTCTATGGCCTTGCTACCCGAGGTGTGGCTGCAGCCCAGCAGCCCTTCATTGAGCCCTGGGAGCTGTGAGTGACCCCACAGAGACAAGTCCTGCCTACCTCCGCCTCTGACCTACTTCCTCCACCACTGACTGCTTTAAGCAGAAAACAGCCCTCCCTGGCCACCACTCCTGACTTCCTCCCTGCCCTAGCCCTGCCTCTAGTCTTCCCAGCCCCCTCACCTCCAGGGAAGATGCCTCACCCACCTGCCTCACTGCAGCGATGCAGGCAACAGTAGCTTGATGTGGTACCTGCATGGTCCACCTGAAACGGGAATAAAATAGGGCGGGCCACTGGCAAGACCTGTTGGAACAGTGAGGAAAGGGGTAAACATGGAGACACAAGACCTGAGTTAACTGGCCATGCTGCCTTCTCCAGAAAGATAAGGCCAGGATTAAACCTAGAATTCCCTCACTCTAAAGCCTGTGCTTCCATCACCATGCCAGTGGCCGGCCTGGGAATAGACCCCAAGTTTCAGAATCCTGGTCAAGTATGTTTTCTCCTATCACAACCTTAGGGTCCTGGGTTAGGCAAATTGGGGAGTTCACAGAAGCAAATGGCTTTGGATAAACTGGCCCTCCCTCCTGGAGTCAGGAGCAGACTGGATTCTTCAGGGACTTCGTGAGGCTTGGTGAGAGCAGCTAGAACTTCTAGCTGCTAGATTCATCCCTTCTATTACTTTGACAAAGAAGTCATTCCCACCTCTTTGATGTCTGAGACCAGTCATTCAGAGCTGGTCCTGCTGCTGGGGAGAAATAGATTCAAGCCCAGAGAACCCGCCTTAAGATGGGAGGGGGAAAAAGAGGGTAGGGGTGCAGTTCGGGAATCTTCTAATGTGAATCCCAAGCAGGAGGCACCCCAGAGGGTACTGACAGCCAGAGGCTGCCTTTTTAGCTGCTTGAGTAGTCTGTGTAAACAGCCTGATACCACCCCCATGAGCTTCTGGAAATATGGCCCGACTTCCGGGATCGAATACACTCATGCCCAGGTGCTGGGATGTGGGGGCCAGCTGGGTGATGATAGAGTCCCAGGTCCCTTGCCATCCACTTCCCTGGCAGGGACCATAAAGTCAAGAGTCCACAGCTGGTTCAGGCAAGGGCAGCAGCAGAGGATTGGATGGGAGGAGGGCTTTCGATGGGGAGCCCAGGGGCATGGAATAATGGGCCTCATAACATTGACTGGGGGTAGAGAGGACAGGGAGGTAGGTCAAGCTGTTGGTTTTTTTAAATCTTTGTTTAAAAAAATTAAACTGGGCCGGGCGCAGTGGCTCACGCCTATAATCCCAGCACTTTGGGAGGCTGAGGCGGGCGAATCACAAGATCAGGAGATCCAGACCATCCTGGCTAACGTGGTAAAACCCTGTCTGTACTAAAAATACAAAAATTAGCTGGGCCTGGTGCTGGGCGCCTGTAGTCCCAGCTACTCAGGAGGCTGAGGCAGGAGAATCGCTTGAACCAGGAGGTGGGGGTTGCAGTGAGCCAAGATCGCAGCGCTGCACTCTAGCCTGGGCAACAGAGCGAGAGTCGTCTCAAAAGAAAAAAAAAAAAAAAAAAAAGGCTGGGCGCAGTGGCTCACGCCTGTAATCCCAGCACTTTGGGAGGCCAAGACGGGTGGATGACAAAGTCAAGAGATCGAGACCATCCTGGTCAACATGGTGAAACCCCATATCTACTAAAAATACAAAAATTAGCTGGGCATGGCGCACGCCTGTAGTCCCAGCTACTCAGGAGGCTGAGGCAGAAGAATTGCTTGAACCCAGGAGATGGAGGTTGCGGTGAGCCGAGATCACGCCATTGCACTCCAGCCTGGGTAACAAGAGCGAAACTCCGTCTCAAAGAAAAAGAAAACTAAACTGATTTTTGATGATCAAAGTCACTCATGTTTATTGTTGCAAATTGATCAATAGTATGTTGGTGAATTTCTTTGTAGTCTTTTTGTGATAACTACAGATAGATAGCTAGGTAATTGGTTAAGGAAAGGTAGATAGATAATTGGTTAAGGAAACATTTGCTGCTATAACAGATAAACCCTCCTATTTCTAACTCAACAGAAGTGTATTTCTCACTCATGTAAGTCCAGTTGTATGGAGAAGGGTTGGGAGTGGAGGGCCATGCTCCATATGGTCATTCAGGGATCCATGCATAGGAAGGCTTCCTAGGTCTCCCTAGGGATTGACAGGAAGAGGGGTCATGGACATCTGAAAGACAGCTTTTTCACCCCATAACACAAATGGAGTGCAGGCCCCCTAAGATGTCATGTTCTAAGGCTTATAGGATACATTCCCCTCCTGTCTTCCATAATAATTATGTCTAGCATTTACTACTCCATGCTAATCACCTTCCATCTGTCTTGTCATCCTCACAGACACTTCAGGGGATGTGGACACTGTGATTATCCCCATTTTACAGCTGAGAAAACTAAATCTCAATGAGGTTAAGTAGCATGCTTAGGGTCACACCTGAGTAGGTGAGTGGTTGACCTGAGACTTGAACCTGGGTCCTTTGCTGAAACCCAGGACCCCCCGGCCTCTCCAGCCTGCCTCCCCAGGGCATCCTGAGGTCAGAGATGACCTCAGAACAGACAGACACAAGCCATGGCTGCATTTTGCAGTGCCTGCAATCTCATCCCTTCTCAAGCCAGAGTGGGACTTTGTGGCTTCAGGCCTCAGAGCCCACAGCCTGCGTAGCTGACTGGCTTGCGGGGTGAACTCTCTGAAGAGGAACCCAGGGAACTGGAGTGATTTCCTCAGGTATACACTGTTGCTGAGAGCAGAACTGAGACTTAACCAACCTCTGTGCAAAGTGCAAGCAACCAAACAGGGTGGCTTCAAGGAGCTCAGTGGGAGGGAGGAGGCTGGCTTCTGATCTCATGACAGCCACAGACTTTACAAGTGACCTCCAACCAACCATTTCTCCTGCCTAGGCTTCAGTTCTGTCATCTGTGCAGCTGAGAGTTCTGACTAGATCAGTGTAGTTTCCTAACTATTCCCAGGAAACTCTCTAGGGGCCACAGACATAGCTGGGGGCCACCTTGGGGACAGTAGAGGGTCGTGGTTGAAAGGACATGAGCAGGCCAGCCCTGTTGCTCCACCTTGAGTCAACCAGAGAAGCTCAACTCTGTATAAGGTTCCCATTACCAAAGCCTTCCTCTGCAAACACAGATTTGAAGTCCGCTCTTCTGAATGGTCTCTAATTCTTGGTATCATACATTTTTATCAAGTAAATTCATTCATTCAGTGATTCAGCAAACTTTTTTTGACAATGAGCAAAACTTAGGAAGACCCAGTCCATGTTTTTAGGATGTTCACAATTCAAGCGAAAAACAAACATTAAACAAGCAAGCATCTTGCAATGTGATGATGATATTCATTCATGCGTTTAGCAAATACGTTCATTAAACACCTACTATAGGCCAGGCACCACTGAGGTGTCAGATATGAAGACTGAGCAAGGTAAGGTCCCTGCCTGAATAAAACTTACATTCGAGTGGGGGAGATAAACAATAACAAGTAAACAGAAATGCAAAATATATCCCCCAAGGTGAAATGTGCAACTGGGGTGGATAAAGCAGGGTCGGGGCATCTGGGGAGTGTTGGAAGAATTTGCTGTCCTGGGGCAGGGTGGTCAGGGAAGGCCTCTCTGAGTTAACGTGTGATATTGATTTTCCCATTCTGCAATGCCAGAACTGGGGAGAACCATTACAAAGACATTGGGCCTAGTAGAGGAGGTCTTCAAGGAAGACTTCCAGGAGGAAGAAAGTGACTTTAAGTGGGAATTGTGATGGAGAGCAAGGGCCAGGGCAAGGCAGTGTGATGAGCCTCGTGCTGCCCCAGAGTTGCAGCACCAGCCACTGGCTTTCAATAAGAGCCCAGTCAACAAATGGGGGCCCGGGTGGGGCAGGGGGAGTAGTTTTGATAAGATGCTCAATCCTTTCCTCTCCATCAGGGTCTGCAAACTGTGGCCCTCCCAGCCATCTCTGGCGCACCACCTGATTTTGCAAAACAAGTTTTATTGGAACACAACCCATACATATAGTCAGCATCTAGGGCTGCTTATGTTCTAAGTACTGAGTTGAATATTTAGGACAGAGACCGTGTGGCCCATGAAACTAAACATATTTACTTTCTGGCCTTTTACAGAAGAAAATTTGCTAGCCCCTCTTTTAGACAATGCTTCTTCGCTCTGTCACCCTGGCTGGAGTACAGTGGCACAATCATAATTCACTGCGGCCTCCACCTCCCGAGCTCAAGCAGTCCTCCTACCTCAGCCTCCAGAGTAGCAGGGACTATGGATGCATTCCACCACACCCCGCTGATTTTTTTTTTTTTTTCCAGTAGAGACAAAGTCTCACTATGTTGCCCAGGCTAGAGTTAGGGCCTTTCTAATCCTCACTGTCTGTGTGACCCAGCTGAGTACTGTTCAGCTAATTTTGATCTTAAAACAGAGCTTTCCTTCTCCAAAATCTCCCAGCCAAAGAAACATGCATAAAGCCCCACCCAGGGTTTTGAATTGTGATCGGCTACCCCCATAACTACAGATGGCAACCAGATGTGACTGGGCAAAAAAGAAAACAGAAATCACCAGGAAGCAGAGGCTACAGCCAGCAGGGCTTTTGGATGCACAGCCAAATGGACGTGATCTCTGGTCCACCCAAGACAGATGTTCAGCTCACAGGGGAAATATTTTGCAGCCAGCATCCCAATGGTGCTTCCTGAGGCCCTGATGTGGTCAGGGCTGAGCCCTGAGCCTGGGGTTCCAGGCTTCTCAGGAAGGAGAGTGCAGTCCTAACTGCCAAAATGATGGGCTGGGGCCCTGTGCGTTTAAACGATGCTTGAAGCTTGTGTTGGTCCGTGAGGAGCTATCACGCCTGTATGGATATTTTCTCATGAATGTCAACAGCCAGAGACCCAGATTCTAGTCCCAGCTCCGCTGCTGATCAGCTGTAGGGCGCTGAGCCTCAGTGTCCTCACAGTGTGGTTGGATGTGATGAACTAAGGCCAATGGTGTGCTCGAGTCGGCTCGCAGCAGCTCGTGGGAGCTCACTGTGTGCATCTCTGCCCAGCTGTGTTCATGTTGGCAGCGTGAAGTTCGAAGTTGTGGAAATATTTAGATTATGGAAATTGGCAGATGCTACAAATCAAGGTTGATTTTTTTTCCTGCAGAAAGCCAGTTGTTAAGCATTTCCCAGCACACCACTATGTAAGGCCCACAGCACATCCGGTGCCTATGACCATGACCTCCCCCTGGCAGGACAGAGTGGTACCCAGTAAGAACATACATGGGGCACAGTTCAGTCCACTGGCAACAGCCTACATCCCAAGCCTATGCTGGGGGCTGGAAAGGCAGTGATGCAAGAGAGGCTCAGAGAGGGTTAGTGACTCACCTTGGCTCACACAGCCTCCATCCCTGCCTTCCCAGGCAGGAGGAACCTATGTGTGCAAAGTCCTGGAGAAGGGAGCGTGCACTCAGAGGTCAGGGAATGGGCTGTGGTGCAGCCCAGTGAGATGTTATGTGGGAAGGTGATGGAGGCAGCATGTCATCTCAAGTTGGAAGATGGAAAGTGGAGTAAGTACCAGGAACCCTGGGGCAGCCCAGGAGGACTTCTTAGAGGAGGTAGATCTTGAAGGAAGACAGTCGAATTAATAGGAACATGGGATTGTCAGCCAAGATTCCTCAAGGAAAACATGGGGAGAAGAGCAAAGGACCTTCCATAGCCAGGGGGCACAGAGCCGCAGTCCTGGGCTCCTTCCCTTCCTGTTCCCCTCACACCCACACGGCCCGCCCTGAAGTCCCCAGACCTAGGGCCCTAGTTGGCCCATCCTTTGGCTGAAAGTCCTTATTCCCTCAAGCAGGGTTTCTCACCCATGGCCCTGTGGACATCTGGGGTGTCCTCTGCATCACATGATGTCATCAGCGCCAGTGTTGCTGGCCCATTTTGCAGATGTAGAAACTGAGTGTGGCCAGAAAGGCGGGTCATTAGGCACAGCATTGTCTAAAAAATTAAACAAGTACGGGCCATGAGCAAACCCACATTCACTGGACAAAAATGACAGAGGCCTCCAGGGTGCCAGTGGTATACTGCAGGAGGCCGCCTAGGCTGCAAGGGAAGATGGGAAATGGAGTCTTTATTGGCTAAAAGTCCTGTCCTGGCTAAAAGGAATTTTAGAATAGAGTTTGAAAATAGAGACTTGGGCTGAGCATACAGTGGCTCACACCTGTAATCCTAGCACTTTGGGAGGCTGAGGCGGATGGATCACTTGAGGTCAGGAGTTCAAGACCAGCCTGGTCAACATCACAAAAGCCCGAATCTACTAAAAAAAAAAAAAGAAATACAAAAATTAGCTGGGTGTGGTGGCCAGCGCCTGTAATCCCAGCTACTCAGCAGGCTGAGGCAGGAGAATCCTCAAACCTGGGAGGCAAAGGTTGCAGTGAGCCAAGATCGCACCACTGCACTCTGTCCTGGGAGACAAAGTGAGACTCCATCTACAAAAAAGAAAAAGAAAATAGACACTGGACAACGCAGGAGGAAGGGACGCAACTGCTAGTCACACCAGGCTAGAACTGCAGGCAAGAAACACAAGGCCCCCTGGGTCGGCTGAATGTGACCCTGAAATCACAGCCCCTGGCAGGGCCGTGGACTTCAGCCTGGGAGGGTCCTACGGACAGGAACTGCCTCTGACTCACATCCTCTGTCTCCCTGTCTGCAGGCCCAGCCCTGGTGATCCTTGACCAAGTGCTGGTTTTGCCAGCCTTGGCCCCAAGAACAAGGCCAGGATTTGGGGGAGGTGAGGGAGACACTCATCTTAGGGACAGAATGCAGGGGAATGCCCTAGAAACTCAACCACAAAGATAAATTATGTGTGTGTGTGTGTGTGTGCGTGCACGTGCGCGCGCGTGTGTGTGTGTGTATATATATATATATATACACACACACACGCACACACAGACACACACACATAATTTTTAAAACAATTTAGTGGTTTTCGGTATATTTGCAAGGTTATGTGACTAAAACTACTCCAATTCCAAAACTCTGTACCCATTAGCAATCACTCCCCATTCTCTTTTCGGCCCAGCTCCAGGCAACCACTCATGTGCTTTCTGTCCCCGTGGGTTTGCTTATTCTGGACATTGCATACAAATGGAATCATATCATACGTACACTATGTTGTCTTCCGTGGCTGGCTTCTTGCACTTAGCATAATATCTTCACAGTCTATTGGTATCACAGTGGCCAGGCACGGTGGCTCACACCTGTCATCCAGCACTTTGGGAGGCTGAGGCGGGCAGATCATTGAGCCTAGGACTTTGAGAACAGACTGGGCAACATGGCAAAACCCCGTCTCTACCCAAAAAAAAAAAAAAAAAGCCAGTCTCATAACCTAGTCTCAAAGAAATGAATAAATATCAGTATCACAGGATGTATGAGTAGTTTGTTCCTTTTCATTCCCAAAGGCTATTCCGTGGTCTGCATGCACCACATTTTGCCTGTGTATCCACAAGTAATGGACACATGGAGCTGTCTCCGCTTCTTGGCTATTGTGACCAATACTGCCATGAACATTTGTGTGCAGGTCTTTGTGTGGAAATATCTTTTTGTTTCCCTCAGGTGTATATATAACTAAGAGTGGAACTTTGGGCTCATGTGACAAGATAAGTACTATTTTAATGCAGTATTTTTTTTAAATAAAAATTAATGCAAAAGTCATGATGAATAAAATATTGACTTTTTTTTTTTTTTTTTTTTTTTGAGATGGAGTCTCACTTTGTTGCCCAGGCTGGAGTGCAGTGGTGCCATCTCGGTTCACTGCAACCTCCACCTCCCAGGTTTGAGTGATTCTCGTGCCTCAGCGTCCTGAGTAGCTGGAATTACAGATGCAAACCAATTTTTGTATTTTTAATAGAGACAGGGTTTCCCCACATTGGCGAGGTTGGTCTTGAACTCCTGACCTCAGGTGATCTACCTGCCTTGGCCTCTCAGCATGCTGGGATTACAGGCATGAGCCACCATGCCTGGCCTTCACATTTTTGGCTGTTTTTTTTGTTTGTTTGTTTTTTGAGATGAAGTCTCACTCTGTCGCCCAGGCTGGAGTTCAGTGGCACAATCTTGGCTCACTACAACCTCTACCTCCTGGGTTCAAGCAACTCTCCTGCCTCAGCCTCCCGAGTAGCTGGGACTACAGGCGTGTACCACCACACCTGGCTAATTTCTGTATTTTTAGTAGAGACAGAGTTTTACCATGTTGACCAGGATGATCTCAATCTCTTGGCCTCATGATCCACCCACCTCAGCCTCCCAGAGTTCTGGGATTACAGGCGTGAGCCACCGCGCCTGGCCTTCAGATTTTCAGTGAAGTCAGGCTGTCTGTTTTATGATCCTGTGCTTCTGTGCCACAGGAGTGGTCTTTTCCAATCAGCCTGCAGTTCCCAGCCCACATACATTTGTGACAGCTGACGCTAGCAAACAGATTGGCAGCCAGATTTTAGATATAGTCATTGTTTCTTGAGTGTAGCGCATTCATTAACTTTTTCCACCTGGTTCAAAATCTGACGGGCTGTTTTGATAAACATGTGTGGGGCACACAGTTTTCCTTTGGCCTCAGGCCTCATTATGGCTTTGACCACCTGCCCCATTTCAGTTAATCCTCAAACATCCTCAGGCACCTTGTTCTCCAACCTCCCTGCCAAGGAGAGAGGAAGGAAGGAGCTTGCTACAGTCCACAGCTGGTGAGTAGTGGAGCTGGGATTTGAACCCAGGTCTAGGATTGGAGACCCTGCCTTCACACTGCACCTTTCAGCAGTGTAGCCTGTAGTTGCCCAGGAGGGTCAATTTAGGTCTCTGAAGTCTTCTTTTCAGGGAGGCCACAGCCTCACTGTTACCAGGACAGATGCGGACGTGCAGAGTTCACTATGAAATTTGGCAACCTGGGCAACATGGCGAAACCCCATCTCTACAAAAAAATATATATACATACAAAAATTAGCCAAGCATGGTGGTGTGTGCCTATAGTTCCTGCTACTAAGGAGGCTGAGGTGGGAAGATTGCTTGAGCCCAGGAAATGGAAGTTGCAGGTGAGCTAAGATCAAGCCACCACACTCCAGCCTGGGTGACAGAGTGAAACCGTGTTTCAAAGGCGGGGCACTGTGGCTCACACCCATAATCCCAGAACTTTAGGAGGCTGAGGCCAACATGGTGAAACCCCGTCTCTACTAAAAATACAAAAATTAACCAGGAGTGGTGGCACATGCCTGTTGTCCCAGCTACTCGGCAGGCTAAGGCAGGAGAATTGCTTGAACCCTGGAGGCGGAGGTTGTAGTGAGCCGAGATCACGCCACTGCACTCCAGCCTGGGTAACAGAGCATGACTCTGTCTCAAAAAAAATAAAAAGAAATTTGCTTCCTCCCCTGGAAGTGCTTGCCATGAGCTACGCTGAGGCAATGGGAGGGCCATCACTGAGTGAAACACCCCCGTGTGCCGTAGGAACTTGCCACTTAGGCCTCTCATGTCCCCAAATGAAGCCATCTGTGAAAAATTTACTTTAAAGCTAAGAGTTAGAAAAATAATTTGGTTCCCCCAAGAAATAGGTGTATTTTTTCTTCATGGACAGTGAGAATGTAACTGATTGTGCTTTCCTCTTTGCTTTGGCCAGCAGGAAATTCAAAGCCAAATTTGCTGCTGTAAAAGAGTAGTTGTATAGGTTCTTGCTTATTTGTTGTTGTTTTTTGGTTTTTGGGTTTTTTTCTTTTTTGAGAAGGAGTCTCACTCTGTCACCCAAGCTAGAGTGCAGTGGAACGATCTCGGCTCACTGCAACCTCCGCCTCCCGGGTTCAAGTGATTCTCCTGCCTCAGCCTTTCAAGTAGCTGGAACTACAGGTGCCTGCCACTATGCCTGGCTAATTTTTCTTTTGTATTTTTAATAGAGACGGAGTTTCACTATATCGGCCAGGCTGGTCTCGAACTCCTGACCTTGTGATCTGCCTGCCGTGGCCTCCCAAAGTGCTGGGGTTATAGGCGTGAGCCACTGGCCCCAGCTGACTGTTTATTTGTATTTTTATGTTTCCTATAGTATCGTCCCTCTGGTAATTTATGTTTGTCCTGATGGTTTTCAAATTTTTATTTAGATGTTACTGTTTTATCAGGTATATTTCCTGATGGTCACTTAAATCTTTGCGAACATGTTAAGAAATACACTTTTTGCAGGAGGTATAAATTGCTTGGCCTGTGCTTGGATGGATCATTCATCTCACCCAAATCACAAAGGTAGCAGCACCAGCATGGGTTATTCTGGGGCCACATTCAGAGCTGGTAACCCCCAGCTGAGTCTGGAGACCTTTGCCTGAGCCTGGACTCCCTTTGCTTAGAGGAAGTGAGAAGTGGGCTGGGGACCAGGCGCGGCCATTCCCACCATGCAGAACTGCTCACCCAAGCCTCATTTTCCCAGTGCACATGCAGAGGCTGGCCACAAGGCCAGCTAAGGGCCTGCAGGGAGATTCTGTTCTGCTCAGAATTCTCCACCCACAGTTCTAGCCTTGGGCTTTGTGTTGCCAAACGGGCTATCTTCAGAGCCAGCCGAGAGCACACCGGGAAGGCATCTTTCGGACCCAACTTCCACCCGCCTTTCTGCCATTGTTCCTTTATAGAGCGCCCTCCACCTGCCATGCCAGGCGTCTGTTGCTGGATGCTCTGAGCCCTGTGAACATCACCCTCAAAGACAGTAGTAATGAGTTGATACTTCCGGGGGTCTTTACATTTTAAAAGGCGGCCTTAGGATAGGGCACTGTTTAACCTAAAGATAGGAAGAAGGCTGAATGGTGACCTTTCAGGTCTCGGAGTATCTGGGTGAGGGAAGAGGTTTCTGTTTTGCAGGTGGCAGGGAGATGTATGCTTAATGGGGACAGAGAACCTTCCCAGAACCCATGAATGCTTCTGGGTGGGTCTGCAAATAGGTGTGACGTGAATCTGACTGTCAAGCAAGCAGCAAGGGGCAGTCATGGGGAGGGAGGATTAGGAAAGGGGAAGGTCAGGGTCTTGCTCATCCCAGCTGAGGGCACTTTCTCAGTTCCTTCTTCGTAAACCTGGACTGTTTCTCAGGCCTTCCGAGGAGGCTGCTACCTGGGTCTTCTCTGTCCTGAGAGTGAGTCATGAGAGAAGGAACATTCCTCTTCCAGGGATCGCCACCCACACTCAGCAAACCACTGTCCCCTACACTGGGCAGAGGGCATCTCCCAAGGAGAGCCTGGAACTCATCTCCCTCTGCCTCCTTCTTCTTCCCAGGGAAGCCCTATGGGGCGGATGACTTCCTGCCTGTGCTCATGTATGTGCTGGCCCGCAGCAACCTCACGGAGATGCTTCTCAATGTGGAGTACATGATGGAACTCATGGACCCCGCCCTGCAGCTGGGGGAGGGTGAGTCACCACCCCCGACCCATCGGGTGCATTGCACACCCCCAACTCAGCCACACCACGGGCACTCCAGGTGGCCCAGTAGCACCTGCCGGATACCAGACTCATGGAGCTCTGGAGCTATGAATGTGAATGTGAATCCTACACAGGTCCTATCTGGCAGGAGCTCACAGATTAGGAGAAAACATGAGCCAGTCCAGAGACTGTGCCACCTCCATGTAACAAGTGCTGGAATAGTTGGAAGCCCAGAAGGCATGGGAGCATGTTACCCAGACTGTGTGGTCAGGGAAGGCTTCTTGGAGGAGGTGACTTCTGAGCTGAGCAATGAAGGATAAATAGGAGCCAGCTGATAAAAAAGGGAAAAGGTTTTTAGTAGGAACAGCAGGAGCTGGTAATGTAAAAGATGGGGTGAAGTGGCATGTAGTGCTCACAGTAAGTCTGACAGAGAGTGATGATTAGTTCTTAGATAGGGGTGGTCCCAGGCCCCTTACTCATAAGCCCTGGGTCAGGACCTCTCATCAGGGGGAGGTTAATGATCTGGGTAAGAAGCCTTGCATTCCCCAATAGGATGAAGGCAGAGGTGTGGTTTGGTCCACCCCATGTTCAGTTTCCCTTCCCCTTTTCTCCTTCTCACCACATCCTCCCACCCACTTAGCCTCAGCAGCCTGTCTACCAAGAATTTTTTGAGGGGCAGCCACCCAGATACCAGCTCTGACGGAGCCCTGAGTTCTCCTCTGAGACATCAGCCTCAAAGGATGGAACCATCCTCCCAGGCCCTGAGGGTCCCCCTTGGGCTTTGTGGTTCTTGAGATGAGCAGACTGTCTTTGCATCTGTTCGCATTTTTTTGCATGTTCCAGTCTCTGGGGTGATAGTTTGATAAGATAGTTCCGTGAGTTGTTGACAGCTCAGGGGAGCGTGTTAAAGGCATGACATTTGCTGTCATATATAACTTTGGCTTGTGTCACTGGGACCTCTGTATCTACCTTTTTTTCTCTTTAGTTAAAAATGTCCTGTAATTGGAACAAGTAGTCTTCCAAGAGGTCCAGGTATTCGAGAGAAGCCAAGGTTTCTTCAGCCCAGTGCAGCCATATACTCATCCATCTATTCATCTATCTATCCACATAGCCATCTATCCACCCACCCGTTCACCTTCCCATCCATCCATGCATCCACTCATCCATCCAACCACCCAGCCATCTACCCATCCACCCACCCATCCATCCGTCTGGTCATCCACCCACCCATCATGCATCCATCCAGCTATCCACTCATCCACCCACCTACCCACCCATCCACATATTCACTCATCCATCCACATATTCATCCACCCATCCACATATCCATCTACCCATCCACCATTCATACATCCACCCACCCATCTGTCATTTATTCATCTATTCAGCCATCCACCTACCCATCCATCCATCCATCCATCCATCCACTCATCCACCCACTCCTCTACCCATCCACCCACCCATTCACATATTCACCCAGCCATCCACATAACCATCTACCTATCCACCCACTTATTTATCCACCCATCCACATATCTACCTACCCA